>NC_041382.1:289938653-290120676 GCF_002162155.2 Triticum dicoccoides | reverse complement strand
TGAGGCTGAGGCGGCCTCGGGCGGCGGCGGTGAGGATGACGGCGACCTCAGGGGGAGACGGTGAGGTTGCGGGCGTCCACGCCGGCAGGAGATGGTGGCGAAGTGGGCGACGGCGAATTGGGGAGACAGCGGCGAGGGCGAGGGATTTGGGGAAGAAGTGGTGGCCGGGGGCGGGGGGGTGGGGGGACCGCTGTTTAAGTGAAACGTAACGGCAGCGTGTTTCTGGAAATGCACTATAGCTATGTTAGCTATAGCGCGTTTACTAAAACCCTCTACTGCTATTCCTTTCTCCTTTTTTCCTTTTTTCTTTTATTTTTCTTTACATTTTATTTTTTTCCTTTCTCCTTTTTCTATTTCTTTCATATTCATTTACCTTTCTACTTGTTTTTCACTTTATTTTATTTCTGTTAGCAGCAGCGCCTTACACGTAAGCGCGCTACAGCTAAGGAGCATAGCAGTAGCGCTGGGCCAGTATACGCGCTACTGCTAGGTTGGGCTAGCCATGTGCGCCCAGTTCAAACATAGCAGCAGCGCTTTTCGCCAGTACGCGCTACTGCAAAACTCGTAGCAGTAGCGCGGTTTATTTACGCGCGCTGCTACTAATTAGCAGTAGCGTTTGATTTTGTACAACGCTACTGGTAACATTCTGTGTATAAGGTTTTCCCTAGTAGTGGGAGGCTTTTCTCGTGGTAGTGTCTTGTCTCTCTAGCTTGATCTGCATGTTGGTCCTTCGAAGCTCGTGGTCTCTTGTACTTTGGGACGGCCTGGTGATGTAATCTTGTTCCCGTGCATGTGCACAGTCTGGGCAACAGACCCAAGGTTTGTTGCACCGACAAGAGATGAACTAGGTTTTGAGATGAGATGGTGTTGTTGAAGTTATTGATGAAGATTGGCCTCCCGAAGATGAGAGGGTTGTTGGTGATGACAATGACTTTGATTTCCCCCTCCCAGAGGGAATTTCGCCTCGCGGAATCACTTCGCCGGAGGGCAAAAGTGCTCCTTCCCCATTTCCGCTTCGAGATCGCAGTTGTCCATCCCGAAAGTCCTCTCTTTATCTTTCTAGGTCAAAAGACCTTATGTACAAGAAGATGGTCGCCAGAAGTGTGCCCGGTGGCCCACTACCCACCAAGACGCGTCTGGAGGGGCTAGCGTGCATTGGTGCCTTGTGGTCACCTGGGTGCCCCCCTCCGGTAGTTCTTTTCTTTAATGTTTATTATATATTCCAAAATAATCCTCCATAAAATTTCAACTTATTTGGAGATGTGCAGAATTGGTATCTCTGACATAGCTTTTTCAGGTCCAGAATTCCAGTTGCCGATATTCTCCCTCTTTGTGTAAACCTTACATATTATGAGAGAAAAGGCATTAGAATTACTCCACAAATTGTTACAATGCATAAAACACTATAAATAACAGTAGGAAAACATGATGCAAAATGAAAATATCAACTCCCCCAAGCTTAGACCTCGCTTGTCCTCAAGCGAAAGCCGATATCAAAAATCATGTCCACATTTTTAGAGAGAGAGGTCTCGATAAAAACAAAATACAGACATAGTAGAATCATGCATCTTATTATAACAACAACAAACTTTATCATATAGCTTCTAATGAACAAGTAACAATTCATCACAACGTCGAAGTAAAACATGTAAACATTATTGAAAACTAACAAACTATGTTCTCAGTCAACTTTACAACTACAATTCATCATATTTCCAGGAAGGGTCTCGTATCGGAGCCTTTCGGTAAGTCCACATACTCAACCATCATTTAATCTTCTATGATTGCTAACACTCACAACACATATATGAGCAAAGTTTTTCAACCAGACACATAGAACGATAGGGGCTTATAGTTTCACCTCCCAACTTATTCACCTCAAGGCTGATGTCAACAATAATAACTCATGATCACTCATATTCAATTGGATATATGTGCCTAGATCTTTCCCCAGCACATGATGCTTGCCAAAGAGAAAATAAAAAGGAATAGGGGAAAATACTTTGACTCCTACATAAAAGTAAAAGATTGGCCCTTCGCAGAGGGAAGCAGAGGTTGCCATGCACTTTTTGGTTTTGTATGCACAATCCCTTAATGCAAAAGAACGTCACATTATATTGCCCCTTATGATAGCAACCTTTATTAGGTGGTCTGCTGCTTTTATTACTTTTCCATCACAAGTCCGTACAATGCTTATTTTCCTTTACATTAAAAGATCAAACACATTTAAGAGCAATTTTTATTGCCTTTTTTGCACCGATGACAACTTACTTGAAGGATCTTACTCAATCCATAGGTAGGTATGGTGGACTCTCAAAACATGGATTTGGGTTTAAGGGTTTTGGATGTACAAGTAGTATCTCTACTTAGTGCGGATTTTTGGCTAGCAAAGATATTGAGAAAGCACCAAAGGTTGAAGGATCTATGCCAATATAACTTCTATGTGAATATGAACAAACATAAATCATTATGTTGTCTTCCTTGTCCAACGTCAACAATTTGGCATAAGATATTTAATGGGGGCTCACAATCATAAAAGATGTCCAAGATAGTGTATTTGCATGTGAATCTTCTCTTCCCTTATTAATTCTTTCATTAATTGCATCATTGACCAATGCTATGTTTGTCAACGTTCAATAAATTTTGCCACTTATACTTTTCCTTATGTGATGTCATTACTTACCATAAGATTAGCATATGGTCTTTTTCATTATTTTCCTTTATTTTGATTGCAACATAAAAGTTGATAAGCAAAAACTCAAAGCAAGCTTTATTATATAACTCTCACTCAATTACATAGATAGATAGATCATGAAACTAGCACTCGAAAATAGATCATACTAAACTTTTTTTCAACTAAATCATGAAATAGCTAAGGATCGAACAAAATAGGTAAAAGTAATAAAAGTCATGGTGATACGATACCAGGGAATCTCCCCCAAGCTTGGCACAAGCCAAGGGGAGTGCCCATATCCGCGTGTTTAAGTCTCCCTCTTTGGTGATGCTGATGATGGTGGTGGTGGTCAGGCAGTTTTTTTCCAGCTTGTGTCCGAGGCTAAAAAAATTCTCCCTTAGATCATCATTCTCTAGCTCAGGCCTTAATACCTTTTTGCATAATGCAGCCTTGATCTCTTGCAGAAAATGGGATGGAATAAATTGAACCTTAGAAGTGATTCCTTTGTTAGGAAGGCTTGACTTCTTGAATTCCACATGCATATCTCCAGGTTGAGGTAGTGGATCTTCATCTTCATCAGAGCTAACATCCCTTGTTTTCTTGCATGTCGACGTCTTCCTCCTCATCTGTGGTCCAACCGTAATGATCCACCTCCCCATAGACCTTAGGGTTTGTGATATAATTAGCGACATAGCTCTCTCCCGCTGAATCTTGAGATGAGATATTTTCAGACGTGCCAGCAAAACAACACAAAATGAGAATAGAGGATTTCTCCACGATACGAGGTCGAATAGTCCTAGGGTATATATAAAGATATTTTATCTTGGGAAACAAGTATATGGAAGGAAAACGGAGTCGAGAAGGTGCCTGAGGGGCCCACTACCCACCAGGCACGCTAGGTGGGGTAGGCGCGCCCTGGTGCCATGTGGGCACCTGGTTTGCCTTCCCGGTCGTTTCTTATTTTCCTATTTGTTCTAGTTTTCCAAAACTAACAAAAAATATTTTTGCAGAATTTTTGGAGTCTGTTTACTTACTGTATCACGTACCTCTTCCATTTTAGGCTTCTGGAGTGTTCTGGAAGGTCTCTTTTATCTATTCCTCTAGTGTCATGGTTTGGATAATGTTAGTTTCAACATTAATAGGCGTACCTAAAATATAGTGTTTAATTATTGTCCATTGACCACCTTCAGATTGGTAGCGTCGACATTATTAATCTTGATAGCCCCAGAGCGATAAACTTCTTTGGTAATGTATGGTCCTTCCCATTTGGAGAGAAGTTTTCCTACAAAAATTCTAAAACGAGATTTGTACAATAGAACATATACACCAACTTTGAATTCCCGTTTTTGGATTCTTTTTCATGCCATCTTTTAAGTTTTTCTTTAAATAGTTTGGCATTTCCATAAGCTTGGGTTCTCCATTCATCCAGTGAGCTAATATCAAATAACCTCTTTTCACCGACATGCTTGAAATCAAAGTTAAGTTCTTGAATTGCTCAATATTCTTTATGTTCTAACTCAAGAGGCAAATGACAAGCTTTTCCATAGACCATTTTATATGGAGACATACCCATAGGATTTTTATAAGCTGTTCTATAGGCCCAAAGTGCATCATCAAGTTTTTTAGACCAATTCTTTCGGGACCTATTGCCAATTTTTTGTAATATTAATTTTATTTCTCTATTGCTAAGTTCAACTTGGCCACTAGATTGAGGATGATAGGGTGATGCAATTCTATGGTTGACATCATATTTAGCAAGCAGTTTACATAAAGCACCATGAATAAAATGTGAACCACCATCAATCATTAAATATCTAGGGACTCCAAACCTTGGGAAGATAACTTCTTTAAGAATTGTAATGTAGGTGTTATGATAAGCACTGCTAGTTGGAATAACTTCTACCCACTTAGTGGCACAATCAACATTAAACAAAATATGTGTGTACCCATTAGAGGAAGGAAAAGGTCCCATATAATCAAAGCCCCAAATGACAAATGCTTCAAGAACAAGTGAATAATTCATAGGCATTTCCTGACGCTTACCAATAGTACCAATTCTTTGACATTCATCACAAGATAATACAAACTTACAAGCATCTTAGAAAAGAGTAGGCCAATAAAAACCAGATTGTAATACCTTGTGTGTAGTTCTTTCTCCCGCATGATGTCTTCCATAAGCTTCGGAGTGACATTTCTGTAGGATTTGTTCCTGTTCATGTTCAGGTATACAAAATCTAATAATGCCATCTACTCCTTCTTTATACAGATGTGGGTCATTCGAAAAGTAATGTCTTAGGTCATCGAGGAATTTTTTTTCTTTTGTTGGTATGTGAAACTAGGTGGTATAAATTTAGCACTAATGTAATTAGCATAGTCAACATACCAAGGAATATTTTGAGAAGCATTTATGACAGCTAAATTGTCATCAGGAAAGATGTCATCGATAGGCAGTGGGTCATCAAGAATATTTTCTATCCTAGCAAGTTATCAGCTATGGGGTTCTCAACTCTTTTCCTATCAGTAATATGCAAATCAAATTCTTGTAGCATGAGAACCCACCTAATGAGTCTAGGTTTAATATCTTTCTTTTCTAGAAGATATTTAATAGTAGCATGATCAGTGTGAACAATTACTTTGGAATCAACAATGTAAGATCTGAATTTATCACAAGCAAACACAAGTGCTAAAAATTCTTTCTCGGTAGTAGCATAATTTCTTTGGGAACTGTCTAGAGTTTTACTAGCATAATGGATAACATAAAATTTCTTGTAAACTCTTTGTCCTAGAACAATAACAACAACATAATCACTAGCATCACACATAATTTCAAAAGGCAAGTTCCAATCAGGTGGTTGAACAATAGGTGTAGAAGTTAAGGCTTTTTTAAGTGTTCCAAAGGCTTCTACACAATCATCATCAAAAACAAATGGAACATCCTTTTGTAAAATATTAGTTAGAGGCCTAGAAATTTTAGAGAAGTCTTTCATAAACCTCCTATGGAAACCAACATGACCAAGAAAACTACGAATACCTTTAATGTCTTTAGGACATGGCATTTTCTCAATTGCATCAACTTTAGCTTTATCCACCTCGATACCTCGCTCAGAAATTTCATGCCCCAAGAAAATACCTTAATTCACCATAAAGGGGCACTTCTCCAAATTCAAGACAAGATTATTTTGTTCACATCTTTGCAAAACTCGATCAAGGTGGCTTAAGCAATCACTAAAAGAAGTTATGTAAACGGAGAAATTATCCATGAAAACCTCAACAATCTTTTCACAGAAGTCAGATAATATAGCAGTCATACATCTTTGAATGGTAGCAGGTGCATTACATAAACCAAAATACATACGTCTATAAGCATAAGTTCCAAAAGGGCAAGTAAAGGTGGTTTTATCTTAATCAGGTTGTGAAACAGGTATTTGAGAGAAACCAGAATATCATCAAGAAAACAAAGGTGTGCGTGCTTTAACAATCTTTCTAGCATTTGATCAATGAAAGGCAGAGGGTAATGATCTTTTCTAGTACCTTTATTTAATTTTCTGAAATCAATTACCATTCTATAGCCAGTCACTATTCTTTGTGGGATAAGTTCATTTTTAGCATTAGTAACAACAGTAATACCTCGTTTCTTAGGGACACAATGAACATGACTTACCCATCTACTATAAACTATGTGATAGATTATACCTGCTTCCAGAAGTTTTAGTATTTTAGTTCTTACCACTTCTTTCATCTTAGGATTCAAACGTCGTTGGTGATCGACAATGGTTTTAGCACCAGGTTCCATATTAATCCTGTGTTGATAGAGAGTGGGACTAATGCCCTAACGATCATCAAGAGTACATCCAATAGCAGCACAGTGCTTCCTCAATTTTTTTAATAATCTTTGTTCTTCGTGTTCTGAAAGGTTAGCACTAATAATAACATGATATATCTTTTTCTCATCAAGATAAGCATACTTCAGAGTGTCAGACAATTGCTTTAATTCAAACACAGGATCACCTTTAGGTCGAGGAGGACCTCCTAGAGTTTCAATAGGCAAATTTTGTTTAAGGATTGGTTATTGTTCAAAGAATATTTTACCTATTTCATTTCTTTCACGAAAGTGCATATCATTTTCATGGTCCAGCAAATATTGTTCTAGTGTATCAGTAGGAGGTATGACAATAGAAGAAAGATGAATTATTTCATCCTTACTAGGTAATTCTTTATCATGAGGTTGCCTATGATACTTAGAGAAATTAAACTCATGAGACACAACACCAAAAGTGACACTGACTATTTCTTTATTGCAATCTCTCTTAGCATTGACAGTGTTCAAGAAAGGTCTACCAGAATATATGGGACAAAACTCATCTTGTGGGGAACCAATAACTAGAAAATCAGTAGGGTATTTTATTTTCCCATAGAAGACTTCAACATCTCTAACAATCCCAAGTGGTGTGATGGTATATCTATTAGCAAGTTTAATAGTGACATCCATGTCTTCTATTTCAGCGACTGCTATATCATCCATAATTTCTTGGTACAAGGTAAAAGGAATAGCACTCACACTAGCACCCAAATCACATAAACCATGATAGGAATGATATCCTATTTTAACTGAGACAACATGCATGCCAACAACATGCTTGTTCTTATCTTTAGTGTTGGGTTTGGCAATTCTAGCAGCTTCATCACAGAAGTAAATAACATGCCCATCAATATTTTTGACCAAGAGATTTTTAACCATAGCAACACTAGGTTCTACTTTAATTTGTTTAGAGGGTTTAGGTGATTTAATATTACTTTTGCGAACCACTGTTGACACCTTAGCATGTTCCTTTATCTTAATAGGGAAAGGTGTTTTTTCAATATAAGCAGTAGGAACAACTAGATCAACATTGTAAATGATAGTTTCATCTTTAACTATAACCGGTTCTTTAATTTCTTATTTAATAGGGGGATGATATTTAAACCACTTCTCCTTAGGGAGATCAACATGGGTAGCAAATGATTCACAAAAAGAGGCTAGTATCTCAAAGTCAACTCCATATTTAGTGCTAAACTTGTGAAAAGCATTAGTATTCATAAAAGATTTAGCACAATCAAACTCAAGCTTAATACCTAACTCTTTAACTTCATCAAGTTCCCCATATTCACAGTTGCACTTAATTCTTTCTAATAGAACCCACCTGAATTCAAAAGTCTTCTTCATAAAAGAACCAGCACAGGAAGTATCGTGCATGGATTGATCATTACGAGAAAGCCAAGCATAAAAATTCTGAATAATAATTTCTGATTAGAGCTCATGATTGGGGCATGAATATAAGACTTCATCCTCCCCCAAGCTACAGCGATGATTTCTCCTTCACGAAGCCAAAAATTATATATATATAATTCTGATCACGATGAACTAGGTGCATAGGATAAAACTTTTGGTGAAATTCCAATTCCTCAATCCAATATCATCGCATAGCCTATACCATGTGAATGCTTCTCTCCCCAAAGATAAAGGGAAAGCCTTCTTATTAATTTCATCTCTGGGTAAACCTGCGAGCTTAAATAATCCAAAAATTTCATCCACATGTATCAAATGCATATCGGGATGCTTTGTTCCGTCGCGTGCATAAGGATTAGCTAGCAGTTGCTCTATCATACCCGAAGGAATTTCATAAATAAGATTTTCAGTAGGTGCAGTATGTTGAGGGGAAACTCTTTGTGTTTTCGGTCGAGGATAAGATACCCTGAACAAAGCCCTCAAAGGATTGTTTTCCATAGTAACAAGTGATAGTAAAGTTCAGCACATAGTATAAGTTTTTCCTTACCAATTTCTACTTACCAATAGCGCTTCACTCCATGGCAACGACACCAGAAAAGAGTCTTGATGACTCAAAAGTATAGGGTATCAATCGTAGTCCCATTCAATAAGAGTGTCGAACACAACGAGGAGTAGAAGGAAATGACAAGTGGTTTTCAACAAGGTAATTTCTGCAAGCACTGAAATTGTCGGTAACAGGTTGTTTGATAGCAAGACAATTTGTAACAAGTAACAAGTAACAATAGTAGCAATAAGTACAGAAAGGTAGCCCAATCCTTTTTGTATCAAGGGACATGCCGGAACGGTCTTAGATAATAAGTAAAACGTTCTTGAGAACACACGGAAATTTTATCTAATCACTTTCACCATGTTGGTTTGATTCATGTTCGCTACTTTGATATTTTGATATGTGGGTGGAACAGTGCTTGGGTGATGTACTTAATTGAACAAGCCTCAAACTTATGATTAGCCCCCTTGCAAGCATCCGCGACTACGAAAGAAGTATTAAGATAAAATCTAACCATAACATTAAACATATGGATCCAAACCAGCCCCTTATGGAATAGCGCATAAACTAGGGTTTAAGCTTTTGTCACTCTAGCAACCCATCATCTAATAACTACTCCACAATGAATTCCCGTAGGCTCAAATATGGCGAAGAGACATGTAGTTGATGTTCACATAAAACCACTAAGGGAGTCACAACATACATATCATCAAAATATCGAAGGAATACCAAATTCACATGATTACTTGCAACATGACTTCTCCTGTGGCCTCAAGAACAAGGGAAACTACTCACAAATAATATTCATGCTCAAGATCATAGGAGTAATAAATATCATAATGGATCCGAACATATAATCTTCCACCAAATAAACCATCTAGCGTCAACTACAAGATGTAATCAACACTACCAGGTACCAATCTGAGGTTTTGATACAACGATTGCTCACAACAGATGAACTAGGGTTTGCAATGAGATGGTTCTATTGAAGATGTTGAGGAAGATTGGCCTGCCAAAGATGAGAGGGTTGTTGGTGATGATGATGGCTTTGTTTTTCCCATCTGGGAGGAAAGTTCCCCTGGCAGAATCGCTCCGCTAGAGGGCGAAAGTGCTCCTACCCTAGTTCCGCCTCGAGACGGCGGTGCTCCGTCCTGAAAGTCCTCTCTTTATTTTTTTAGGTCAAAAGACCTTATGTACCAAAAGATGGTCGCTAGAAGTGGGCCAGGTGGCCCACTACCCACCAAGGCGCGCTTGGAGGGGCTGGCACGCCCTGGTGCCTTGTGGTCACCTGGGTGCCCCCTCTAGTAGTTATTTTCTCCAATATTTACTATGCATTCCAAAATAATTATAATTCTCCATCAAATTTCAGCTCATTTGGAGATGTGCAGAATTGTTATCTCTAACATAGCTTTTTCAGGTCCAGAATTCTAGCTGCAGGTATTCTCCCCTTTTGTGTAAACCTTGCATATTATGAGAGAAAAGGCATTATAATTAGTCCACAAAGTTATATAGTGCATAAAAACATTATAAATAACAGTAGAAAAACATGATGCAAAATGGACGTATCAAGCTTCCATAGGAAGTATCCCCAAGTTTTTTCTCATTTGAAGGAATTGGTGGTGGAATTAAGTTAATCCCATTCCCATAACTCAAAACGAGTTCTTTACATCTTTTATGGCTTATTTTTACAATAGGATCTCAAAAGCTGGAATAGAACAGACCCTTAACCTGCAATTCAATTATGCGTGCAATGATGAATCACTCTCGCCTGCTATAGTGTAGATTTAGGCATCATACATGGCATAACCTAATACAATGTACATTTCATTATAGAATATGAAATATGCAATGTTGATGTTAGTTCATACGTTCCACATGATGCTTAAATGCCTCGTAAATCTGTTCAGTCAAGTGATGGTCTTTAGGCCTCCTTCTATGCTTGTTTTCTTGATATGTAATTTGGTGTTGTGCGAGATTTGCTCACACATGTTTTCAATTGCTTGTTTGTATCATCCAGTCATAGTAGAACTGATTGCTCTGATGAATTGCTATTCTTGACTTAACAGAGCTTGTCAACGATTTAAACACTAACGCTACAGGAGTGGGGGCTTGTATAACTCATAGGTGACATAAAGGTTTGCCCGTACACTAAACTAGGCTCTCCAAGCATACCTGGAGGTCCAGTTCGAAGGTACTCCTAGTTTTTACAAAGCGCACACATAGTAAATGCTTATTTGAGCATGTGCAAGAGATGTGGCATGTTTCATTATGTGGTGTCGTTTTGTTATAAACTCATGCTTTGGTGTTGTTCATAGACTTGAAAGTATGCATATTTATCTTCCATGTTAGTAGACCAATAAATAGTTTGTGTCACCATGTAGAAGGGGTCAATGAAGCAAAGATTCAGGATTTACAACTGCAAGTGGTTAAGAAGGAGCCTTGCAAGAGAAGGAGGAGTAGCGCTGAGCCTGTACAACCAGTTATGGTAAGTCTCTGTATTATAGTTACAAGGACATCCTATTTGTCTGACATTGTGCTTGCGTAGGGGTCTTCACCTGTAACGAGTCATTGGGCCACAGATTAGTACTATCTCTAGTCACTACTATAAAATCTTCTAACTTTTTGTAAATCACATGTATATAGACACATTATAATGTGTCTATTCACTCGTTTCAGTACAAATGTAGTCTACATTTAAATATGTAAAACATCTTATATTAGTGAACAGTGAGAAACTCCTTACTATTATGGTAGAGTTTTGGATGTCATAAATGTCGTAACCAAATGCATGTTCACATCATTAGCCTCCCTATCATTACTAGGATCTTGACTACATACTAGTCGAGATACTTCATAGGGGGCAAACAATGTTACATTACTTGTTCCATTATATAGATGATACATCAGTTGATTCAAATGTAGCTAGGCCAAGTATATGAATGATGTTGCCAACTCAACAGTTCAATTGCTTTTTTGTTTCAGGCATAGTTAATTTTGTCTTTTCAATTGCTTTATTTGTCCTCAGTTAATGAAATGCCCAAAAAATGATGCCTCGTGTAGGCTTATAACTATTAGTTGACATAATTAAATGCCATATCATTTCATTACTTTGGCAAAGTCTGCCTAAAGCTATTGAAGTCTATTAACCAACTATTACTGCATGAGACTTACAATATAGTTTATATGAGGCTAATGATTGCATAGTTTTGCTTGCTGTAGTAGGTTTGTGTGAATCACTCTGTAGTTCATTCTGCTCCCTAATACTCTTTTTGTAACATCCCAATTTTCCTAAATTAGGATGTTAATACATCATTCATATGAATCTCATATTTTTTCCCATTATTTGTTTTTTGAAATATTCTTTTCATTATGCAACTAAAGGCAATTTATTGGAGTGGAGATAACAAGACTTCTCCCTTGTTTTAGAAATGTTCATAATGCGAGGAATATTATTTGGGGTTCATCTGATATATTTTGTCAACTTTATAAACTCCAAATTATTTGTTTTAGTCTTTTATTGTTGTTTGTGTATCCTATTGCATCACATAAATTTCGAAAATTGCATTAGCTTTGGAACTAGTGTTCCTGTAGTCTATATTGGTAATATATATTTTTACTATGATTTATTTTGTTTTTAGAAATTATTCTGCTATTTATTTCTAGCAAGATATAGTTCTATAACAGTTGCTTTGTTTTTTGTTTTTTTAAAGAAAGAAGCTAGCATGCAGCGCTGCGGCCCAGCACCCCAGCGCCCCACGCTCGTGGCCCAGCAACCCCCGTCGTCGCAGCCCACTTCGCCCGAAGTGGCATGCACCGCTGCTCCCAACGCCCCCGCCTCCATCCGCTGACAGGTGTACCCTGCGCCCCTATTCCTCTCCTTCCACAAGCCGAACGGACACCACCGCACGCACGCACCCACGCCGAGGATGAGCCCGACTGGACCCAGTGCCCTACATGACCCACAACCTCCAGGAACCCCGCACGCGAGCCAAACCCCTAGGGAACCCTACTGAAACCTTTTTTTCCCAATCGCCCTCATCTATACGGCCTCTGCTAGGCATTTCGATCTTGCCACGGAGCTTTAGCTGCTGCCGTCTTTGCCGGTCATTGCTGTCGCCGCAAGGACGCCCCGTGCCGCGCTGCTTGTTTCCTTTGATCACCCTCTCGAAGCCGCACTTCCCTGATTTCTTTGCGTGGCCGAAAATGCAGCTGCACATGAGGAACAAGCACGCCTGATGCCGACAAAGGACGCCACATTCACATCGCCACTATCGCGTACAGAGGACACCCGCGACGCCGTTATCACCACCATCTTGACTAGTCGTCCGCCGCCTCGACCCATCACCTCACCTTCGTCGGAGAGCCGCTGCCGCCCGACCCACCGCCGCTGTTTTCCTCTATTTTGGTGAGCACGCATGTGCAGGAGCCTTCGACCGATCTGGCACTCCACATGGTGATCTCTACAGTGCCGCACAGGAACCAGCCCAGGAGTTTTCTATTGGTTTTGTTTTTATTTCAGTTTTTCAACTAAAAGTTTAATTAGCTATATCTTTTAGTCTACAAATCCAAATTAGGTCATTCTTTTTCCTATGAACTCACAAAAACCTGTACTTTATCACAGTACCCAAATTTCACATGTTTACACTTTTGAAATTTTAATTCGTTCATGTTCAAAATTAACCTTCTGGAGGACATAACTTTCAAACTGTTGGTCGGAGTTGAGTGTTTCTTTTCGTGTTGTGAGCGTAGTGCATTGTAGATTATCTGTACAAGATATTATGCTACTGTTGTTTGAGTTTTAAAATGATTTCTTGATGTTGGTTTTATTGGAGTTTCGGTGGTTCATTTGTTGATTGTATGCTTGTGTAGATTGTCTGGAGTGCGACGCAAACTATTGTCAGGAGTGTGACTTTTTGAACCATAACCAAGGCAAGTTACATGTTGATCATCCTTTACCTATTGTTTTCTATGCATGTAGTATATACCACACTATAAATTTATGCATGTATAGGAATACTATATTATTGTGCTTTGTGGTTGAGCTATCTCCCATCAATGCAGGTCATGGTAGTTGTAGCTTTGCTATGCTAGTAGATGGGGTTGGTTCATGTATACATTGAGCTTATGTGAGGATTATATTTATAAAAAAATTGAGTAGTAATTAAGGATTTAATTCACCTCTAGGCGGAATTGGTATTGTTGGGTTGTTTCAAGAACATCATGGTTTATACTCTCCAGATGTAAGTGGACTGCCGCCCAGGTTCAAAAAGATCAGACAGACTTAGTGACTAGTATCTTCCATGCACAACCACTAGCTAAATGGGCTCCACCTTAGTTGACTAGGTTGTGAGATCCTCGGCTAGGCAAGCTAGCAGATGTAGATATGAGTATGTGTACCGGCTGCCTGTGGGTGGAGGTGACTCCTTTTGACAGACTTCGCCTCAACCTTCGGGTTGAGTCTAGTGGGTAAAGTGTGCAAAACTCTATAGAGTATTAAAAACTAGTCACGATTAGCCATATCCCTGGTTATCAACAAATTCGAGCGACTATGAGAACGTATCTATAATTTTTTATTGTTCCATGCTGTTATACTATCAATCTTGGATATTTTATGATCATTTTATATCATTTATTGGTACTAACCTATTGACATAGTGCCAAGTTGTAACACCCAGATAATTAAGCGACAGTAAAACTCTGCTAATGATGCCACGTCACCTCCGTCACTGTTTGATCTCACGTCGGTTCGAAACTTTTCAAATTCAAAATTTCAATATTTTCAAACATCAAAAGTTTTCAAACGTCTAAACAAAAATGTTCGGTTGGTGCCACATATTTCACTAGTAATAATAGTGGAGGAAACTCATTTTAGAAAATACTAAAATGCTCTAAAATAAATAAAATAGAAAAGAATAAAAAAGAAAAGAAAAGAAATAAAAATAGAAAACAAACAAATAAAAAAGGGAAGAACCCCCACTCCCCTGGGCTCCGACCCAGCAGGCCATCAGCCCCACTGGGCCAACCCACCAGGCCCAGCCGGCCACTCCCCCACTCCCCCTTATCCACTCACCCCAAACCCTAGCACCCGTCACCTCCCACACTCGCCCCTCCCACTCCCCCACGTCTCTCCTCCACCCCCCCATCGATCCCGATCTGGTTCGGGAAAAGTGGGGTCTCGATCACCGCCGCCGCCGCAGGGACCACGCCGCCACCGCCTAGGACCTCCTCGTCGGCCCGCTGAGGGAGTCCTTGACAAAGGGGTCCTCGCATGTCCGGCCTGTTATCTATTGGGCCGGACTGATGGGCTGTGAAGACACGAAGGCCGAAGATTGTACCTGTGTCTGGATTGGACACTCCTTGGCGTGGAAGGCAATCTTGGCGACCGAGTATGAAGATTCCTTCTTATGTAACCGACTCTATGTAAACCCTAGATCCCCTCGGTGTCTATATAAACCGGAGGGGATAGTCCAGAAAGGATATATTCATTACCATAGTCATACATGCTAGGCTTCTAGGGTTTAGCTATTATGTTCTCATGGTAGATCAACTCTTGTAACACCCATATTCATCAATATCAATCAAGCAGGACATAGGGTATTACCTCCATAGAGAGGGCCCGAACCTGGGTAAACATTGTGTCCCCTGTCTCCTATTACCATCGATCCTAGACGCATAGTTCGGGACCCCTACCCAAGATCCGCCAGTTTTGACACTGACATTGGTGCTTTCATTGAGAGTTCCATTGTGTCGTCGACGAAAGGTTCGATGGCCCCTTCAATCGTCTATAGTGACGATGTCCAAGGAGAAACCTTCCTCCCCGGACAGATTTTCATGTTCGGTGACTTCGTACTACAGGCCAACTCACTCGGCCATCTGGAGCAGATCGATAGCTACGCCCGTGGCCACCAGGTCAGATTTGGAAGCTTGAACTACATCGCGGATATCCGTGGAGACTTGATCTTCAATGGATTTGAGACTGCAGCGATCGCTCGCCCTCGCTCCGATGAACATGACTTAAATCTTTCATCAGATCACATCCAGCGGATGGTCCCTATTGCTGCAATGGCCTTACAGCCGGAGCAAATCATGCCACCCAATGCCACAGAGTCCTCAGTGTTGGAGCCGCACACAGACTTGACACGTCGCGACATTTTCGCCAATAGAACTCTGGATTCATCTCCGGCTATGAGTCCCGGACCGGGCACGCCTGCGGACACCGAGCTGGATCGGTTATCGATTTTCAAATTTAGCGCCGCAGACATCTTCCTGCACTCACCCTTGAGTGATGTGCTAAACTCTTTACAGAACTTGTCCTTGGAGAAGGACTCACAGCCGAACTATGTTCGGTTCGAGCTAGAGGCTGATGATGGGAAATTTTGTTTCCCACCCGCCGCCCACTTCATAGCCACTGTCGATGACTTAACCGACGTGCTCGATTACGGCTCCAAAAACATCGACGGTATGAACGACGATGTCGACCAGGAACAAGGCCAAAACCCGCCATTTACTGGACCTTGGACAGCCACCTCTTCATACAATGTGTACATGATCAACACACCTACAGAAGCTAGCGACGATGACAAAAGGGATCCAGTCACAGATAAACCTTCTGAGACACAGTCCAAGCATCGGCACCCAATATGCCACTCTAAGCCTCGTCGCTCAAAGGATGACAACACTGGCACCAGAGAAAATGGTACTCTGGGCGACGCCGAAAAAAATAAAGACCCTGTTGGAGCTACGTCCGAACAGGAGGAACAAGACAACCGGCAAGATGACCCTGATAAACAGGCCACGCCCAATAACTCCGATGATGATAGTTATCGTCCAGTCTCCGGAGATGAGGAGAGCCTCGGTAGCGAGGATTTCATCATACCTGAGACACCCCTAGAGCAGGAATGCTTCAAGCGCCAGCTAATAGCTACTGCCAGAAGCCTAAAAAGGAAGCAGCAGCAGCTCTAGGCCGATCAAGACCTGCTCATCTATAGGTGGACTGATGTCCTGGCAGCCGAAGAATACGGCCTCGAGAGCCCAGTCAAGAGTTACCCGAAGCGCAAACTGCGACCTCAGTTCGATGAGGAAGCACCGGATCCCATACCGCCCTCATGCAATGCGGACCGACCACCATGTGGTCGGGATAGTACGGTGGACCGACCACCCCATGGTCGGGATAAAGCGGCAACTTAGGCCGAACAACAGCCCGCCCCACCGCTTCACAAAAATAGGGATGGATCAGCTCGGGACCATACACACGACCTTCGGCGGGATCTAGACAGCAGAGGAGGACATACCAGATCAATCTACGGATCACGAGGACGCTTCCCGACTCGGGACGATAGCTACCTATTCGGACATGACAAACCTAGTCACATCCGGGCCAATAACCATAGAAGAACTTCATTGGAGGTGCGCTGTGACACGGCCCAATATAGAGGCGCCGCACACCCTCTCTGCTTCACAGATGAGGTGCTGGATCACGAATTCCCCGAGGGGTTCAAACCCATCAATATTGAATCATACGACGGAATAACCGATCCCGCAGTGTGTGTCGAAGATTTTATTCTCCACATCCACATGGACCGAGGAGATGACCTCCACGCTATCAAATACCTCTCATTAAAGCTCAAAGGACCAGCTCGCCACTGGCTGAAAAACCTGCCTGAAAATTCCATTGGCAGCTGGGAGGTCTTGGAAGAAGCCTTCCTCGACAACTTTCAAGGTACATATGTCCGGTCACCCGATGCTGATGACCTAAGCCACATAGTTCAACAACCTAGAGAATCAGCCAGAAAATTCTGGACTAGCTTCCTAACCAAAAAGAACCAGATCGTTGACTGTCCGGATGCCGAAGCCCTAGCGTCCTTTAAACACAGCATCCGTGACGAATGGCTAGCCCGCCACCTCGACCAGGAAAAGCCAAGGTCTATGGCAGCCGTCACAACACTTATGACCCGCTTTTGTGCAGGAGAAGATAGTTGGCTGGCTCGCAGTACAAACACAACCAACAAAGCAGGCCCCTCCAAGGCCAAAAATAGCACCAGCAAGCTCCGGTGCAACAGACACAAACGCTGAAGCAATGGCAATAACACCGATGACACCACAGTTCACACCGGATTCAGCGGCTCCCATTCCGACCAGCGAAAGAAGCCCTATAAAAGGAACGGTGGAGGACCATCCAGCTTGGACTGCATACTCAATCGTCCTTGCCAGATACATGGCACCCCAAACAAACTGGCCAGCCATACTAACAGAGATTGCTAGGTCTTTAAGCAAGCCAGCAAGGTAAATAGCGGAAACAAGGAAGGGGAATCATAGAGCAAGGACGAAGACGAGGAGCCCCGGCAGCCGAACACTGGGGGGCAGAAGAAATTCCCGCCACAAGTCAAAACGGTGAACATGATATATGCTACGCACATCCCCAAAAGGGAGCGCAAGCACGCACTTGGGGACGTTTACACGGTAGAGCCAGTCGCCCCAAAGTTCAACCCACGGTCGTCATTCTCGATCACCTTCGATCGTAGTGATCATCCAACTAGCATCCGTCATGGCGGTTCGGCCGCATTGGTACTCGATCCAATCATCGATGGATTTCACATGACACGAGTCCTAATGGACGGTGTTAGCAGCCTCAACCAGCTCTATCAGGATACAGTATATGCATTAATCCCTCACGAATCAAGCCCACGACAACTACCTTTAAAGGAGTTGTACCAGGCGTAGAAGCCCGTTGTACGGGCTCGATCACGCTGGAGGTGGTCTTCGGTTCCCCGGATAACTTCCAAAGCGAAGAGCTAATCTTCGATATCGCCCCCTTCCGCAGCGGCTACCACGCAATGCTCGGACGAACCACGTTCACTAAATTCAACGCGGTGCCGCATTATGCTTATCTCAAGCTCAAGATGCCCGGTCCACGCGGCGTCATTACAGTAAATGGAAACACAGAACATTCCCTCCGCACAGAGGAGCATAACGCAGCCCTAGCAGCAGAAGTATAGAGAGGCCTTCTCAAGCGGCACCATAATATGGCCGCCGAAACCCTGGACATCGTCAAGAAGGTCTGGACTACACTGCAAAAGGGAAGCTCGGTTCATCAAGAGCTGAATTAGTAAATTCGGCCTCTGTCCGAGCCCCGATGAGGAAAGGGGCATCCGTGCCGCGCGTACATAATTACGCACTCAAAACCTCATGGGTACTGACGGAGGCATAACTCACTCGCGATCCATAGTGCGGCTTGACCGACCCTAGGATTCGCATGCCTTTATTTTATCTTTTTATTATCATGGGTCTTTTCTCTTTTCGAGGTCTATATGGACGACCCGCTTATAGAACACACGAAGGAGACAAGAAGCTCTGGCATACAAGGGAATCCCCAAGTGGTGTCTATTAAATGATTGCCATACTTTTTTTACATACCCGCACGTAGCTCGCCCTTGGTTGCGACATGTTAAATAGCTTTACTTGCTTATCGCATTACTCGCACAAAGTACGCCTCGACGTACTAATTACATCACAATGGTGAATAAATGGTGACGTCAGCTTATTACTTAATTTTTCCTGTTTCCTCGCCTTTGTGTATATTATATATTACACGTGTACACTATGGTACATATTACTGCGCCAGGGGCTTCATTGCACCCCATTGTATGGCAATAAAAGTACGAACACTTTTTCAGTATAGTTCGGCACCCCAAACTTATAGCATTATATGCATGGGCTCCGAATCATGTCTTTGGTCAATAGTTGGGTTGCCCGGCTCCTGTGCTTACTACCTTACGTTCCGCTATATCGGCTAGGGTAGTAAAGGGAGAACTACTGCGATTGTGTCTCGGTTCTTCCGGACGAGCACCTCAGTACAGAAAGCCGAAGACTGACTGTCATGATGCGGCGAGAGCCGGTTAGCTGTTCGAGAGGTTCCAAATCGTTAGAGATTTTTTTCCGCTTCGTGTGAAGAATCGGTCCCTCCGATTAGGCGTGTATAACGCCCCTAGTTCAGCCTTCCGAATACCAGGGGCTTTGCCAACTTTTTTAATTGTCAAACTCCTATGGCTAAGTGAGGGCGGTAAAGGCCGCATAGTCTGATTGCCTTGTTCGTTGCGCTAAACACCTCCTTTAAGGACCAGAATGTGGAGTAAGGAGTGTTTAGATTTATCCCGAACACCCCCATACTATTTACATGGGCAGAAGCCGACAGCTGGTCAACCCTCAGATTTCATAAACGGCCGCACAGGAGGTAAAATGTAAATCACAAGCATTATAATACATAACATCATTGTTCCATATTAGAGGACGGGATAATAAAAATGTTCTCATGGGAAAATGATATCCTTCGAACATTGTTCCGCCACAAGGCGGGACCCCTCTAGGACGCCATAAAAATAGAGCTCGGGTCGACGATGCTCCTTGCCCTCTGGCGGCCCCTCGGTCATCAGCTTCTTGGCATCCAGCTTTGCCCAATGAGTCTTGACGCGGGCAAAGGCCATACGCGCACCTTCAATGCAGACCGACCGCTTCACGGTTTTGAGCCGCGGACAGGCATTTACAAGCCGCTTAACAAGTCTGAAATAGCTGCTAGGTACAGGATCGGCAGGCCATAGCCGGACTATCAAGTCCTTGATGGCTAGCTCCGCCGACTTGTACAGCTCGACCAACTGCTTCAGCTGGTCGATGAAGGGCAACGGATGTTCCGGTCCAAGATACTGGGACCAGAATAGCTTCTCTGTAGACATCCCTTCTTCGGCTCTATAATGCTCGGCATCATCCTATATACTGCGTGGCAGATCCGTAAACGCCCTTGGAAAACCCGAATTCGGATAAGTATAAGGAACGTTTCTTTAACATACTTGCTTTGCACGGTGAAAGAATTACCCACCGCAATCTCCTTGGGTGCCTGAATTTCCTGGAGGGCATTCTGGGCTTTGGCTCATGCATCCTGTGTGCTCCGGCGGGCCTTCGCCAGTTCGGACTCTTGCGCCTTACAATCACGTTCCACGGACACAAATCTCTTGATCGCGTCCTGGAGCTGTTGTTGCGCCTCGCCGACCTGGGCCTCGTGCTTCTCGCACGCGGCATGTTCCTTGGCCGCTTTGTCCTCAGCCTCGGCCAACGCCTTCTTGAGGGCTCCCACCTCGGTCGTGGCCCCTAATAAAGTTCATGACAACTCAGTCTGGACGGACTTTTTATTTTTTTCTTAAAAGGTACTAGCAGGACAACACATACCTTGGCTATCCTCTAGCTGCTTCTTTACGAGGCTGAGCTCTTCCTCGACCCGCTCCAATTTCCGATTCAGTCTGGAGACCTCTGCAGCATGAGCGGTGGCAGCCTGCAGCGACACCTGTTTATTCACCAAGACAACTTATGTTTGACTCCTGCGATATTTATTTTCAATCCTCTGTTTGGCCTTTTCTTTCCGAACACCAAACAGAGCATCAGGGGCTACAGTCTATACTATGATATTCTCCCTACAAACGCATTACTTACCTGAAAGCCTGATAGAAGGCTAGTGCAGGCTTCGGTTAGTCCGCTTTTCACGAACTGTACATTCTCTATTACCGTGCCCATAAGGGCGCGGTTTGCATCCACAATAGAGGCGCCTCGTAGCGCCTCCAGCAGGTTATCCGGTGCCTCTAGTTGGATAGAGGTCACCGGTGGAACAGGCACATTCCCTCCTTTCGGAGCATGCCGTTCGCTGGACTCCGGAGCCGCATAGGTCTCCGGAATGGTATCTGGCTCAGGCCCGAAGGGAACCCGGCCCCCGTCACCAGCCCTCGCAGGGGATTTTTCCCCCATGCATCCGGCAGTTGAGGAATTGTCCTGGGGCACCACCCCGACGATCTCCGGAAGCCCCTGGTCGCGAAAGGTCTTTTGCAACACCCCCTCGTCGTCACCCTTGGGAGAGTCGGAATGAGCAGGTGGCGGAGACATGCTAGTCATCTCCTTTGAGTCTAGCGATCCCTCTGACGAGGATCGCGGGGAGCCATCATGTGCTGGACTGCAATAACATGGTTTAAGGTATATCCTGGTACTTACGAGGCGACATGAGGCTTGGTCTGGCGAGGTCGCTCCGGACTGCTGTCAACATCCCACGCAGAGTTATCTGTGTGGGAGCCTCTAACCCTTTTAGGCGCTTTCGCCTCCGGATTTGTGGAGGCCGCTCTCTTCTTCCTTCCCACTTCAGGTGGGGACTCGCTTTCTTCTTCCTCTTCGTCATCATCGTCAGCAGACGAAGAGGAAGTTTCGTCTTTGGACATCATGTCCGGAGCGCCTTTTCGGCGAGGGCCCTTCTTGGCCCCTTTGGCCGCTTTCTTGGCCATCTTCCCTGGCACCTCATAAGGTGCTGGAAAAAGCATTTTCTTCAACAATGGGAATTCTTGGTCCTCGGGCAGCGGAGCCGGACTGTTAATCCCCTCTGCTATCTTGATCCAGGCCTGAAAACATGGGTAGGAAGGCTTAGGATTTTTCTCAAAATATGCTAGTAAAAGGTACGCCTAAAAACATTAGAAGAGCTTACCGGGTTAGCCTGGCGTTTTAAGCTAAGCCAGCGACCTCAGTTATGGGCTGTGGCGTCTCGCCGGCCTTGAAGAGCACTTTCCAGATTTCTTCGTGTGTTGTGCCGAAGAGCTCTTGTAGCGTCTGGTACTTGGCCGGATCATACTCCCACGGAAGGACCCGGCGAATGAGCATGACCTAGACCACATTGACGAGCTTGATCTTCTTATCCATCATGTTCTGGACACACGTATGGGGCCCAGTCAGCTCGTCTGAAGGACCCCAGGTTAGGCCCCTCTCTGGCCAGGAGGTGAGCCGCATCGGGAATCCAGATCTGAATTCGAGGGCCGCCACCCAGTTGGCGTCGCGCGGCTCAGTGATATAGAACCACCCGATTGCCACCCTTTCACCATCTCCACGAACGAGCCTTCGGGCCAGGTAACGTTGGGCATCTTGCCCACCATGGCGGCTCCGCATTCTGCTTGTTTGCTGCTCACCACCTTCGGCTTCACGTTGAAGGTCTTCAACCATAGGCTGAAATAAGGCGGGATGCAGAGGAAGGCCTCGCACACGACAATGAATGCCGTGATGTTGAGGATGAAGTTGGGGGCTAGGTCATGGAAGTCTAGCCCGTAGTAAAACATCAGTCCACGGATGAAGGGGTGGATAGGGAAAGCCAGCCGACGGAAGAAATGTGTGAGAAAAACAACTCTCTCGTGGGGCTCGTGAGTAGGGACGATCTGTCCCTTATCCGGGAGTCAGTGAGCGATCTCCTTGGCCAGATATCCAGCCTCCCGGAGCGCCTTGATATCCTTTTTCTTAACGGAGGAGGCCATCCACTTACCCCCAGCTTCGGATCCGGACATTTTTGGAGTGCTTTCTCGATTGAGGGAAAAGCTAGAAGCTTGGGCACTGGAGCTCAGGGACGGAAGGACTGAGGAGCTGAGGTGGGGATGAAGGTAGGTAATCCCTATCCCCTTATAAAGGCTGTGAATATCAAGAATCTCCCCACTCGCCTTGAACTCGCCTATTCCCAAGTGCCGTGCAATAAGGGGTCACCCACGCCCATATTGATGAGAATCCAGTAATAAGGGGGCACGATATCTGCTTCGACAAGATGTGCCAATGGCAACCGCGTCTCGAAACATGGAGCGGCCGACGAAAAACGGTTTGAGATTATGACCGGACAAACGTGATGTCATATTGTAAAAGCTGTCAGCGGACACTACAACAGATATGTCAACTTGCGACCATCACTATTGGTCACTGAAAGGTAATTGTTTTTATTTGTGACCTTTTTGTGACCAATAATAGAAGGTCAAAAGCTGGCAGTCGTAAACTGAAATTAACGACCTTCTCTGTGAGAAGGTCGTGGAATTCCATGACCAAAACAAAAGGTCGTTGATTCTATGACCTTCTGTTTTGGTCGCTAGCTCTCTAACCGGGCCACATAGGATCCGACGTGTCAATCTGACGTGCAAAAGTGCGACCAATTGAAAAGGTCGTTGATAAGATTCAGCCCGGTCCAGTTCGATGTTTTACATGGGTCAAGCCCAACAATTCAACCTTTTTATATATTTTTTTCTTATTAATTTTGGTCAGCTATAGGCCCAACTATTCGGCCTTTTTAATTTCTGGGCCATTACTATTAATTTTCTATTTTTAGCCACATTATTTTTACGCTGGTCCCACTGGTCATATTGGTCCCACTTGTCATGCTGATATCACAATTGGACCCACACATCAGAAATTTCAAAATTTGTCAACCAATTTTCATAAGTGGGTCCCCCTGGTCAGGTTTCCATTTCATAGGTATTGAAATTATATACACAGTCAATATTTCAAACAGATTATAGAGCAAATGAAATTCATCCAAAACAACACTAAATATTACAATACATAATTTGCTACTCTGACTAATATTACACTTTGCCTAATATTACAATACATAATATGCTACTCTTGCTGATAGGCTTCATAGCTTCACACTTCATACTTCACCTATGCAAAAAAAGAAGAAGAATAAGAACCTGTAGGCAGCATCAAACATAGCTTATAAGCAGAATTGACAATAAGCTCAATTTAACTGGTCAACAAATCTTCCATCTATATTTCTATCAGCAGCACACTAGATAGGCCACACATTTATTCCTACAGTACAGTTAGGAAAAACAGATTA
Organism: Triticum dicoccoides; assembly: GCF_002162155.2. Taxonomy (NCBI): domain Eukaryota; kingdom Viridiplantae; phylum Streptophyta; class Magnoliopsida; order Poales; family Poaceae; genus Triticum; species Triticum dicoccoides. The sequence continues at coordinate 290,096,525 of NC_041382.1, read as the reverse complement.
TGGTGCCTGCCAAGTGAGGTAAAAACAGATTATCAGCAGCACACTAGATAGGCCACACATCTATATTTCTATCAGCAGCACACTAGATAGGCCACACATTTATTACATTTACATGGTGGTGGCTGGCTGGCAATCATGGCTGCTAGCTCATGCTACCAGTGTGTGTGCACATCTCCCCGCTGGAACCAACCCAACCCAAACAAAGCAACAGTAGCAAACCACACATGTACCAGTAAACTTCAGTATGAAACAATTCCTCGCCGAAAGAAACTACCAAATCATTTCCAAGAATTTCGAAGAAACCGCCTCAAGTCGATTCAGCCAAGGATATTATTTTCTACAAGCAAAAAACTATGGTTCAGCTCCCACATGGGCATGGGGTTTTTGGGTTTCAAGACACAAATCACAGAACTGGATGGGCATAAAGAAGGTACACTATGAATCTACGGCGTCAACCTGCTGGAGTTACTTGTCCTCAGTGATGAGCAGCTGCTTCCTCCTTGTGCTTGGTCATCTGGACAACCAAAAAAACATGCAACTGTAAGAAGATGGATTGATGGTAAAAAGAGTGAAGAATTGTGATTCAGTGAACAGAAAAGCATATGTACATTATAATACTGCAGACAAGAAAATAATAATCCTAATATGAAGATAAGTGTTTTTCTTATTGATGGCTGTAAGATGGACTGATCGTAAAAAGAGAGAAGAATTTTGATTCAGTGAACAGAAAACAAGACATTATTATTCAGCTATGGTACTCGATATTTGACAAGTATCGATATTTGACAAGTATGGTTTCATGTATACTCCTACAAGTTAGGCAAAGCAATGTACAATATAAATCGTTTTATATAAAGCGTGTCCAATCAATATCCAAAATGGTATCGTGCGGAGCATAGAAACAGAGTCCCAAAAATCTAATTATCTCCTGCAGCGACAACCACGCAGCAAGCCAGCTGCGGGAGGCTGGGGCGAGGGTTGGGGAGGAAGCAAGTGTTCTCAGGTTATTAACAGGGAAACTGGGTGATTAACATCTCTCCAAAAAGAAAAAGAAAACAACTTAAAATATTGAGTGTGGCAGCAACATCTACTTGTTACTGGAGTCCTAGTTCAAGATGGCCAAAGCCCACTTGGCACCATGGAACCTGCACAATTTCCATCATATATATGAATGAGTTAGGAAGTAAAGTAGATTGAACTACCCAGCCTCATACATATATATAAAGTGTGTTGCACTGCTGCTACAGAAAGTTTCATAGGCTTCCAAGTGAAGGGATACACGTTGTTCAACTGCCGTGTTTATTTTTTGTTGTTGGGGAAAGCAATAGCTTAATCATTTCACTTCTCTAATAGTATGAACAGCCTATCACTCAAACAGTCCTTGAGCGCTAATATATTATTGTAGTGGTAAAAGAAACATGTCACCACGAAGAGCTTTAACAATTAGCACCATTTTTTATTAGAGAAGTTCAGAGAGAGATTTGAGAAATCTATATTAGAGAAAACTTGAAGACAACATACAGAATTACGAGCTTAACAGTTACTGCTATGACCATATCGCGCAAGCTACAACATATAAATTAATTAGCATTAGTATGATGTATATGGACAGAATTTCTACCTTGCCATCCGCAAGAAACATGACGAGAGGTCGAGGAGATTTCGAGCGGCTCCATGTCAGCTGCCATCACCATGACGAACTCAGATGTCTCGCTGTTAAGAGAACTTGGTTGCTGTGGAAAGCAAGAAACAAAGATTAAAATCACAGGAGGTGAAATTAACAAGAAGGGCCAATGGGCACTGCTAGGGATTGGTCACCTTCATGGGGAACTGAACATCCAACTAGTTTTAGTCAAAGTCTTAAGCATATACATACATACAAATTGAACCAAAAATCATATGCATGTCTGTACAATTAATTGCAAGGCTACCCAGCTTTCAGTTGGAAAGAGTACAAACTAGTTTACTGGTAGTACAGCACAGCAGCCTACACAACATTCATGTTCTCGCACGAATGCTAGTAGACAGACAAGAATTGACCACACACAAAGAATGAATCCATCGTATTATGCCAGTAGTGGGTACAACTTGGCTTCGGTCATAGAAAGGGAACATGAGTTTTCTTGCTTGAACCAAAAGGTTCACCATAGGAATTGGGCATCCAACGTGTTTTAGCCAAAGTCGTAAGCATGAACAAACAAACATACGTACAAAATGAACCAAAATCCATATGCCTGTGCAATTAACTACATGTGCTATCCAACTTGCTATTGGACAGAGTAGAGCCTGATTTACTAGAAGCCTGACACAAAATTATAACTCTGGGCTTGGTGCATGAATCCTAGTAGAGAGACAAGAAAGAGTTGACCACAACAAAGAATTCATTCATGCGATTATTCCAGTAACAAGTACTGCTTGGTTGCAGTTTTAGAAAGGGGACTTGAGTTTGGTCAAACAAAAAGAAAAAGTGACGCATACTTGTTCATAGATAGAAACTGAACATCCAACGGCAACGGCGGCGTCGAGGCGGGTGGACGGGCGGCAGCTTGGGTGATCTCATCTGCTGGACCATGTCGCTGATGAGCTGCATGTGGCTGCTCCGGTGCCTCTCCACGAACATCCTCGACGCGCCCGCCACCGTCTTGTTCCACGTCTGAGCGCGCACGCACGCACGTGCAACCAATCAACACATCATTAGCCGAGGTGATCAAAATTGAGGTACAGAAATGGAGTGACAGAGAGACGGCCAGCGTATTATCTTACCCGCTCCAGCGCGGTGAGGAAGTGCGCGACGCCGGCCTCGTCGAGCCACGCGCCCCGCTTCGCACGCGCGTGGCCGCCGTTGCCCTTCCGCACGGAGGAGGAGGAGGCTGTGGTGGTGGTCGGCAGCAGCAGCCCGACCCTCCAGTCCGTGGACCCGCCGATGCTGCGCCGCCGCTTGGGCGCTGCCAGCTCCAGATCCGCTCCGGACGCGCTGGAGTCTCTGGCGGAGAGCCCCGACACGACGCGGCGGGACAAGCGCTTGCGGCGCAGCGCGAGGCTGCGGCGGGGCGGGGTTGACCGCTGCTTGGAGCGCGGGTAGGTGGGATCCCACTTGGCCATGCTGGTGCGGTCATGGTCGGCACCTGTGTGCATGCAGAGCTGGCCGGCCTCGTGGGAGTGAGCGCTTTTCTCTCCGCCGGCTCGAGCTCGATCGATCGTGTGGTCGCTGTGCTGTGTGTGACCACCAGTTTTACTTGTCCCGTGACACTGGCGGGCGAAACAGAAGGGAATCTCTATCATCATACGAGTTGGGTGGCGGCTCCGAGGCGGGTGGGTGGGAGGGGAGGAAGGAATGAACCGGGGAGGCGGTCTGGTTTGGGAAATCGACAATGGCGCGCGGGAGGCTTCGAGGGAGGAGGAGCAGGCGGAGCAGGAGGGTGTGGCGGAGGCCATGGACGGCGGCGAGCTCCAGCTTCCTCGATCTGGAGGGAGCTGGAGGAAGGAAGGAGACAAGCTCTCTCTCCATCTAGGATGGATTGGGAAAAGGGGGGGGGCTAGGGGTTGGTGTGGAAGGGTTGATGACTGCCGTTGGATCCTTGAGCATCCGACAGTGTATAATCCATGATCCGCTTGATATGTCTATGGACCAATCAAAACGCAGCAAACAATTCGAAGCCCTTATGACCATCTAAATTGGTCGAAATCAAAGATAAGTTTTTCAGAAAAAACCACTTTTCACTTTTTAGTTCTCAAAATGAGTTTTTTTGTAAAAGACCTACCAAATATTTGTTTAGATCATCTCATATTGTGCACAAGGGTGCATCTTGTAATTCCAAACAATGTTGCCTAAGGGAGTTTTCATTTTCTTTGCACGGAAAATTCATTTTCCATTTTCCGAGTGCCCGAAATGAGTTTTTTTGTGTGTATGACCTACCATATATTTGTTGCAAAATTGGACAAAATCAATTTTCTAAAATACTAGTCCATATTTAATGCGCAATTGACAAAATGGTTGGGTGTCATTTTGATCCACCTCTGGTGAAAAAGACAAATTCCCACCGATTTAATAGGAACCGGGTCAAATTTGAACTGCAGCTGCCTCATAAGTTGCTCTTTATTTTTTTCCAAAAATCATTTCTAGGTACATAAGTATCTATTTAATCATAGAAACATGAAATTTTTTCCAAGATTCAACCACTAGCTAGGAACGGTCAAGCCCGCCGTTTTGATCGCATTTTGAAACGGGAATAAAAAAATAAAAAAATAAAAATTGGAAAACCTTCGCATTGTGTCATTATATGTGACCAAGTTTCCAGGAAAAATAGTAAAGTTGTAATACGACAATTTATTTAAAAAAGTGTTCTCAGAAATGAGCTATCATGCTTGAAGATTCATGGCTTTCAAGCCAAATGATCAATCTTATGGCCACATTCATAGCATAGTTTGTTCAAATGATCTTATATTGTGCACAAGCGTGCATCTTGGAATTCCAAACGATGTTGCCTAAGGGAGTTTTCATTTTTCTTTGCACGGAAAATTCATTTTCCATTTTCTGAGTGCCCAAAATGAGTTTTTTTTGTGAAGTACCTACCATATATTTGTTGGAAAATTTGACCAAATAAATTTTCTAAAATACTAGGCCATATTTAATGCACAATTGACAAAATGGTTGGATGTCAAAAGTTTTGATCCACCTCTGGTGAAAAAGACAAATTCCCGCCGATTTAATAGGAACCGGGTCAGATTTGAACTGCAGCTGCCTCATAGTTTGCTCTTTATTTTTTCCAAAAATCATTTCTAGGTACATAAGTATCTATTTAACCAGAGAAACATGAAAAGTTTTCCAACATTCAACCACTAGCTAGGAACGGTCAAGCCCGCCATTTTGATCGCATTTTGAAACGGGCATAAAAAATTGAAAAAGAATCAGAAAATTGGAAAACCTTCGCATTGTGTCATTATATGTGACCAAGTTTCCAGGAAAAATAATAAAGTTGTAATACGACAATTAATTTTAAAAAGTGTTCTCAGAAATGAGCTATTATGCGTGAAGATTCATGGCTTTCAAGCCAAATGATCAATCTTGTGGTCACATTCATGGCATAGTTTGTTCAAATGATCTCCTATTGTGCACAAGGGTGCATCTTGGAATTCCAAACAATGTTTCCTAAGGAAGTTTTCGTTTTCTTTGCACGAAAAAATCATTTTCCATTTTCCGAGTGCCCGAAATGAGTTTTTTTGTGAAGGACCTACCATATATTTGTTGCAAAATTGGATCAAAGCAATTTTCTAAAATACTAGGCCATATTTAATGCACAATTGACAAAATGGTTGGGTGTCAAAAGTTTTGATCCACCTCTGGTGAAAAAGACAAATTCCTACCGATTTAATAGGAACCGGGTCAAATTTGAACTGCAGCTGCCTCATAGTTTGCTCATTATTTTTTCCAAAAATCATTTCTAGGTACATAAGTATCTATTTAATCAGAGAAAAATCAAAAGTTTTCCAAGATTCAACCACTAGCTAGGAACGGTTAAGCCCGTCGTTTTGAATGCATTTCGAAATGGGCATAAAAAATTCAAAAAAAATGGAAAACCTTCGCATTGTGTCATTATATGTGACCAAGTTACGAGGAAAAATAATAAACTTGTAATACGGCAATTATTTTAAAAAAGTGTTTTAAAAGATGAGCTATCATGCGTGAAGATTCATGGATTTCAAGCCAAATGATCAATCTTATGGCCACATTCATGGCATAGTTTGTTCAAATGATCTCATATTATGCACAAGGGTGCATATTGGAATTCCAAGCAATATTTCCTAAGGAAGTTTTCATTTTATTTGCACGAAAAATTCATTTTCCATTTTCTGAGTGCTCGAATGAGTTTTTTGCGAAGGACCTACCATATATTTGTTGCAAAATTGGACCAAATCAATTTTCTGAAATAATAGGCCATATTTAATGCACAATTGACAAAATGGTTGGGTGTCAAAAGTTTTTATCCACCTCTCGTGAAAAAGACAATTTTTCGTCCATTCAGTAGGAAATGTGTCAAATTTGAACCGCAGCTGCCTTATAGTTTGCTATTTATTTTTTCCAAAAATCGTTTCTAGTTACATAAGTATCTATTTAATCATAAATACATGGTTTGGTGGTGATACGTCGTGGTTTGGACGGTGGCCCAGGGCCCCAACTCCAAAGCGTGTAGACTCGCATGCCCGCCGCGTGGTCACCACCTGACCGTGGCATTGCCATGCGTTCTGGGTAGCCTAGGCATGTCTAGTAGGTTGGGCACTCCTTAGGTAGATGTTAGGAAGAAATAACAACAGAAGAATCTCACGAGGAGACCGAACTATGCTCAAACATGAATTAGCAGCCAAGTGTTTGATAAGCGGTACGGGAAATTCACAAGGATAATGGGCCTGAGTTTTGGTTGAGGATGATCATCTACTAGGGAGACTGTCCTGGCAAATTTTCATCTCAAATGGAGGAGTTTGGATGGCACTTGCTTTGCAAAGTACCACATCGGGCAGAAATATGGATGTTGAATCTGGGCTCAAATGGATAAGTGGATTGAGCTAAAATTTTGTGGAGTATGGTAATTTGGGCATATTAAAGCACTATAAAAGTTTTATACCATTTGGATTATCCTAGTTTGTACTTCCTTCACAAAGCTTCTCTCTGGATAGAAACTTTATAAATTTACTGAGGAAGATTTAATAGGAAAATGGAGCTGAATAATGGAATGTGGCATTTATTTTTATATGTAATATGGCACAAAAAGTTTGAGGACAATAGGAGGTGTCTAGATAGCACTTCCTTTGCAATGTGCCAATTTGGACAGAAAATAGAAATTGAAGCTGGGCTTACATAGATGATTGGATTATGCTGAAATTCGGTGTAGGGGGTTTCTATAATCAGGGTAATGTCCTGGAAAATTTTCAGCAATTATAAAGCAATATAAAATGTAGTTGCTTCACAAACTAAAAATATTACCAGGAACAAAGATTCGATGGTGAGCTCACATGTATTGTTAGATAGAGCTAAACTTTTGTGTAGACTTATGACTTTGGCATATAGAATATGTGGCAAAAATTAAACTCATAACGATATTCCTATCTTGTACTTCCTTCACAATGCTTCTAGGTGGACAAAAACTTTGGAAATTTGCTGAGGAAGATTTACTTTGCAAATGGACCTGAATTTTATCATGCGGCAATGATTTCGATAGGAAAGTGTGCCCAAAAATTTTGAGGGCAATCAAGAATATATAAATAGCAGTTCCTTCACAAAGTGTTTTTCTGGACAGAATAGGAAAATGAATCTTGTTGAATTATTTTTGAACTAGGCAAGGAAGGTTTTGTACATATTTGACAAAGATATGACCCAAAGAATTTATGAGATTTTTTTGGGAATTTTTGGAATGACAGAAATATAGGTTGCTTCACAACCTAGGGCAAAAACTGACACATGGACATGACACATAGGCAAAACTAATGAGGTGGCACCTACTCATAGCAACCCACCACAATTTACAAGGTTATGACCATCTATATTGGTCATGATCAGCTAGAAATAAGGTAGCGGACCAGTGCTATATGCTTTATGACCATTTCGTGTTAGGAAATTATGACTTTTCTGACCAAAATGGTCGTTATAGTTTAGGGTTTGGAGCCCCCCGAACAGCTTTTGACCAATTGGTCTCAAATGGTCATAGATCTATGACCAATTCTTCCACGGTCACTGACAGAAGGTCACTAGTTGACATATTTCTTGTAGTGGGATTAGACTCGTGTAAAAATATATATTCTCTCTATGGTTATGTATGGTGACAGGTCCGGATACTATCATCGCATTCGGAGACTATCTTGAAGTTCGGATAAAAGGGAACCCGCCTTGCAATGCCGGAAACAATCTGCGCGCCGGACTCCTCGTCATTAAAGCCAGGGTCAGGGGCTACTGACGGAGTCCTGGACTAAGGGGTCCTCGGGCGTCCGGCCTGTTATCTATTGGGCCGGACTGATGGGTTGTGAAGACATGAAGGCCGAAGACTGTACCCGTCTCTGGATTGGACTCTCCTTGGCGACCGACTATGAAGATTCCTTCTTATGTAACTGACTCTATGTAAACCCTAGATCCCCTAGGTGTCTATATAAACCGAAGGGGATAGTCCTGAAAGGATATATTCATTACCATAGTCATACAGGCTAGGCTTCTAGGGTTTAGCTATTACGATCTCGTGGTAGATCAACTCTTGTAACACCCATATTCATCAATATCAATCAAGCAGGACGTAGGGTATTACCTCCATAGAGAGGGCCCAAACCTGGGTAAACATTGTGTCCCCTGTCCCCTGTTACCATCGATTCTAGACACACAGTTCGGGAACCCCTACCCGAGATCCACCGGTTTTGACACCGACACCTACCTCCTCCACTCCGCCGTCGTCCCCATCGACCACCCCGACCCCCGTTGCCTCGTTCCCTACCCCCGCAGTGAGAGCCCCTCCTCTCTCCTTCGCTCCCGCGCGCGCCCACGCGTACGAGCGCTCGTCCCTCCGTGCATGCTTCGCCCCGCACTCCAGCTCCCTCCGCCTCCCCGCAGCGCCGAGCTCCGCCATCCGACATGGCCGATGGGCTCGAGCATCGGGTGCTCCTCTGCCAAAACGCGCGCACACGCTCCCGCTCCCGTATGCCTCTTCCCACCCCAGGCCGGGTCCTCGAACGCGTGCCTGCACGGGGGCGCGCCCTTCCTCTCTCCGGGGCCGCGCTAGTCGCGCCTGCGACCTCCTATGGCCGCGCCCGGAGTTCTGCTCCCCTGCGCCTGTTCCACTCCCTCCGCGCCCTGGTCGCACCCACCTGCGCCCAGCCGCGCGTGCCCGCTCCCACCGCCGCAACCGGTGCTGCATCGCTCTGCCGCCCTACTCCAGTCCGGCCGGCCGTGCCTCGCCCAGTGCCCAGTCGGGCCAACGCTCACGCCCGCGCCCGCACTACGCTGTGCCCGCTAAGCCCTCTGGGCCTTTGACATGTGGGGCCGCCCCAGAACGTTTATAAAAAAATGAATTAAAAGAAATTATTAATAATAAATAAATAAATGCTAATCAATTAATTAATTTAATTAATTAATTGTATTTAATTAACATAATAACTAATTACCTTAATTAACTACTGTTAATTAATTAGACATTCAATGACATGCGGGACCCGCACATCAGTTTGACCCAGTCAACGCCGTGTTGACTGCTGATGTCATGATGACATCAGCAAGCACTATTCTGGATAATGTTGATTTAAAATAATTAAATAAATCCTAAAATTGATTTAAATCTTTTAAAATTAATATAAAATAAACCGTAGCTCGGATCAAAAAATTGTGTACATGAAAGTTGCTCAGAACGACGAGACGAATCTAGATACGCAACCCGTTCGCCTGCCACACATCCCTTGCATAGCAAACACGCAACTTTCTCCCCTTCGGTTCATCTATCCGAAAACACGAAACACTGGGGATATTTTCCCGGTTGTTTTCCCCTTCACCGGTATCACCACCTACTGCGTTAGGGCACACCTAGCACCGTTACCTGTCATGTCATGCACATGTATGCATCTGTTTGCATTGTATTCATTGTTTCTTCCCACTCTTCTCTCTGGTAGACTACGAGACTGACGCCGCTGTTAGTGCCCCGATCGACTACGTTGTTGACGACCCCTCCTTCTTGCCAGAGCAACTAGGCAAGCCCCCCCCCCTTGATCACCAGATATCGCCCATTCTTATCTCTACTGCTTGCATTAGAGTAGTGTAGCATGTTACTGCTTTCCGTTAAACCTATCCTGATGCATAGCCTGTCATTGTTCCTACAGTTATTGATACCTTACCTGAAATCCTAATTGCTTAGTATAGGATGCTAGTTTATCATCAGTGGCCCTACATTCTAGTCTATCTACCATGCTATACTATCGGGCTGTGATCACTCGGGAAGTGATCATGGGTATATACTTATACATAATATATGATACTTGTGGTGACTAAAGACGAGTCGGCTCGAAGATTACCCGCGAGTGATTCACGATTGGGTCCGAAAGGACGTTTGTCCCGATGGCCCTCTGAGTGGATCTTTGTGGCGGAGCGACAGGGTAGGTTGAAACCACCTAGGAGACAGGTGGGCCTGGCCCTAGTCGGCGTTCGCGGTTATTTCAAAATAACACGCTTAACGAAACCTGGGTATTTGATCTGAGTCTGGCCATTGGCCTATACACACCAACCAACTACGCGGGAACAGTTATGGGCACTCGATGTCGTGGTATCAGCCGAAGCCTTCCTGACGTCAGCGACTGGGTGGCACGCGCCGGGTTGGACTGGAACACCTGCTTTTGTATAAGGGAGGCTAGGTCTACTCGCCGACCGCGTTCACAACATGCAGATGTGCAATGGGCGATGGGCCCAGACCCCTGCGCCATAGGATTTAGACCGGCGTGCTGACCTCTCTGTTGTGCCTAGGTGGGGATGCGACATGTTGATCTTTCGAGGCCGGACATGACCCAGGAAAGTGTTTCCGGCCAAAAGGGATCAAGCGTGTTGGGAAATGTGGTGCACCCCTGTAGGGAAGTTGATCTATTTGAATAGCTGTGTCCCTCGGTAAAAGGATGACCCGGAGTTGTACCTTGACCTTATGACAACTAGAACCGGATAATTAATAAAATACACTCTTCCAAGTGCAAGATACAACCCGGTGATCTCTCTCTCACAGGGCGACGAGGGGAGGATCACCGGGTAGGATTATGCTATGCGATGATACTTGGTGAACTTACCATCTAGTCTCTTCTACATGCTGCAAGATGGAGGTTGCCAGAAGCGTAGTCTTCGATAGGACTAGCTATCCCCCTCTTTTTCCGGCATTCTGCAGTTTAGTCGACATATGCTACCCCTTTTCCATTTGATACCAATGCATTCATATGTAGTGTAGCTCCTTGCTTGCGAGTACTTTGGATGAGTACTCACGGTTGCTTTGCTCCCCCTTTTCTCCTTTCTATACCCGGTTGTTGCAACCAGACGTTGGAGCCCAGGAGCCAGACGCCACCATCGACGACGACTCCTACTACACTGGAGGTGCCTACTACTACGTGCAGGCCGCTGATGACGACCAGGAGTAGTTTAGGAGGATCCCAGGCAGGAGGCATGCGCCACTTTTGATGTGTATCCCAGTTTGTGCTAGCCATCTTATGGAAACTTATGTCTATACTCAGATATTGTTGCTTCCGCTGACTCGTCTATGATCGAGCTCTTGTATTCGAGCCCTCGAGGCCCCTGGCTTGTAATATGATGCTTGCATAACTTATTTTATTTATAGAGTTGTGTTGTGATATCTTCCCGTGAGTCCCTGATCTTGATCGTACACGTTTGCGTGTATGATTAGTGTACGATTGAATCGGGGGCGTCACAAGTTGGTATCAGAGCTGACTGCCTGTAAGAATCCCCCTTCCACACTCCTTGGCCCAAGTCGAGTCTAGACATTAGAAAACTTTTACTAACATGGTTGTGTGTCTTACGATCCCACGTCGCCATTTGGATGGTATTAGGATCTTTTACTCCTCGATCCTTACTCTGGGACTCTGAACTCTCTTCTACTCGGGTTAAACCATTTTACTAACTCTAACATTAGGATCCCGTGACCACATTCACCCCAAAGTTGGATAAGCCCTAGTTAGTCGTTAGAGTAGTATTTTGAACTATACCCACACTGTCAATTGACTCCTTTGAAACATCTTTGTTTTCATATGGAACCCATGAGACAGGTCGTGCGCCACACGACGGCCATTGGTGCCTCAGGATCACCTGCTGTGTTGGTTGAGATGATGACCTATCTGGGTTATCACTGGCACCCTGAGTACACCATCTACTAGGAGTACCAGGACTTTAACCAGGAGCAGTACCGTGCCATCGTCCACCTCTACTCTCGGGAGTATGACTCCACTACCGTGCTGCACACTGCTCATGGTGTTGGAGTGACTATCGACATGGCAGTCCATGATGCTGCTTATGCTACTCTGACACGTCTTCGTGGAGAGTATCGGGAGTTGGACACCTCCCCTTTCAGGCACATTGCGGCCTACTCCACAATCACCCGAGAGCCCTTCTACCATCAGAACCTGGTTCTGCATGCTGATGGGCTGGATATAGCTAGCCGAGCTCTTCGCCACGAGTTGTACACCACCCGTCAACACCTTTACCGTGCTCTCACGCTGTTGCACCCCTTTGTCTGATCTGGTGATCTATCACGTTCTGTGATCTATCCTGCCAGGGCTGTGATGCCCCAGGGTGTCGGCTGGCCAGATGTGGGAGGCTACTCTCCCACACTTGGTCCTCTTCTGCCACCTGCGCGTCGGGTTCTGCACCACAGTATCCGCGGACCCCAGTCTACTGACGTGGAGGACTTCCCGTCGCGTCACTACCAGCTGTCAGGCTAAACCTACCTCCACGGTTCCTCCTGGGACTGATGTAGGATTGCTTATTAGTATTAGATGCATTCGCCGCGAGCCTGCGTGCCGCCTATGATGTCTTTCACCTAGGTACTGAACTCTGTGTACCGAACTCTATGCATGATCCCTTTTGTAAGATATGCCGACTACTATGTAGTATCTATCGTGCTCCTTGTCATTATGCATGCTTCATCATGAATGATGTTTGTCTTTGCAACTTTCTAAATGCTGAACTACCCCTGTTATATTTTAGCAGGATTGTTAGACTAGGTGGCCGTGGTCATGGTGGCTATGCCCCACCTCCGCCTGACTACATGGCTGGTATGATACAACAGCTCGAGATGAATCGCCAGTTCATGGAGAGTATGATGGCTCAGTTTCCTCATCCCAATATAAACCAGCAGCCAGCCCAAGTGTGATGCGGAGCATCCCAAGGCCATCCCAATGGACCCAACTACATATCCTATGACACCTCTAGGACCCATGACACGAGCACATGCAAGAGCTCTTGAAACCGAGGTGACATCTCTCCTCTCACAATTCCACTTCGATGCACACGAGACATGGCTACTACCTCATATGGACACATTGTGCATGCTCTGGTATCATGGAGAAGCTAAGGAGCAAGCACAAGAAGAAGAATAAGATGGACGTGAAGACGGAGACGAAGAAGAGGAGCTATAGGAAAAGTCCCAGCCACCGGACGACCGGCCGGGAACGGACGTCCGGAGCTTGAAGCATCAGCGGACGTCCGGTCCAGATCGGACGACCGGCGCACCTGTATCCGAGCCAAACAAGGGGACGTCCGGTCCATACCGGACGACCGGTGCCCCTGCACCCGAGGCAAAAGAGCGGATGTCCGGCCCCGATCGGACGACCAGCGCGATAGCATCTGATCCCACATTAGCGGAAGTATGACATTTCCGGATGTCCGGCACCCCCATCACAGAGCAGAACCATCGAACGTCCGGAGGACACCGGACTACCGGCTGCTCAAGAGACACCAGACGACCGGCCACTAGCGGACGTCTGGTACCTGGCTGCGTCCAGATTCGGGCCCGAGGCCCATGTACCCCTACTTCCGCCCCCATTTGCACTTAGACTATAAATAGACCTCACCCACCTCCTTTCTAGGGTTAGCAAAGGATTAGCTCATATTTGGTGTGAGAGCTTTGCTCATCCACTTGCTTACCTTCTCCTCGGAGATTTGAGACTCCACCGGAGAAGATCCCCCAAGCCGATTGAAGACACCTTTTAGGGAGGAACTCAAGACCTCCTCACGGAGAAGACCGGTTACCGTGTATCGTCTGTTGTTGACTTTGGGTCGCGTATCTTCTCTTATGTATTCGAGGATCTAGCACTAGTGTGACTTGTTCTTGTTAGCTTGAGTGTTCCTCTTGTGTTTCCCCTTGTGATTTCCCTTGTTTCCCTCCTCGTGTTCTTCGTGTTCATCACGGGATCCGCTCCTTTCGTGAAAGATCGGCCAATTAGGATTCTACCCTACATCTTCTTGGTATCTAGAGCATCGTTGATCAAGATTTCGGAGTCTCCGCGTTGTGTTTCTAGCCTTCTTTTGTCATTTTCCGCCCTAATTCAAAAATTCCCCACAAAAATAACCCCCAATTTTTTTGTGATTTGTTAGTGTGTTGAGATTTTGTTGGTTTGGATCCATGGATTTGCTTTGTTTTGAGTGGATCTAGCTTTTCCCCCCTTTCCCCACCCTTTCCATCCACAAAATCCTCCGAATTTGACCATTTTCGTCATCCCCAACACGAACACGTGAAGTTCATCCCGTGCCCGAATTTCGCCCAGGCACTGGACGTCCGACCAAGCCCGGACGTCCGACGACCGGATGACCGGCCCAGCCCGGACGTTCGACCGACCCTGACAAAACTGAATTATTTTTCAGTGTAGTCACCACCACCGCCCCACATTTCCGCGTACGCACTCCTACCACCTATACACCATCACCATTTCCGCATACCACCACCATTGCTTACTCGTTTCGCTCTGCGACATGTGTTGCCACTTTGAGCTTGGAGAATTTGAGGTGCGGTTCTGTATCCTTTTTGTTTCGGCTATCTAGGTACGGTTCGACATCAACATCACCGACGCTCATCTTCGCCATGGACGCATCAACAACAACGAACACCTCGACTACATCTTGGTATTCGGTACACCATTTTGACACCATACCGTATGCAAGAACGGTAACCTCGTCTTAGTATTGGATACATCATTCTTGCCATTACATTGATAGCCATCATAGCCTTACTCCTTTGCATTGCTTACCCATCGAGACTAGCCATTGAGTATTGCCGGCAACGAGACTTGTGCACATTAGTGATCATACTTCCCATAGCATACATACATCATTGTTGCATATATTGGTATCATCTCTTGTGTCACAAAGTTGTCATCGCATACACAATTTCTATCTTGGTTCGTCAAGCATTGCATGAGAAAAGAGCTCAAACCACAAAGAGCCAAACAAGCTTTTAAGCAAAAAGGAAAGATAAGCAAAGAGCTTTTAAGCAAGAACCATAGCATCATACAACATTAAGATTGTCATACTAGATCATCTTGGATCATATCATAGAAACACCTTGCATAGAGCATACTTGGGATAGAAGTCGTTGCATTTTTGCTAAGTAGGTTGTGCACAAGTTCTTGTATCTGCCTATTGTGCAATCGTGCTAGCGTCTCTCTAGTGTTGTGCAACAAGAGCATTTTTGTGGATTCCACATTTTTGCTCACCCTTGGTTGCACGACCCCACTTATCTTTTTGCGTATGTGTTTCCGTGTACCTTATATGCTTGGTATACTTGTTACATTGCATCTTGCGAATCTTTTCCAACATTATTGAAGCTCACTTACAATTGCATCAAATTTTGTGCCACCATCCTAACCAAGCCCCACCATAAGCTTTTACTTGTGTAGGTGTGAGAAACCGATAAGAGCTAGTACCAATTGTGCTATTTCCTTGTCCTACATTGGAGTGATCATCGATCCACTGTCAACTTCCGTCAAGGTAAATTTGGTATTTGTTCTTCTCTTTCTACCACTCACATTTGTCTTGGAATGTGGATAGGCCAAGTACTTCTACCAACCCACTCTTCCTTGAGCACAATGACAACATGAAATCCTACGTCACCAAGAGCCACCTCTTTGGTGCACAACGTGCTTTGCATCAAGAGCAACAAGCTATGAGTGAACACATCGACAACCTCGCCGCCGACTTGCGACTCTGTGAGCAACGTACAAGGGACTACTACGACCACAAGCTCGATGATCACAAGCAAGAGAATGACACAAGGATGGATGAGATTCACGCTTTGTTTCTCAACCGCTCTTCTTCCACTTCATCCTCAACAAGAAGGACTCGCTCAAGTCGACACTCGGACTTCACCCTCTCTGGCTCAAATACACCAACATCGAACACTCTACGCCGTGCTGCGCGCAACGCTCGTCAAGCCAGCCTCAATCCTCTATGCGACACCGACTCTCAAGAGCATCGATGACGTCAAACCCAAGAGGCTTTTGCTCTAGCACGAGAACGGCAATGAAAACACCAACATGAAGAGGAAGAGCAAGCGCGTCTACACCAAGTTGCACAATATGCCGAAGCACAACGCCAAGAACAACAACTCCGTGAAGCTCAAGCACTTGCGGCGCAACAAGCCCTCCGATATTCAAGTCGAGCCGTAGCCGACCGAGGCCGACAAGCTCGTGAACAAGAAGAAACACTTCGCGAAGAAATTCAAGAACAAAGATTTCAAGCTCGCGTGCATCGTCAAGTTCCTCCAGATCCTCCTCGAGCTCGACAAGCTCCTCCACAAGCTCGCCAAGAACATCACGTTCATCAAGAGCATGAACACAATGGAGATCCTCCACGACAAGAGCAACATGAGGTTGACAACCCTCCTCACCAAGAGCACCACGAGCTTGACAATCATCAACAACATGGGCGTCATCATCCTCGACCCCAACACAATGAAGAGCAACACTATGGAAAGCTCAAGTTCACCATGCCCAAGTTCAACGGAAGCAACGATCCCGAAGAGTACATTTCATTGGCATTGAAAGTTGACAATATCTTCCGTTTGCACAACTACGATGAAGAAAAGAAGATCGTGATGGCATTTGGTGGGAACAAGTTATCAAGCGCCGAGAGGCAAGAGGTGAACCACCCATCACTAATTGGGCGCAAATGTAGGATGTCATGAGAGCATGCTTCGTGCCTACCTACTACAACAACGACCTCTTCTAGAAACTCCAACTACTCAAGCAAGGAACCAAGAGCGTTGAAGAGTACTACAAGGAAATGGAGATTGCCATTATAAGAGCCAATGTCACGGAAGATGATGCGCAAACTATGGCACATTTCTTGAATGGACTCAACCATCCTATCAAGAAGATTGCCGACTTCCAACCATACTCGAACCTCATCGAGCTAGTGCATCAAGCTACCAAAGCGGAACGCCAAGTGCAAGATGATTTCAAGTATGCCAAGTTCTCATCCAAGTCATATGGCTTCTCCAACACCCAAGCTTCGACGACTCCAACACCGTCTACCAAGCCTTCTACTAGCAACATCAACAATTCAAGTTCCAAGAAAGCTTCGTCAACTCCAAGTTATCCTACTACGAGCAACTTCAAGCCGAGAGCTTCTAAGTCATCAACCCCAACTGATGAGACCGTCAAGACGAGTTCCTTCAAGTGTTTCACATGCGGAGGCCGAGGCCACAAGTCCTATGAGTGCACCAACAAGCGGACAATGATCCTCAACGACGACGGCACATACGACTCGATGAGTGAAGGAGAAATGGATGCTCTTGAGCAAGTCGCCATGCACCGGCAAGTGAAGGATGAAGAGGAACACATCTTTTGCGATGAAGATTCAAGTCCCGCTCTTATCGTCTCCAAAGTCTTGTCTCTCCAACATCACCAAGAAGAAGACCAAAGATGCCACATATTCCACACCAAGGTCGGCATCAATGGAAGATCCGTTAAGGTCATCATTGATAGAGGGAGTTGTCATAATCTCGCAAGTGAAGAACTTTGCTCAAAGCTCCAATTGCCCAAGACAAAGCACCCTCATCCATACAAAGTGCAATGGCTTAGTGACTCTGGCACTATCCAAGTCGACCATTGAGTACAAGTCTCCTTCAAAATTGGCGCCTAAGAAGACACCTTGGATTGCGACGTCATTCCAATGACCATTTGACATCTCCTCCTTGGATGCCGATGGCAATTTGATAGAGGAGTCATCCACAACGGCCGAACGAACCACTACATCTTCAAGATGAAGGGCAAGGAGTACGTCCTCCGTCCAATGTCACCAAGCCAAGTGATGCTGACAAGCAAGCCACCCATCGTGGAGATCCTAGTGAGAGAGTGATCCACCAAAAAGAGATTGAGCGCCACAAGCCCAAATCGAACACCTCCTCGATGAGAAAAAAGAACTTAGTCCTATTTGCCACCAAAAGTGAGATAAGAGGAGTGTGTGAGAACCCATCTAGTGTCCTACAGTACGTCATTGTGTGCAAGGACAATGCACCACAAACTAACACTTCTCACACTCTTCCTCTAGTGGTGTCTTCTATTTTGCAGGAATTCACGATGTTTTCCCCGACGAGCTACCTCCGGGACTACCTCCACTATGAGGCATTGAGCATCGCATCGACCTCATCCCCGGAGCACCGCTTCCGAACAAAGCTCCCTACCGCGTCAACCCCGAAGAAACCAAAGAAGTACAAAGGCAAGTAAAGCATCTCATAGACCATGGACATGTGCGTGAAAGTTTGAGCCCTTGTGCCGTCCCGGTCATTCTTGTGCCAAAGCGAGACGGTAGCTTTCGCATGTGCTCCGATTTTAGATCTATCAATGCTATCACCATTCGCTATAGGTATCTAATTCCATGCCTTGATGATATGCTTGATGAGCTTAGCGGTGCCACTATATTTTCCAAAATTGATCTTAAGAGTGGTTACTATCAAATCCACATACATGAGGGTGATGAATGGAAAATCGCTTTCAAAACCAAGTTTGGGTTATATGAGTGGTTAGTCATGCCTATGGGTCTTTCAGAAGCACCGAGAACTTTTATGCGTCTTATGAATCATGTTTTTCGGCCTTACATCAGTATATTTGTTGTGGTCTACTTCGATGATATCCTTGTTTTTAGCAAGTCTCTCAAAGAGCATGTCACCCATTTCTGAACCGTTTTTCAAACTCTTCGAAGAGAGCATCTCTATGCTAATATGGAGAAATGCCTTTTTGGCGTTGACAAGCTCATTTTCTTGGGTTTTGTTGTTTCCTCTACGGGTGTTCATGTTGATGAGTCCAAGATCAATGTTATCAAGACTATGCCACAACCAACCAATTTGCGTCAAGTGCGTAGTTTTCTTGGCCTTGCGGGTTTCTATTGTCGCTTTGTGAAGGATTTTAGAACCATTGCTTCGCCATTGCATGCTTTGAGTAAGAAGAATACGCCTTTTGTTTGGGGACCATCCCAAGATACTGCATTCAATGAACTTAAGAATTTGCTTACTCATGCTCCCGTGCTTGCTTTACGGAACTTTGACAAGCCTTTTGAGATTCATTGTGATGCTAGCGGTAATGTCATAGGAGGTGTGTTAACGCAAGAGAAGCGCCCCATAGCTTACTTTACTGAGAAACTTTCTGGAGCGCAACTCAATTACCTCATCTATGACAAAGAGCTATATGCTTTAGTGCGAGTCTTGCATGAATGGGAACATTACCTTCGTCCCCATGAGTTTATCATTCATACCGATCATGAGACTCTCAAGTATCTTAAGGGCCAAACTAAGTTGAACAAGCATCATGCTAAATGGAGTGAATTTATTGAGTATTTTCCTTATGTCGTCAAGTACATCAAAGGTAAGGAAAATGTTGTAGCGGATGCTCTTTCCCGCATATGCATGCTTGTCACTCAACTTGAATTTGATGTCATTGGTTTTGAGCATATCAAAGACTTGTATGAGCATGATCCTACTTTTGCTACTCCTTATGCCAAGTGTTTGTCGCACACCTCTTGGGAATGCTATTACATAAAAGATGGATATCTTATGAGATCTAATAAACTTTGCATCCCTGAGTCTTCTCTTAGTTTGTTGCTTTTGCATGAATCTCATGGAGGAGGCTTAATGAGACACTTTGGACGAGACAAGACGTTCGCCACGCTCTCGAAGAACTACTTTTGGCCCAAGATGTTTTGCGACGTCAACCGCTTCACCAACCGATGCTCTACATGTCGCGAAGCTAAGTCCAAAGCTCAAGCCCATGGCCCTTATATGCCTCTACCAATTCCATACCAACCATGGGAAGATATTAGCATGGACTTTGTACCTGGTTTGCCTAGGACTAGAAATGGGAAGGATTCGGTATTTGTCGTTGTGGATCGTTTCTCTAAAATGGCACATTTCATTCCTTGCAACAAGATAGACGATGCTTCACATATTGCTAATCTCTTTTGTAGGGAAATATTGCGTCTACATGGTGTGCCAAAGACTATCGTCTCGGACCGCGACATCAAGTTCCTTAGCTACTTTTGCAGGACCCTATGTGCCAAGCTCAGAATCAAGCTACTTTTCTCCACGGCATATCATCCACAAACCAATGGCCAAACGGAAGTTACTAATCACACACTCTCCACTCTACTTCAAGTAATCATCAAGAAGAACATCAAGGAGTGGGAGGAGTGCCTACCTATCGCCGAGTTCGCCTACAACCGAGCAAGACACTCAACAACCGGCAAGTCCCCATTCGAGGTCGTCTACAGCTTCAACCCTTTATCACCATTGGACATTCTCCCTCTACCACTCCAAGAGCGCATCAATTTGGACGCTAGCGCAAGAGCGACACATCTCAAGAAGGTGCATGAAGACACACGGAACACCATCGAGCGCCAAGTTCAACGCCTTGCGTCCAAGCTCAACTACAACAAGCGCCCTATGGTCTTCAACATTGGTGATCTTGTGTGGCTACACCTTCGCAAGGACCGTTTTACACAAGAACGCAAGTCCAAACTTCGACCACGAGCGGATGGACCCTTCAAGGTGCTCGCATGCTACAATGACAGCGCTTACAAGATCGACCTCCTGCGCGACAAGTACAATGTGGGCGACATCTTCAACGTCAAAGATCTCTCTCCCTTCCATGGTGATGAAGAATTTGATCCGAGGACGGATCTTCCACAAGGGAGGGGAGATCATGCAGAGCATCCCAAGGCCATCCCCATGGACCCAACTACATCTCCTACAACACCTCTTGGACCCATGACACGAGCACGTGCAAGAGCTCTTGAAACTGAGGTGACATCTCTCCTCTCACAATTCCACTTCGATGCACCTGCGACATGGCTACTACCTCATATGGACACATTGTGCATGCTCAAGTACCATGGAGAAGCTAAGGAGCAAGGACAAGAATAAGAGGAAGATGGACGTGAAGACAGAGATGAAGAAGATGAGCTGTAGGGGTCCCAGCCACCGAACGACCGGCTGGGAACGGACGTCCGGAGCCTGAAGCATCAGTGGACGTCTAGTCCAGACCGGACAACTGGCGCACCTGCATACGAGCCAAACGAGCAGACGTCCGGTCCATACCGGACGACCGGTGCCCCTGCCCCGAGGCAAAAGAGCGGACGTCCGGCCCCGACCGGATGACCGGCGCGACAGCATCCGAGCCCACATCAGCGGAAGTCCGACATTTCCGGACATCTGGCACCCCCATCACAGAGCAGAACCAGCGGACACCCAGAGGACACCGGACGACCGACCGCTCCTGAGACACCGGACGACCGGCCACCAGCGGACGTCCGGTACCTGGCTGTGTCCAGATTCGGGCCCGAGGCCCATGTACCCTTACTTTCTCCCCCATTTGCACTTAGACTATAAATAGACCTCTCCCACCTCCTTTCTAGGCTTAGCAAAGGATTAGCTCATATTTCTTGTGAGAGCTTTGCTCATCCACTTGGTTACCTTCTCCTCGGAGATTCGAGCCTCCACCGGAGAAGATACCCCAAGCGGATTCAAGACCCATTTTAGGGAAGAACTCAAGACCTCGTCACGGAGGAGATCGGTTACCATGTATCGTCCATTGTTGACTTTGGATCGTGTATCTTCTCTTATGTATTCGAGGATCTTGCACTAGTGTGACTTGTTCTTGTTAGCTTGAGTGTTCCTCTTGTGTTTCCCCTTGTGATTTCCCTCATTTCCATCCTCGTGTTCTTCGTGTTCATCGCGGGATCCGCTCCTTTCGTGAAAGATCGGCCGATTAGGCTTCTACCCTACATCAAAGTGACCCTGCAGGATTTCATGCGCCTCAACCCAACTATGTACCGCAGCTCAACTCAGCCTCTGAATGCTGATGACTGGCTCCATGACATCACCTATGAGATGGAGTCTGCTGATGTAGCCCCTACCAGCTATGTCACCTTTGCTTCCTTCTTCCTGAAAGGACCCGCTGCTCAATGGTGGGACAACCACAGGCGTACTCTGCCGGTTGGAACAATCATCACCTGGCCAGACTTCATAGCCGCTTTTCCTGCCTGCTTTATTCCTCAGGGAGTCATGGACCGGAAGAAGCGCGAGTTCTGCAACCTCACCCAAGGCAACAAAACTGTGGAAGCTTACCAGCGTGAGTTTCTGGATTTATCTCGCTATGCTGAGGAAGACATTGCAACTAATGCACGTAGACAGGAGAAGTTTCGTGATGGCCTTCAAGCTGACATCAAGCTCGCACTTCTAGTGCATGACTTTGCTGATTTCGCCACCTTGGTGAACAAGGCCATCAATGTCGAAACTGGTCTGCAGGAACACCAGAGCTCTCACAGGCGCAACTGTGACACGGGCTCATCTGTGGGCCCGTCCTCGCAGAAGCGTAGGATATGGATTCCCAACAACATGTACCAGTCAACTGCACCTGCTCCAAGGCAGTCCTATGCTGCACCGCGTCTGCCTCCCCTACCAACTAGGTAGCCAAGACTTCCAGCTCCACCACCCCGAGCTCCTGTCCCCACTCCCAATAATGGTCTGTGCTTCAAGTGTGGTCAACCAGGGCACCATGCTAGGATTGCAACCAGAACCATAATCAACTGGCCCTCCCTGCAGCTGGCCGTGGGAGCAACCAGCCCCACCATAACAATGCCAAGCCTTATGGTCGTGTTCATGCTAACCACGTTGATGTCACTGAAGTTCTTGACTAGCCTGCTACTGTGATGGGTACACTCCTCGTAAATTCTGTACCAACATCCATTTTATTTGATAAAGGAGCATCGCATTCATTCATATTAGCTGAGTTTGCATTCATGCATGGCATTAAATATGAAATATGAACACTGCGATAGTGGTACACACTCCTGCGGGCCAATATCAAACCTCTATGGTTAGTCACAACGTTCCCGTTGAAATTGAGGACTGGAATTCCTTGTCTCTCCCATCGTACTGAAGTCCTGTAGCATTGACCTCATTCTGGGAATGGATTGGTTGAAAGCGCATACTGCTTCTATAGTTTGCGCCACTAAGACCGTCCGTCTGCTATACCCTTCTGATGAAATAATTACTTACCAAGATCATCTAGTTCAGAATGCCGAGGCACGGCTTTATGCCTTGAATGCATTGAACGCTGCACCACTCGAGGGCATTGAAAACATTCCCGTCGTTCGCGAATTCAAAGATGTATTTCCGGAAGAACTTCTAGAGATTCCCCCTGCTAGAGCTGTCGGATTCATCATCGACTTGAAACCAGGCACCACTACTATAGCCAAACGACCCTACAAGATGCCCCCGCATGAACTCATTGAGCTTAAGGAGGAAATCGACAAATCTCTTCTCAAAGGTTTCATTCGCCCTAGTTTCTCTCCTCGGGGAGCACCTTCTCTCTTTGTTAAGAAGAAGGATGGGACGAACCGATTAGTCCAAGACTACCATCTTATTAATGAAGCCACCATTCAGAACAAATATCCCCTCCCTCGGATCAATGATCTATATGATCAACTGGCTGGTTCATCAGTGTTCTCTAAACTCGACTTGAGGTTGGGTTACCACCAGATTTGTGTTCGTGAAGAGGATATCCCAAAGACCGCCTTCGTGACTCGATATGGATCTTACGAGTACACCGTCATGTCATTCGGCTTAACGAATGCTCCAGCCACCTTCTCTCGTCTAATGAACTACATATTCATGGATTACCTCAACAAGTTCATCATGGTTTATCTGGATGATATCCTTGTATTTTTCAAGAACAAAGAAGAACATGCTGAACATCTTCGTCTTGTGCTGGAAAAGCTTCAAGAGCATCAACTCTATGCTAAGTATTCCAAGTGTGAATTCTGGCTCCCAGAAGTAACCTATCTTGGGCATGTCATCTCAAGGATGGTATTGCCGTCAACCCTCAACGAGTCCAGGCTATTCTCGATTGGACTCCTCCGAAGAATGTCAAGCAAGTACGAAGTTTTCTCTGTCTCGCCAGCTATTGCCGTCGATTCATCGAGAACTTCTCCAAGATCGCCAGGCCTCTGACTAACCTGTTGCATAAGGGCGTCAAGTTCCAATGGAAATACAAGTGTCTGCAAAGTTTCTCGGCACTCAAAGACAGGTTGACTTCTGCCCCAGTGCTTGCTCCATCTGATACTAAGAAGGACCTCGACATTTACTGCGACGCTTCCCGTCAAGGATTAGGCTGTGTCCTAATGCAAGAGCGCATAATGATTGCTTATGTCTCTCATCAACCGTGCCCTCATGAACAAAACTACCCAGTTCATGACGTCGATCTTGCTGCTGTCATTCATGCTCTGAAGTAGTGGCGACATTACCTTCTTGGTAGTCATTGCGAGATCTTCACCGACCACCAAAGTATGAGATATCTATTTATTCAGCCAGACCTGAAACTCCGTCAGCAGAGATGGATGGAGACTATTGCATACTTTGACATGGGTATATCCTATACCCTAGGCAAGGCTAATGTAATGGTTGATGCCTTGAGCCGCAAGTCTTACTGCAACTACCTCCAGGTTCACCAAGTTCAGCCCTCGCTTGTCGAAGAATTTAGAAAGATGAAACTTCATATTGTCCCCCTGGTGCACTTTCTCCCCTCCCCCAGAGTTCCAAAAGATGAATCTTCATGTTGTCACTAAGGGTTCTCTAAATACCCTAGCCATCGTACCAGATCTCGTAGACGGTATAAAGACTATTCAAGGTTATGACTCTGAAGTCCAGAAGATTAAACGCCATCTCGCAGAAGGAAATCCCTCATTCTTCACTATCGCCGATGATGGCGCCTTGTACTTCAAAGCCGCCTAGTGGTACCATATTCAAGGAAAAACCTTGATCAGACTAAAAAGGTTATGAAAGAAGCTCATGATACGCCTCTGTCCATCCATCCTGGTAGTACAAAGATGTACCAAGACATCCGTCAGAGATTCTGGTGGTCTAATATGAAGCAAGACATTGCTCCTTATGTTGCTGAGTGTGATGTTTGCCGTCATATCAACGATGAACATCAAAGGCCTGATGGAACTCTACAACCTATCATTATTCCTAAATGGAAATGGGACCATGTTAAAATGGACTTCGTCACTGGATTTCCCAAATCGCGGAAAGGTAATGATGCTATTCTTGTCATCATTTACCGACTTTCTAAAGTTGCACGTTTTCTGGCGGTCAAAGAAACAATTACTGCTAGTCAGCTTGCAACTCTCTACATGTCCAGAATTGTTTCACTTCATGGTATTCCATTGGTTATCAGTTCAGACCGTGGCAGCTTGTTCACTTCAAGATTCTGGACTAGTTTCCAAGAAGCTATGGGAACTCATCGGTCGTTCAGTACTGTGTTTCATCCTCAGTCGCAAGGGCAAGTTGAACATGTCAACCAAATCCTCGAAGACATGCTTCGAGGGTGTGTAATTTATTCGGCCAAAAATGGGAGGAATCTCTTCCATATGCCGAGTTCTCTTATAATAATAGTTATCCAGCTAGTCTCAAGATGGCCCCCTTCGAAGTGTTATATGGACGAAAGTGCCGAACCCCTCTGAACTAGTCAGAAACTGGGAAACGTCCACTCTTCGGTCCGGATATCATCCAACAGGCCGAAGAACAAGTCCACATTATTCGCGAGAATCTCAAGAGCGCTCAATCACGTCAGAAAAGTCAGTATGACCGTCATCACAAAGACATGGTCTATCAACCTGGCAAAAAGGCTTATCTTGGAGTTACACCAATGAAGGGTGCCCACTGCTTCGGGATCAAGGGAAAGCTAGCTCCTCGCTATATTGGCCCATTCACTATTCTTGAAAGGCATGGAAAAGTGGCATATCAACTGGAGTTTCCGCCGAACCTTTCTCAGGTTCACGACGTGTTCCACGTGTCACAGCTCCGCTGTTGCTTCAAGGACCCAATCCGAGCAGTGGATCATAAAATGCTCGAATTGCAATAGGATCTCTCCTATAAAAGAGCATCTGAACCGCATTCTCGATCAAGTTGAATGCCACACACGTCAGAAGGCGGTCAAGTTCCTCAAGGTCCAGTGGTCGCATCACTCTGAAGATGAAGCCACTTGGGAGCATGAGGACCTCCTGTGTGATGAATACCCCGCACTGTAGTGAAGGAGTTTTGCAACACCCGGATAATTAAGCAACAGTAAAACTGTGCTAATGATGCCACGTCACCTCCGTCGGTTCGAAACTTTTCGAATTCAAAATTTAAATATTTTCTAACATCAAAAGTTTTCAAATGTCTACACAAAAATGTTCGGTTGGTGCCACATATTTCACTAGTAATAATAGTGGAGGAAACTCATTTTAGAAATTACTAAAATGCTATAAAATAAATAAAATAGAAAGAATAAAAAATAAAAGAAAAGAAATAAAAATAGAAAACAAACAAATACAAAAAAGGGAAGAACCCCCCGGGCTCAGGCCCAACAGGCCATCAGCCCCACTGGGCCAACCCACCAGGCCCAGCTGGCCACTCCCCCACTCCCCCTTATCCACTCACACCCCAAACCCTAGCACCCCTCACCGCCCCCACTCGCCCCCTCCCACTCCCCCACGTCTCTCCTCCACCTCCCATCGATCCCAATATGAATCAGGAAAAGGGGGAGCTAGATCACCGCCGCCACAGCGACCATGCCACCGCCGCCTAGGACCTCCTCGCCGGCCTGCCTCATCCATGCCACCGTCGTCCCATCGACCACCCCGACCCACATTGCCCCGTACCCTACGCCCGCAGTGAGCGCCCCTCCTGTAACACCCCGGATGTAACTTTCCCAATTTGTACTCCAACTCTTGCCGTTTCCGGCGTTAAGTTATATTTATTTCTCGGGTTCGGGTCTTTGTCTCTGTGTGTTGTTTTCGTTTTCATGCATCTCATATCATGTCATCATGTGCATTGCATTTGCATACGTGTTCATCTCATGCATTCGAGCATTTTCCCCGTTGTCCGTTTTGCATTCCGGCGCTTCGTTCTCCTCCGGTGGCCATTTCTAGCTTTCTTTCGTGTGTGGGGATTAAACATTTCCGGATTGGACCGAGACTTGCCAAGCGGTCTTGGTTTACTACCGGTAGACCGCCTGTCAAGTTTCGTATCATTTGGACTTCGTTTGATACTCCAACGGTTAACCGAGGGACCGAAAAGGCCTCGTGTGTGTTGCAGCCCAACACCCCTCCAATTTGGCCCAAAACCCACCAAACTCTGCTCCATGTCCTAGAGCGTTCGATCATGATCGCGTGGCCGAAAACCGCACCTCATTTGGACTCTCCTAGCTCCACTTATGCCTATAAATAGCACCCCTCCAAATTTGGATCTTCTTCCCCATCCAAACCCTAGTCTAAAAAAAAAGCAGATCCGCGCCGACGGACATGTCCGGGGCCTAGCCAGACACGTCCGCCGCCGCCTCTCGTCCACTCCGCGCCCGCCACGTGGCGCAGCCGACCGCCGCCGCCGCCGGCCCGCGGAGGCCCGCGCCCGGCCCCTGACGCCGCGCTCCCGGGCCAGAGGAGCGGCACCGCCGCCTCCCTTCTTCCCCGACTCCGGAGCACGGCGCCGCCGCCCGCCCGAGCTCCTTCGTCGGCCGCCGCCGCCGCCTGCCGCGGCCTCGCCCCGCCGCCCGGCCTCGCCACCGCCGCCCGGCCTCATCGCGCCTCGGATCCGCCCGGGCCCCGCCGTCCTCTTCCTCCTCCTCCCACGCCGGCCTTCTTCCCCGTCAAGTCCGGCGAGCTGCTACAGTAACTCCGGCGTGCATCGGGAAGCGTGCGGATCTGGATCCAGATCTGAGAAATTCATCTCGGTTGACTTTTCGTCCCTAACCCTAAAATTTTTGTGCATACTTTGACCGCCCGTAACTTTGCATCCGTAGCTCCGATTTGGGCATATTATATATCAAAATGTTTGTCTCGACGAGTACATCATTTCATTCCATTGCGTCATTTTTATTTGAGTTCATCTTGATGCCCAAAATGCTGCTAGAAGGAGGCTTCGTGAGTTAATTGTCAGATCTGCTAGTTCATCTTATACTTGTTGACACCTGATTTTGGCACAGTGCAGAATGCAATGGAGATGGCCTCAAATGACAAAATATTCTAAATGAGAAATTTCACATTGACGAGTGGAACAACTTTGATGTTTGGACCATAATTATTCGGCATCATATCAAAGACCAAAACTACACTCAGATTGTCATGTTTAGGTGTTCTGAGTGCTTTTTGGTCAAGTACGCCTCTAGGACAGTCTCGGATGAAGGAATGCTCTACATGAATTATCTTCGTCTCGTCGAATCGGTCGATTTTGATATAAAAATCATCTCAATCCGAGTTCATATGCAAAAGTTAGAGCTATCTGGATGCATCCCTGTCAAGAGGCGAAATATGACGCGGAAGACCAGACATGTCTTGGCAAGTGTCTGATGTAATGCGTGAGTGTTTTGGCCCAGAAGATGGCCTCGAATCGGAAAACGTTCAACACGAAAGTTTTTCGTTTCGTCAAAACGGTCAACTTTGCTTTTGGACACATTTTCATCCGAGGTCGTTTACTGCCTCAACAACCTTGCCGGGGGAAAGCTTGCCGCTGTGAACAGTAACCTGCCGGGGAAAGCTTGCCGCCGTGAACAATAACCTTGCCGGGGAAAGCTTGCCGCCATGAACAGTAACCTTGCCGGGGAAAGCTTGCCGCCGTGAACAGTAACCTTGCCGGGGGAGAGCTTGCCGCCGTGAACAGTAACCTACCGGGGAAAGCTTGCTGCCGTGAACAGTAACCTTGCCGAGAAAGCTTGCTGCCGTGAACAGTTGAAATTGTCGAGGCCAATCCGACCAGATGCTGAAGATGGGCTCAAATACTTATCTAGATGGCTTCGGATGAAGAAGCGTTCAACATAGGAGTTGTTCGTAACGTCGAAACGGTCAACTTTGCTTTTGGAGTCATCATCATCCGACGTAGTATACGACCTGCAGAGACGCTGCGAGAGTCGGACGGTCCAGTCAGCTACATGAACGAGTCTGACTCAAAATTAGAGATGACCCCGTGGAGTATTCAAGATGGCCTTATTTGGAAAAGTGATCAACATACGGATTGTTGGCCTCGTCGAAGCACACATAATTGATATTTGAACTGTCTCCATCGGAATCATATGTAGATTCCACAGCCCACGCAAGGAGCAAGACAGAAGATTGGACCAGATTCGGGCTGAATCCGAGTGGGACCAGAACTAGGATTCTAGGACGTGAATTGATGTAATTTTCTTGTAAGGAAAGCCTAGATAAATCCTTTGCTTGTACGGGAAGTCCAGCCGCCTCTTATATATGTTGGGGGTGACGGCCGATTGAACAACACACAATCGAACAAATCAATATACTACTTTTTCATCTATGTTTTATCTCTCCACCGTTTTTCTCTCTCGTTCTTCGCTGTTCTTCGTTTGAGAGCTACGAATCTCGAGGCTCTAGGGGCGAGCGAATCGACCTAGGGCAGCCCATAGCCGCCGCAATCCCTGACGGGGTCCCTCCCGGGTGCGCGGGGTTTCGGGTCTGCAAAAGCGCCCGCCGACTGTCTTGCGTATCGCGCTGTCGGTCGGGCCTCCTTCGACGTGAGCTGCGGTGTATCACCCCCGGCATCGAGGGTACACGTGACATGTTCGTGTGTCAACACACTTTTTGGCGACTCCGCTGGGGACTGAAGATCAATTGTCATCATCCACCATGTCTGATCTTCCCAAGCCATCTGAGGTAGACGCCGATAACATCATTAAGCCTAGTCTTGATGAGATATCGGCCGATCATCGCCAAGTCTATGAGGAGTACAAGAAGGCGCGCAAAGAGAAGGATTTGCAAGAGTTCCTTGCAAAATTCAAGAAGGATCGCCAAGGCAACATCACTCCGATTGAAGAAATCAAGTTCCCTCCTCTTCAAGCCGAGCAGGTTAAACCCTCTGTAAGTACTGCCTTTTCTCCTGAGCAGTGGGCTGAGATTGAAAGTCGTATTGCTGATGGTAACAATCTAGTCTATCAAACTTTCATAGAAAATACTAATGCTCAGAAGAATATATCTCAATCGCCTAGTGGTAATGATGGTGTAGCTGCTAGTGTGCAAAACCCTAATCTGTCTTTGCCCATCTCATCGGCGCCTCCCATGCCGATGACTTATTATCCTACCCAAACAAATCAGATTGAGGCTGCACCCATTAATCCTATTATGAGCATGCCATGTTCGGTGGTAACGCCGAACCAAACCCTACCTATAGCTACATCCACTCGACCATTATCAAATTACGGGTCGACATACATGCCACAATTTTTACCTGCAGCTAGTAACCCTACTCTTCCTATGCCACTGCCACAAGCTTCATCCTCCACTATGGATGATGGTCTAGCTAATCTTAGGGAGGAGATGGCTAAGATGCTTCGAGAGAATTTTGGAGTTGAGTTACCTCGGAATCGGATTTACCAAAAGCCGTACCCCGAGTACTTTGATGCCATCCAGTGCCCTCCAGGATATAAAATTCCTGATTTTGTTAAATTTAATGGAGAAGGCACAAAAACCACATGGGAGCATGTTAGTCAATATTTAGCACAATTGGGTGAGGCAGGCTCATTGAATGAATTGAAAGTGCGTTTATTTCCTTTATCATTAACTGGTACTGCATTTTCATGGTTTTCTTCTTTACCCCATGGTTCCATTCGGGTTTGGTCGCAGTTAGAGCAGAAGTTTCATGATCACTTTTATAGCGGCGACAATGAACTCAAGTTGTCACATCTAACATCGGTTAAACAGAAACATGATGAATCGGTCTCCGATTACGTCAAGAGATTCAGAGAAACAAAAAACCGGTGTTTTAGTTTGGTGATAACCGAGAGGGACTTGGCAGACCTAGTGCTGAGTGGTTTGAGAACTCCCATTAGAGAAAAGCTAGAGGGCTACGAGTTCTTAAATATCAACCAAGTCTTACAAAGGGCTTTGGCTCAGGAAAGCCGAAGCAAAGACCTCAAAGAAGTGCATAGATACAAAGCCGATCGTCCAAAGATGAATATGGTGGAATATGACGGTGATCACTCGGACGATGAGGGTGATGTTTTTGCTACTGAATTTGTTTGGCCATCTAAGGCCAAACCCTTTACTTGCAATGATCTGAAACCGATTCATAAGAATCGTGATGAAGAGATGAAGTTTACTTTTAACATTGCTAAGTGTGATAGAATATTTGATGCTTTGCTGCAAGCTAAAATTATTAGAATAACTCATACTTTGCCGCCGTTTGAAGAGCTAAAACAGCGCGCTTATTGCAAGTATCATAATTCTTTTTCTCATGCTACTAACGATTGCAATGTTTTTCGACGACAGATACAATCGGCCATTAATGACGGACGATTGAACTTTTCTGAAATGCAAGTTGATAAACAACCTTTTCCAATGAATACCATGGATTTGGAGGGGAAGAAGCTACTCATTCGGCCGGAGGTAGCCGAATCTGCTAATAAAGCTAATGTCATTGTCGGTGATCCCAGGAAAGACAAGGAGGACAACAAGGTCTTGGGGAGACAGGTTGTGCTTGATAAGCAACCCGATGGCAAGGAAGTGATCAAAATCACCATCAAGAATCCTACACTCGGGGGGCAACCGCAAGTGCAAGAAAATACTCGTGTTAAATTTGTCAAGCCCAAGAGTCCAGAAGTTGGCAAGTGGAAGAAGAATGAAGATAAAGTGCAGCGCAAGCGGATCAAGCCAACTTTTGATATGTTGCTGTCCAAGTATGCTAACCAGTCGGCCGGTTCTAGTTTCAATCGACCGACTCATCTGAAATGACCAAGGTCACCATCAGCTGATATGTTCAGTCAGTATACAAAACCGAGTGGACCAAGGGCGCAGTTTTCAGAAGAGCAGAGGCAATTTGTGTGGGATCGACTTGATTACTCATATAATGGCCGGCTCAACATCGGTGACTATCAGTCGGCTGGTAAAAATATGCGACCGAGTGGAAATCATCCGTGTGTAAGGATGCACCCAGGTGGAAGCTATCCGAGTGAAAAAATGTGGCCAAGTAGATTCCATCCGACTGGATTCCATCCGAGTGAATTCCATCCAAGTGACATCCATCCGAGCCGATTCCATCAGAGTAAAAAGCTGCGCCCGAGTGGAAATTTCATGCATCTGGAAAGTCGAAAAGAATGGCGTGTTAATTCGCCAAGTGTTGCAGCAGTTGAGTCGGGAAAAAGCAAGGAGAAAACGGATGCCGACTCACTTATCTTGGGCACCAAAACATTTGCCATACAGCAGCCAATTGTGCATAGCAAACCGACTGAGCCGATACTTTCTATCGCGCCAAAGCACTCGGCTAATGACCATGAAGCAAGCACCAACCGAGTAAAAACGAGAGATCCTAAATACATTCAGCCAAAGTGGTGTCCTTCAGGGCTAACAAAGACACAGAAGAGGAAATTACAGAGGTTAAGGAGCCAAGAGATGGCAGAACAAGAGGCTGAGAAGCAAAGGGATAAGTTGTTCAATGACACTCGGCCTATGGTACCTACAAAACAAGTGTGGAGGCCCAAACAAATACGAGATACAGTGGCCTCTACGCCTATCACAGCAGCACCTACACTACCAAAACAATGACGACGCAATCATCGCATCGTCTACGTTACCTATTGGTTCTTCTTCACTCGGACAAATTTCTGAATCGGTGGATGCACTTGAGGAGGAGGCTGATATGTTGGACTATGAGTCTACACCGGTTCATGAAGGTATGGATATCAATATGGTGTATTACTTGCCTGTTGAGTTTCGTGCTGTAGATGAGGAAGGGGAGGT
Source organism: Triticum dicoccoides (assembly GCF_002162155.2). Taxonomy (NCBI): domain Eukaryota; kingdom Viridiplantae; phylum Streptophyta; class Magnoliopsida; order Poales; family Poaceae; genus Triticum; species Triticum dicoccoides. The sequence continues at coordinate 290,063,749 of NC_041382.1, read as the reverse complement.
GGCTCAGCTGGATTTTGGCCCTAAATACGCGATATTCGAGAAGCCAAAAGAACCAGTAACGCATCTGAAACCATTATATCTCAGAGGTCATATCAATGGGTCGCCGCTCACTCGGATGCTTGTTGATGGTGGTGCTGTGGTAAATCTTATGCCCTATTCGGTCTTTAAGAAATTGGGCTTGCCTGATGAAGAATTGATCAAGACCAATATGGTGCTTAACGGGTTTGAAGGCAAAGAGAAAACTAAAGCCAAAGGTGTGATGTATGTGGAGCTTACAGTCGGAAGCAAAACTTTGTCTACTGCATTCTTTGTCGCTGAGGTGCAAGGTAACTACAACGTCATACTAGGCCATGATTGGGTTCATGCAAACCAGTGCGTGCCATCCACTATGCACCAGTTTTTGACTCAGTGGGTTGATGATGAAGTGGAAGTCATTCATGCGGATAACTCGGCCTGTGTTGCTTTGGCCGATGCATCGGTGGATTGGCAACATCCCAATGCTACTTGCTTGACGGGATGTGACTTATCAGAGTTTGATTTTCTCAGCGCAACCAAGAATGGTTTTGTGCCCGTCTCTTTAAAGCCGACTGAATGCAATCGGCTCCAAGGTATGATATGTTTAAATGGATTCTAGCTCTGAGTTGTTACAAAAACGTCTTGTGAAATATCGGTCCAGCGAGAACGATATGTATGAGTCTATAGAGGAGTTGGATGACATGGATAAACTTGGACAAGGTTTTACGTCGGCCGATCCATTAGAAGAGGTAGATATTGGAGATAGTTCAGTCACTCGACCGACATTTATAAACAAAAACTTGAAAGCCGATTGTAAAGCTAAGTTAATCGAGCTATTGAAAGAATATGTTTGTTGCTTTGCATGGGAATATCATGAGATGCCAGGGTTAAGCCGAGAGCTAGTGGAGCATCGGTTGCCTATAAAGGCCGGTTTTAGACCTTATAAACAGTCGCCTAGAAAATTTAATCCGAAAACATATGACCGGATCAAGGAAGAGATCGGTCGACTGCTTGAAGCTAATTTCATTCGACCTTGCAGGTACGCCGAGTGGATTTCTAACATTGTCCCAGTGGAGAAGAAAGGATCCGGCAAGTTGAGGGTGTGCATTGATTTCAGAGATTTGAATAGGGCTACACCCAAACATGAGTATCCTATGCCAATAGCCAATATGCTTATTAATGATGCTTCTGGGCATAAGGTTATTAGCTTTCTAGATGGTAATGCCGGATACAATCAAATTTTTATGGCCAAAGAGGACATGTACAAGACTGCTTTTTGATGCCATGGTTTCGTTGGTTTATTCGAGTGGACAGTGATGACATTCGGATTAAAAAATGCTGGAGCCACATATCAAATGGCTATGAATTTGATTTTCCATGATTTACTCGGTATCATACTTGAAGTTTATATTGATGATATTGTTGTCAAATCAGATGCTTTTGAATCTCACTTGGCCGATTTGCGTTTAGCTTTTGAAAGAATGAAAAAGTATGGACTGAAGATGAATCCTTTGAAGTGTGCTTTTGGCGTGTCAGCTGGCAAGTTTTTGGGTTTCATTATTCATGAAAATGGCATAGAGATTGATCCCAAAAAGATAGAGGCTATACAGAAAGTGGAGGCTCCAACATGCAAGAGAGATATGCAAAAGTTCCTTGGCAAGGTCAATTACTTGAGGAGGTTCATAGCTAATCTGTCAGGGAAGGTTGATGCGTTTACTCCTATCCTTCGGTTAAAGAATGATGCTGATTTCACTTGGGGGGAAAAACAGCAAGAAGCATTTGATATGATCAAAAATTATTTGTGCACTCCTCCGATGATGAAAGCACCCAAGCATAGGGAACCCTTCAGACTTTACATTGCAGCAGAAGAAGGAGTTATTGGTGCTATTCTAACTCAAGAGACCGGCGGAAAAGAGCATGCTATTACATATTTGAGCAGACGCTTATTGGAAGCCGAGACAAGGTATACATTTATTGAGAAATTATGTCTATGCTTATATTATGCTTGCACAAAATTGAGACATTATCTAGTGCCTAGTACTTGCATAATAGCTTGTCAAACCGATGTCATCAAATACATGTTGCATAGGCCAATTCTTAGTGGTAGAATTGGCAAGTGGGCTTATGCTTTAATTGAATATGATTTGGCTTATGAATCCCTAAAATCCATGAAAGGCCAAATTGTTGCTGATTTTATTGTTGAACATCGGATTGATGACAGGCATGATATTGATATAAACCTTATCTTGGTAATACCATGGAGATTATATTTTGATGGTTCAGTTTGTAGCAGTGGCCAAGGTGTTGGTATTGTTTATATATCTCCTCATGGTGCTGTTTTTGAAGCCTCATGCCGCTTAGAATATTTTTGCACAAACAATGAAGCCGAATATGAAGCATTGTTATTCGGCCTAGAGATGTTACTTGCTATAGGTGTTACACATATTGAGGCTTATGGTGATTCGTTACTAGTGGTACAACAAATATCCAAAGTCTTTCAGTGTTTGAACGAATCACTTAATGTTTATCTTGATAAATGTCTAGATATAATTTCTACTTTGGATTGTTTTAGCATTGCACATATATCTAGACATGACAACTGGAAAGCAAATGAGTTGGCACAACAAGCATCTGGATACCATGTTGATCATGGCATGTTTCATATTTCTCAAAATCCGATGGCTTATCTTACCAGTATAGAAGAGGCCAAACCAGAACCCACTGATTCGGTCATTAACAAAAAATCTAGTGCAGGTGACAATTCCGACTGGAGGAAGCCCATTGTTGCTTACTTGCGTAATCCGAGTGAAAGGGTGGACAGGGCTGTTCGGCGTATGGCTTTTAAATATACTATGAGGGATGATGATCTTTATCGCCGAACAGTTGATGATGTTCTTTTAAAGTGCTTGGATGAGGACCAATTGGATGAGGACCAAGCAAGAGTTGCTATGGGAGAGGTACATGAAGGCATTTGTGGTACTCACCAGTCGGCTCCCAAGATGAAATGGTTATTACGACGTGCTGGGTTTTATTGGCCGACCATGATTAATGATTGCTTCAGATATTATAAAGGGTGCAAAGCTTGTCAAAAATTTGGTGATATTCAATTGGCTCCCGCTGCTATGTTGAATCCTATTATCAAGCCGTGGCCTTTCATAGGATGGGGTTTAGACTTTATTGGGCAAATCCATCCGTCTTCTTCAAAGGGGCATCGGTTTGTATTGGTGGCAACTGATTATTTCACTAAGTGGTCTGAAGCAGTACCTCTCAAGAACATGACGCATACGGAGGTAATTAAATTCATAACCGAGCACATTATTCATAGATTCGGTATTCCTCAAATGTTAACTACAGATCAAGGTTCATCTTTTATGTCACACCAAGTAAGAGAGTTTGCCGAATCTTATAACATAAAGTTGCTCAATTCCTCCCCATATTATGCCCAAGCTAATTGGCAAGCTGAGTCTAGCAATAAAATTTTAATCAAGCTCATCAAGAAGAAGATTGAGGATAATCCAAGGAGATGGCATGACTTGTTGTCTGAGGCATTATGAGCACATAGAATCTCAAGGCATGGTGCTACGAAAGTGACTCCATATGAGCTAGTATATGGTCAAGAGGCTATTTTACCAGTGGAAGTAAATTTGAATGCTTTGAGAATAGCCAAACAAAATGATTTATCGGCAATAGACTTCTATAACTTGATGATGGACAACATTGATGAGGTTTCTGATAAACGTTTGGCTGCTTTGAATGCCATAGAGAGAGATAAGTTGAGGGTGGCAAGGGCTTACAATAAGAAAGTCAAGTTGAAGAATTTTCAAGTTGGTGATCTCATCTGGAAAGTGATTCTACCGATTGGTTCAAGAGATAGAAAATTTGGGAAGTGGTCTCCCAGTTGGGAAGGTCCTTTTAGGTTTACAAGAGTTGTTCCTGGAAATTCATATTTGGTGGAATCAATACAGGGGGCATTGTTACCTCGAGCTCTCAATGGCAAATATTTGAAGAAGTACCACCCGAGTGTGTGGCAGGAAGCCTAAGTAGGCAACGGCCGATATACGATTATCGCCCTTAGCACAAACATGGCCGATAAATAATTATCGTGCTGAGAAAAATAAATGGCCGATGGAGTGTTGGCATCGTCCTTAGAACGAACACCATGCATATTATTTTTCGGCATGCAAGCTTTGCCGAAAAACAGGGGGGCTGTGTTGACACCTGATTTTGGCACAGTGCAGAATGCAATGGAGATGGCCTCAAATGACAAAATATTCTAAATGAAAAATTTCACATTGCCGAGTGGAACAACTTTGATGTTTGGACCATAATCATTCGGCATCATATCAAAGACCAAAACTACACTCAGATTGTCATGTTTAGGTGTTCTGAGTGCTTTTTGGTCAAGTACGCCTCCAGGACAATCTCGGATGAAGGAATGCTCTACATGAATTGTCTTTGTCTCGTCGAATCGGTCGATTTTGATATAAAAATCATCTCAATCTGAGTTCGTATGCAAAAGTTAGAGCTATCTGGATGCAGCCCTGTCAAGAGGCGAAATATGACGCGGAAGACCAGACATGTCTTGGCAAGTGTCTGATGTAATGCGTGAGTGTTTTGGCCCAGAAGATGGCCTCGAATCGGAAAACGTTCAACACGAAAGTTTTTCGTCTCGTCAAACGGTCAACTTTGCTTTTGGACACATTTTCATCCGAGGTCGTTTACTGCCTCAAAAACCTTGCCGGGGGAAAGCTTGCCGCTGTGAACAGTAACCTGCCCGGGAAAGCTTGCCGCCGTGAACAGTAACCTTCCCGGGGAAAGCTTGCCGCCGTGAACAGTAACCTTACCGGGGAAAGCTTGCCGCCGTGAACAGTAACCTTGCCGGGGGAGAGCTTGCCGCCGTGAACAGTAACCTGTCGGGGAAAGCTTGCCGCCGTGAACAGTAACCTTGCCGGGAAAGCTTTGCTGCCGTGAACAGTAGAAACTGTCGAGGCCAATCCGACCAGATGCTGAAGATGGGCTCAAATACTTATCTAGATGGCTTCGGATGAAGAAGCGTTCAACATAGGAGTTGTTCGTAACGTCGAAACGGTCAACTTTGCTTTTGGAGTCATCATCATCCGACGTAGTATACGACCTGCAGAGACGCTGCGAGAGTCGGACGGTCCAGTCAGCTACATGAATGAGTCTGACTCGAAATTAGAGATGACCCCGTGGAGTATTCAAGATGGCCTTATTTGGAAAAGTGATCAACATACGGATTGTTGGCCTCTTCGAAGCACACATAATTGATATTTGAACCGTCTCCATTGGAAGTCATATGCAGATTCCACAGCCTACGCAAGGAGCAAGACAGAAGATTGGACCAGATTCGGGCTGAATCCGAGTGGGACTAGAACTAGGATTCTAGGACGTGAATTGATGTAATTTTCTTGTAAGGAAAGCCTAGATAAATCCTTTGCTTGTACGGGAAGTCCAGCCGCCTCTTATATATGTTGGGGGTGACGGCCGATTGAACAACACACAATCAAACAAATCAATATACTACTTTTTCATCTATGTTTTATCTCTCCACCGTTTTTCTCTCTCGTTCTTCGCTGTTCTTTGTTTGAGAGCTGCGAATCTCGAGGCTCTAGGGGCGAGCGAATCGACCTAGGGCAGCCCATAGCCGCCGCAATCCCTGACGAGGTCCCTCCTGGGTGCGCAGGGTTTCGGGTCTGCAAAAGCGCCCGCCGACTGTCTTGCGTATCGCGCTGTCGGTCGGGCCTCCTTCGACGTGAGCTGCGGTGTATCACCCCCGGCGTCGAGGGTACACGTGACGTATTCGTGTGTCAACAAGACTTTTTTCATTTTTGCCATGATTATTGTGTGCATGATATGCCTGTGAGTCCTTCATATGTTTTGTTATCGATTTTGTCTTCTTTCCAGAGGTGCAACCCATGCATTTTTAGGATGTGTGTGGTGACTTGTGCAAGCTTGCAAAGTGAGGCACCCGGTAAATCTGTTTTCAGGGACACAGTTGTTTTCACTAAGTCTGGGATTATTTAGTTCATGATGCCATATGTTCAGCTTGTTTCCTAGTGATCCGTGCCTCTTTTGAGGATGATCAGTAAAGGAGTTTTGTTAATCATGTTATGATCTATCCATCCATGTCTTTGTTTGCAATTATGAAGCACCCTAGCTTGAGTCAATCGAGCTCTGCTTTTGCTTCGTGGTGAATCTGGGCAGATCGTCAACTCGTTTGCGATTTTGCCGATGTTATTGTAGTTGATCCGTGCATGCTATGCCCTTGCTCTTGCCATGTCTAGCTTGTATTTTGTGCCTTCTTAATGGATGTATGCTTGCCTTGCCATGACTTGCACCGTAGTGAGTGCATCGAGCTCGTTTACATGCCTTCGTGAGTTATATTTCAGCATGTCTCAGTTTTCACTAAGTCTGAAAACTGATTGTGTTTTAGCTATGTTCGTGTGCCCGTTAGTATATTTTGTGAACCCTTTTGGCCCCAGTCACTTTGGGTCTTTTGTTAACCTTGTTGAGTAGCTCCATGCCATGTTCTTACTTGTAATGTTCAGGTCATGTATCATGTTGTTTTGCTGCTCCGAAGAGGGCTTCGTGATCTGAAATTTCAAACAAGTGTTAATTTCACTAAGTCTGGAATCTGTTTTGCATTTGCATTTTTGCCATGCTTGTTTGAACCTCATAATGGATGGATTGGCTGTCGCTCAATGCTAGTCTTTTGTTAAGAATCTTGTGTGCATCCCTGCCATGTATTTCGTTGTCATGTTTGGTGGCTGTAGCATGTTCATTTCGTTGCAACTAGATGCCTACTTGCTGTAAATCGCAGACCGGTGTCATATCTTAAAACGCTTGCCATTTCCAAACCGTAACTCCGATTCCGATGATCTTTATATCGTTTTCAAGCGATTTCATCCCCTCTTTCCAGTGGCACCCTTGGAATTCCATGTTGAGGCCAGGTTCATGCATTTCCTGTCATATCTTGCATTTTGCATCCCGCATCGCATCCCGCATAGCATACAATCTTTGCATCTTATTGTTTGAGCTTGCACGTGGTTGATTGTATCCTTGTTGCTTGTTTGTCTTGCTTGGGTAGAGCCGGGAGACGAGTTCGCTACCGAGGAGCCCGTTGAGTTTGCTTGTGAGGATCCAGCCAACTCTGACAACTGTGCAGGCAAGATGATCATACCCTCGAAATCACTACTATCTTTGCTATGCTAGTTTGCTCGCTCTTGCTATGCCATTGCTACGATGCCTACCTTTTGCTTGTCAGCCTCCCAATTGCCATGTCAAACCTCTAACCCACCATGTCCTAGCAAACCGTTGATTGGCTATGTTACCGCTTTGCTCAGCCCCTCTTATAGCGTTGCTAGTTGCAGGTAAAGTTTGGTGGCCGTTCCTTGTTGGGACATCTTTTATTTGCTTGTTGGGATATCATTATATTGCTATGTTATCTTAATGCATCTATATACTTGGTAAAGGGTGGAAGGCTCGGCCTCTCGCCTATTATTTTGTTCCACTCTTGCCGCCCTAGTTTCCGTCATATCGGTGTTATGTTCCCGGATTTTGTGTTCCTTACGCGGTTGGGTTATAATGGGAACCCCTTGATAGTTCGCCTTGATTAAAGCTTTTCCAGCAATGCCCAACATCGGTCTTACCATTTGCCACCTAGCCTTTTCTTTCCCTTGGGTTCTGCAGACTCAAGGGTCATCTTATTTTAACCCCCCCGGTCCAGTGCTCCTCTGAGTGTTGGTCCAAACTAGAGTCCTGTGCAGCGCCCCCTCGGGGAAACTCGAGGTTTGGTTTTAGTTGTATGGAGCGCTCATCTGAGTGTGCCCTGAGAAAGAGATATGTGCAGCTCCTATCGGGATTTGTCGGCACATTCAGGCGGTGTTGCTGGTCTTGTTTTAACCTGTCGAATTCTCTTGTTGTACCGGGTTACCGAGTCTGATCGGTGTGTCTCGGGTGGAGGTCTATTCCTTCGTTGACCGTGAGAGCTTGTCATGGGCTAAGTTGGGACTCCCCTGCAGGGATTGAACTTTCGAAAGTCGTGCCCGCGGTTATGGGCAGATGGGAATTTGTTAATGTCCGGTTGTAGAGAACTTGAACCTTAATTAATTAAAATGAATCAACTGAGTGTGTTACCGTGATGGCCTCTTCTCGGCGGAGCCCGGGAAGTGGACACGGTGTTGGAGTTATGCTTGCGCAGGTTGTTCTTCTAGATTCTCGCTCGCGCTTTGCCTCCTCTTCTCGCTCTCTTTTGCGTATAAGTTAGCCACCACATATGCTAGACGCTTGCTGCAGCTCCACATATACTTGCCTCATCCTTCCTATAAGCTTAAATAGTTTTGATCGCGAGGGTGCGAGATTGCTGAGTCCCTGTGGCTCACAGATACTATAACTCCAGATGCAGGTCCAGGTGATTCCGCTCCAGGTGACGAGTACGAGCTCAAGTGGGAGTTTGACGAGGACTCTCAGCGTTACTACGTGTCTTTTCCTGATGATCAGTAGTGGTGCCTAGTTGGGGTTCGATTCAGGGCCTTGTCGCATGTTGGGTTTTCTTCTATTTTGGCGCCGTAGTCGGGCCATGAGTGTTTGTATGATGGATGTTATTTATGTTGTCTGATGTGACGTGGCGAGTGTAAGCCAACTATGTATCTCCCCCTTTTATCATATATTACATGGGATGTTGTAATGATTACCTAACTTGCGACATTGCTTTCAATGCGGTTATATCTCTAAGTCGTGCCTCGACACGTGGGAGCTATAGCCGCATCGAGGGCGTTACAAGTTGGTATCAGAGCCTTCCCCGACCTTAGGAGCCCCATTGCTTGATCATTTTTAGAGGTCGTGTTGTGTCTAGAAAAATGTTTTGAGTCTTTAGGAATTATATATCGGAGAGCTTAGGAATTCTTTTTACTTCCCAGTCTCCTCATCGCTCTGGTAAGGCATCCTGACGTAGAGTTTTGGCTCTTCTCTTCTCAAATTTCACTAAATTTTTTTTAGGATCACGCGAGTATCTTGGAATCATTCCGATGGCTTATGATGAGAACATTGACTTGGTGCCTCCTGTCAGGGGTTTAGTGGAAGTGTCCCGGGGAGTTGAGCTCTGAGGTGTTGTCATCATAATTTTATCGTTGCAATTCTGGAATACTTGAGATATGTTCGCCGACATCGAAAATCTCTTTTATGAAGTTCGTGGGTGAGATAACCTCGACGCCACCCAGTACTGGGGCGGGAGTTCGGGAGTATCACCATAACTTGTATAACGGATGCTTTTCGAAGGTTGAGGTAGATGGTTTCCGAAGTTTTTCTCGGTTATGTGTTGAAGGATGGATACAGCTGGATGTAGGATTTGCTAGTTTGGGTGAGATATTATGCTTCCCCTGTATCCCCAACACCTGATTGCATAACCGGAAAGGTTCGGGAGTTTCATAGGTGGGAATTCTAGTAGCTCTAGTTCTTCTTCCACGAATATTGGTTTGAGATTGGGATTTCTTACCGATTATTCGTTCTTAATCTGTACCTTGTGGATTTGTTTCTCTAACTTAATTCTACATGGCTTCTCAATTTATGGATATGTGACCATTTGAAGAGGAGTGCATTCGTTCATTTTGTTCGGATGTGAAGACTATATGTTGCAATTTTCATTCCGTTGGATTCAGCTTCAATATTTTCTGTCAATGTGCTAATGGTGGTCAACCTCTTCAGGATGGCTCCTCCAACGCGCACGACTCCGAATCCTTATCCGCCACCGCCTCCACCTCCTCCAGAGGCATGGCAAGCTGTGATGGCCGCAACCAATGCAAACACACAGCTGATCATGCAAATTCTCCAAGAGCGCAATCAAGGCAGTCAAGGGAATCAAGGCAGCAATCAGAGTCACTTTGCCACACTCAACCAGTTCCTTGCTAACGGGCCAAAGACTTTCAACAATTGTGTTGAGGCAACCGATGCTGACGATTGGCTTGTGGATCTGTGTAAGCATTTCGAGTGCAGCAACGTCAGGCCTGAGGACTTTGTCAAGTTCGCTTCCTTCCAACTCAAAGATCAAGCTGCAGAATGGTTCCAGCAGTACAGGGATTCCAGAGGTGGACGTGTTATCACTTGGGATGATTTCCGTCGAGATTTCCGAGCTCATCATATTCCGCAGAGCATGGTTGAAAGCAAGCGTGAGGAATTCCGCAATCTGAAGCAAGGCTCTTTGTCTGTCTATGACTACAACAAGTTGTTCCAGAAGCTTGCCCGCTTTGCCAAGCAGGATGTTCCTGATGAGAAGAGCATGATATATCAGTTCAGGGGTGGTCTCAGAGAAGATATTCAGCTCGCTGTTGTTCTCTTTGAGCCCTTGAGATACGATGATTTCTACAACATGGCACTGAAGCAAGAGGCTGCTCAGTTGAGGTGTGATGCTTCCAGGAAGCGAGTCGGAGATGTTACTCCTTCTTCGTCTACTCAAGTGGCCAAGCAGCAGAAGTTTTGGCTTCCTCCTCCTCCGTCCCGTCAGCCATATCAGCAGAAGAGTAAAGGTGGCAGTGGTTCTTCCCACCCACCCAACCCAGGCTTTCAGAACAAGACTTCGTCTCTAGCTCCAAGATCAAGTGCTCCGTATCACCGTCCGCTTTCAGAGGTCACGTGCAACAAGTGCCAACAGAAGGGTCACTATGCCAACAAGTGTCTCAACCAGAGGCGTCTTCCTCCTCCTCCTCCTGTTAGATCGGCAAGTACAGCTGTGGTCAAGCATAACCCCAAGTACGCCAAGGTCAATATGGTGAATGCAGCCCAAGCAGAGGACTCGTCAGATGTGATTATGGGTAACCTTCCTGTTAACGATGTTCCTGCAAAAGTTCTTTTTGACACGGGTGCATCGCATTGCTTCATTTCCAAACCGTTTGCATCAAAGTATGAGTGTGATTATCAGTATCTGCAAAGTTCCTTGCAAATTGTGTCACCGGGCAAGCAGATGACAGCTAACACCTGCGTCCCTGAGGTTACTATCACATTGGGTGACTACAAGTTCCTTTCTTCCCCAATTGTTCTTGGTAACTTGGATATCGATCTTATTCTCGGGATGGATTGGCTTTCTAAGCACAAGGCTCAGCTTGATTGTGCTGCCAGGCAGATTCAATTGACTCATTCGTCTGAGGATGTAATTGTCTTTGCCGCTCGAGATAATACTATCCGTCTGTTTTCTCTCAATGAGAAGGGTGAATTGGATGCCATCTCTCAAATTCCTGTCGTTTGCGAATATCAAGACGTCTTTCCAGAAGAGCTCCCAGGAATGCCTCCGCACCGGCCAGTGGAATTCGTTATTGAACTTGAGCCTGGCACGGAACCTGTGTGCAAACGTCCTTACAAGCTCGGACCTAAAGAGTTGAAGGAGCTGAAGAAGCAACTCGATGAGCAAGAAAGAATGGGTCTTATACGGCCTAGTACTTCTCCGTGGGGTTGTGGTGTTCTTTTTGTGAAGAAGAAGGATGGAACGGACCGACTTTGTGTTGATTACCGTCCAGTGAACAAGAAGACCATCAAGAACAAATACCCACTTCCCAACATCAATGAGCTGTTCGAACAACTCAAAGGTGCCCAAGTATTCTCCAAGCTTGATCTCCGTATGGGTTATCACCAGATTCGCATTCGTGAAGAAGATATTCCTAAGACAGCATTCAGAACAAGTTTTGGTTCATATGAATACACCGTCATGTCTTTTGGCCTCGCCAACTCTCCTCCGACGTTCTCTCGCATGATGAACTTCATCTTCAACGCCTACACCAATGACTTCATTTTGGTCTATCTCGACGACATTCTGGTTTTCTCCAAGAACAAGCAAGATCATGCCAAGCACTTGCGTTTGGTTCTTGATAAGCTTAGGGAACATCAGTTCTACGCCAAGTTCTCCAAGTGTGAATTTTGGCTCGATGAGGTTCTTTATCTTGGTCATATCATCTCTGCCAAGGGCATTGCCGTGAATCCTGAGAAGGTGTCTGCAATTGTGAATTGGGAACCTCCTCAGAACGTGAAACAACTCCGCAGTTTTCTCGGTCTCGCAAGCTATTACCGAAGATTCGCTGAAAACTTTTCTAAGATCGCGAAGCCTCTCTCAAATCTTCTTCAGAAGCACGTCAAGTACGTTTGGTCTCCGGAGTGTGATATTGCTTTCAACACTTTGAAAGAGAAGTTGATCACCGCTCCAGTTCTGACTCCACCTGATGAATTCAAGCCGTACGAGGTCTTTTGTGATGCCTCTCTCCAAGGTCTTGGCGCAGTTTTGATGCAAGAGAAGAAAGTTGTTGCTTATACATCTCGCCAGTTGAAGCCTAATGAGAAGAACTACCCCACTCATGATCTCGAGTTGGCGGCAGTTGTGCATGCTCTGTTGACTTGGAGACATCTTCTATTGGGAAGAAAAGTGGACATTTTCACCGATCACAAGAGTCTCAAGTACATTTTCACTCAGCCTAATCTCAACCTAAGGCAAACTCGATGGGTCGAAATGATTCAAGAGTATAATCCGAGTATCGAGTATACTCCAGGCAAGGCCAATGTGATTGCTGACGCTTTGAGCAGAAAGGCCTACTGCAACAGTCTGATTCTCAAGCCTTATCAACCCGAGCTTTGTGAAGCTTTCCGTAAACTTAATCTGCAAGTTGTTCCTCAAGGTTTCCTCGCCAACCTTCAAGTCTCTCCTACCTTAGAAGACCAGATTCCCCAAGCCCAGCTTCTTGATGCTATGGTGAAAAAGGTGAAGATTGGGATTGCCAAGAGTCAGTCCAAGTACAAGTGCTACCGCCTTGATGACAAGGACACTCTCTTCTTCGAGGATCGTATTGTTGTGCCCAAAGGTGAACTTCGTAAAGTGATCATGAATGAGGCTCAAAATTCTCTCCTCTCCATCCACCCTGGGAGCAAGAAGATGTATCAAGACCTCAAGCAAGCTTATTGGTGGACTCGAATGAAGCGCGAGATCGCTCAATTCGTGAATGAATGTGATGTCTGCAGAAGAGTGAAGGCAGAACACCAAAAGCCAGCTGGTCTCCTCCAACCTCTTGCCATTCCAGAATGGAAGTTCGACCACATTGAAATGGACTTCGTGACTCGTTTTCCAAAGTCCAAGCGTGGCAATGATGCTATATTTGTTGTCATCGATAAACTCACCAAAGTGGCTCACTTTCTGCCTATCAAAGAGTCGATCACGGCATCTCAATTGGTGGAACTCTATACCTCTCGCATTGTCTCTCTGCACGGTATTCCTCAAGTGATATCTTCAGACCGTGGCAGCATCTTTACCTCGAAGTTTTGGGATTCTTTTCAGAAGGCCATGGGCACCAACATCCGCTTCAGCACAACTTTCCATCCTCAAACAAGCGGTCAAGTCGAGCGTGTCAACCAGATTCTTGAAGATATGCTCAGGGCTTGTGTGATCTCCTTCGGCATGAAGTGGGAGGATTGTCTTCCTTATGATGAATTCTCCTACAACAATAGTTTTCAAGCAAGTTCGGGAAAGGCCCCATTTGAAATTCTGTATGGCAGGAAGTGCCGTACCCCTCTTAACTGGTCTGAAACCGGTGAACGTCAGCTGCTGGGTAATGACTTAATCACAGAGGCAGAAGAAATGTGCAAAGTCATTTGTGATAACCTCAAAGCAGCCCAATCCCGCCAGAAGAGCTACTATGATAGTAAGCACCATGATTTGGCTTTCGAGATCGGAGATCATGTTTACCTCCGTGTCTCTCCTATGAAAGGTACTCGTCGCTTCGGTATCAAAGGGAAGCTTGCCCCTAGATACGTGGGACCTTTCAAGATTGTCAGCAAGAGAGGCGACCTCACCTATCAACTCGAGCTTCCTTCAAACTTTGCAAATGTTCATGACATGTTCCATGTCTCTCAGCTATGAAAGTGCTTCAAGACTCCTGACCGCACCGTCAACTTCGAGAACATTGAGCTCCAAGAAGATCTCTCCTATCGTGAGCACCCAGTTGCTATTCTTGAAGAGACTGAACGCAAGACTCGCAACAAGTCAATCAAATTTCTCAAATTCAAGTGGTCACACCATTCCGACCGTGAAGCTACCTGGGAACGCGAGGATCACCTCCGTTCTGAGTACCCGGAGTTCTTTTAGTCCTAGATCTCGGGACGAGATCTTTTCGTAGTGGTGGAGTGTAGTAACACCCCGGATGTAACTTTCCCAATTTGTACTCCAACTCTTGCCGTTTCCGGCGTTAAGTTATATTTATTTCTCGGGTTCGGGTCTTTGTCTTCGTGTGTTGTTTTCATTTTCATGCATCTCATATCATGTCATCGTGTGCATTGCATTTGCATACGTGTTCATCTCATGCATTCGAGCATTTTCCCCGTTGTCCGTTTGCATTCCGGCGCTTCGTTCTCCTCCGGTGGCCATTTCTAGCTTTCTTTCGTGTGTGGGGATTAAACATTTCCGGATTGGACCGAGACTTGCCAAGCGGCCTTGGTTTACTACCGGTAGACCGCCTGTCAAGTTTCGTATCATTTGGACTTCGTTTGATACTCCAACGGTTAACCGAGGGACCGAAAAGGCCTCGTGTGTGTTGCAGCCCAACACCCCTCCAATTTGGCCCAAAACCCACCAAACTCTGCTCCATGTCCTAGAGCGTTCGATCACGATCGCGTGGCCGAAAACCGCACCTCATTTGGACTCTACTAGCTCCACTTATGCCTATAAATAGCACCCCTCCAAATTCGGATCTTCTTCCCCGTCCAAACCCTAGTCTAAAAAAAGCAGATCCGCGCCGACGGACATGTCCGGGGCCTAGCCGGACACGTCCGCCGCCGCCTCTCATCCACTCCGCGCCCGCCACGTGGCGCAGCCGACCGCCGCCACCGCCGGCCAGAGGAGGCCCGCGCCCGGCCCCCGACGCCGCGCTCCCGGGCCAGAGGAGCGCCGCCGCCGCCTCCCTTCTTCCCCGATTCTGGAGCACCGCGCCGCCGCCCGCCCGAGCTCCTTCGCCGGACGCCGCCGCCCGCCGCTGCCTCTCCCCGCCGCCCGGCCTCACCGCGCCTCGGATCTGGCCGGGCCTCGCCGTCCTCTTCCTCCTCCTCCCACGCCGGCCTTCTTCCCCGTCAAGTCCGGCGAGCTGCTATAGTAACTCCGGCGTGCATCGGGAAGCGTGCGGATCTGGATCCAGATTTGAGAAATTCATCTCGGTTGACTTTTCGTCCCTAACCCTAAAATTTTTGTGCATAATTTGACCGCCCGTAACTTTGCATCCGTAGCTCCGATTTGGGCATATTACATATCAAAATGTTCGTCTCGACGAGTACATCATTTCATTCCATTGCACCATTTTCATTTGAGTTCATCTTGATGCCCAAAATGCTGCTATAAGGAGGCTTCGTGAGTTAATTGTTAGATCTGCTAGTTCATCTTAGACTTTTGTCATTTTTGCCATGATTATTGTGTGCATGATATGCCTGTGAGTCCTTCATATGTTTTGTTAAGGATTTTGTCTTCTTTCCAGAGGTGCAACCAATGAATTTTTAGGATGTGTGTGGTGACTTGTGCAAGCTTGCAAAGTGAGGCACCCGGTAAATCTGTTTTCAGGGACTTAGTTGTTTTCACTAAGTCTGGGATTATTTAGTTCATGATGCCATATGTTCAGCTTGTTTCCTAGTGATCCGTGCCTCTTTTGAGGATGATCAGTAAAGGAGTTTTATTAATCATGTTATGCTCTATCCATCCATGTCTTTGTTTGCAATTATGAAGCACCCTAGCTTGAGTCAATCGAGCTCTGCTTTTGCGTGAATCTGGGCAGATCGTCAACTCGTTTGCGATTTTGCCGATGTTATTGTAGTTGATCCGTGCATGCTATACCCTTGTTCTTGCCATGTCTAGCTTGTATTTTGTGCCTTCTTAAAGGATGTATGCTTGCCTTGCCATGACTTGCACCGTAGTGAGTGCATCAAGCTCGTTTACATGCCTTCGTGAGTTATATTTCAGCATGTCTCAGTTTTCACTAAGTCTGAAAACTGATTGTGTTTTAGCTATGTTCGTGTGCCCGTTAGTATATTTTGTGAACCCTTTTGGCCCCAGGACACTTTGGGTCTTTTGTTAACCTTGTTGAGTAGCTCCATGCCATGTTCTTACTTGTCATTTTTAGGTCATGTATCATGTTGTTTTGCTACTCCGAAGAGGGCTTCGTGATCTGAAATTTCAGACAAGTGTTAATTTCACTAAGTCTGGAATCTGTTTTGCATTTGCGTTTTTGCCATGCTTGTTTGAACCTCATAATTGATGGATTGGCCGTCGCTCAGTGCTAGTCTTTTGTTAAGCATCTTGTGTGCATGCCTGCCATGTATTTCGTTGTCATGTTTGGTGGCTGTAGCATGTTCATTTCGTTGCAACTAGATGCCTACTTGCTGTAAATCGCAGACCGGTGTCATATCTTAAAACGCTTGCCATTTCCAAACCGTAACTCCGATTCCGATGATCTTTATATCGTTTTCAAGCGATTTCATCCCCTCTTTACAGTGGCACCCTTGGAATTACAAGTTGAGGCCAGGTTCATGCATTTCCTGTCATATCTTGCATTTTGCATCCTGCATCGCATCCCGCATAGCATACCATCTTTGCATCTTATTGTTTGAGCATGCACGTGGTTGACTGTATCCTTGTTGCTTGTTTGTCTTGCTTGGGTAGAGCCGGGAGACGAGTTCGCTATCGAGGAGCCCGTTGAGTTTGCTTGTGAGGATCCAGCCAACTCTGACAACTGTGCAAGCAAGATGATCATACCCTCGAAATCACTACTATCTTTGCTATGCTAGTTTGCTCGCTCTTGCTATGCCATTGCTACGATGCCTACCTTTTGCTTGTCAGCCTCCCAATTTCCATGTCAAACCTCTAACCCACCATGTCCTAGCAAACCGTTGATTGGCTATGTTACCGCTTTGCTCAGCTCCTCTTATAGCGTTGCTAGTTGTAGGTAAAGTTTGGAGGCCGTTCCTTGTTGGGACATCTTTTATTTGCTTGTTGGGATATCATTATATTGCTATGTTATCTTAATGCATCTATATACTTGGTAAAGGGTGGAAGGCTCGGCCTCTCGCCTATTGTTTTGTTCCACTCTTGCTGCCCTAGTTTCCGTCATATCGGTGTTATGTTCCCGGATTTTGCGTTCCTTACGCGGTTGGGTTATAATGGGAACCCCTTGATAGTTCGCCTTGATTAAAGCATTTCCAGCAATGCCCAACATTGGTCTTACCATTTGCCACCTAGCCTTTTATTTCCCTTGGGTTCTGCAGACTCAAGGGTCATCTTATTTTAACCCCCCCGGGCCAGTGCTCCTCTGAGTGTTGGTCCAAACTAGAGTCCTGTGCAGCGCCCCCTCGGGGAAACTCGAGGTTTGGTTTTAGTTGTATGGAGCGCTCATCTGAGTGTGCCCTGAGAAAGAGATATGTGCAGCTCCTATCGGGATTTATCGGCACATTCAGGCGGTGTTGCTGGTCTTGTTTTAAGTTGTCGAATTCTCTTGTTGTACCGGGTTACCGAGTCTGATCGGTGTGTCTCGGGTGGAGGTCTATTCCTTCGTTGACCGTGAGAGCTTGTCATGGGCTAAGTTGGGACTCCCCTGCAGGGATTGAACTTTCGAAAGCCGTGCCCGCGGTTATGGGCAGATGGGAATTTGTTAATGTCCGGTTGTAGAGAACTTGAACCTTAATTAATTAAAATGAATCAACTGAGTGTGTTACCGTGATGGCCTCTTCTCGGCGGAGCCCGGGAAGTGGACACGGTGTTGGAGTTATGCTTGCGCAGGTTGTTCTTCTAGATTCTCGCTCGCGCTTTGCCTCCTCTTCTCGCTCTCTTTTGCGTATAAGTTAGCCACCACATATGCTAGACGCTTGCTGCAGCTCCACATATACTTGCCTCATCCTACCTATAAGCTTAAATAGTTTTGATCGCGAGTGTGCGAGATTGCTGAGTCCCTGTGGCTCACAGATACTATAACTCCAGATGCAGGTCCAGGTGATTCCGCTCCAGGTGACGAGTACGAGCTCAAGTGGGAGATCGACGAGGACTCTCAGCGTTACTACGTGTCTTTTCCTGATGATCAGTAGTGGTGCCTAGTTGGGGTTCGATTCAGGGCCTTGTCGCATGTTGGGTTTTCTTCTATTTTGGCGCCGTAGTCGGGCCATGAGTGTTTGTATGATGGATGTTATTTATGTTGTCTGATGTGACGTGGCGAGTGTAAGCCAACTATGTATCTCCCCCTTTTATCATATATTACATGGGATGTTGTAATGATTACCTAACTTGCGACATTGCTTTCAGTGCGGTTATGTCTCTAAGTCGTGCCTCGACACGTGGGAGCTATAGCCGCATCGAGGGCGCTACACCTCCTCTCTCCTTCACTCCCGAGTGCGCCCACGCATACGAGCGCTTGTGCGCTCCGTGCGCGCTTCGTCCCGCACTCCGGCTCCCTCCGCCTCCCCGCAGCGCCGAGCTCCGCCATCCGCCATGGCCAATGGGCTCGAGCATTGGGTGCTCCTCTGCCCAAACACACGCACGTGCTCCCGTTCCCATATGCCTCTGCCCACCCCAGGCAGGGTCCTCGCATGTGCGCCTGCCCGGGGGCGCGCCCTGCCTCGCTCAAGGGCCGCGCTCGTCGCGCCCGCGATCTCCCATGGCTGCGCCCGGAGTTTTGCTCCCCTGCGCCTGCTCCACTCCCTCGCGCCCTGGCCGCACCCACCTGCGCCCAGCCACGTGTGCCCGCTCCCGCCGCCGCAACTGCTGTTGCCGCTCCGCCGCCCTGTGCCACTCCGGCCGGCCGTGCCTCGCCAGTGCCGAACGCCGAGCCCCACCCCACGGCTGGCCTCTCCCAGTGCCCAGTTGGGCCAACGCTCACGCCCGTGCCCGCACTGCCCTGTGCCCGCTAAGCCCTTTGGGCCTTTGACATGTGGGGCCGCCCCCAGAACATTTATAAAAAAGAATTAAAAGAAATTATTTATAATAAATAAATAAATGTTAATCAATTAATTAGCTAAATTAATTAATTGTATTTAATTAACCTAATAACCAATTAACTTAATTAACTACTATTAATTATCTATACAGTCAATGACATGCGGGACCCGCACGTCAGTTTGACCCAGTCAACGGCCTGTTGACTGCTGACATCATGATGACATCAGCAAGCACTATTCTCGATAATGTTGATTTAAAATTATTAAATAAATCCTAAAATTGATTTAAATCTTTTAACATTAATATAAAATAAACCGTAGCTCGGATCAAAAAACTTCGTACATGAAAGTTGCTCAGAACGACGAGACAAATCCGGATACGCAGCCCGTTCATCTGCCACACATCCCTAGCATAGCAAACACGCAACTTTCCCCCCTCGGGTTCATCTGTCCGAAAACGCGAAACACCGGGGATATTTTCCCGGTTGTTTTCCCCCTTCAACGGTATCACCACCTACTGCGTTAGGGCACACCTAGCACCGTTACCTGTAATGTCATGTATCGGTATGCATCTGTTTGCATTGTATTCATTATTTATTCCCCCTCTTCTCTCTAGTAGACTACGAGACTGACGCTGCTGCTGGTGCCCCGATCGACTACGTTGTTGATGACCCCTCCTTCTTGCCAGAGCGACTAGGCAAGCACCCCCTTGATCACCATATATCGCCTATTCTTATCTCTACTGCTTGCATTAGATTAGTATTGCATGTTATTGCTTTCCGTTAATCCAATCCTGATGCATAGCCTGTCATTGTTGCTACAGTTATTGATACCTTACCTGCAATCCTAAATGCTTAGTATAGGATGCTAGTTTATCATCATTGGCCCTACATTCTTGTCTGTCTGCCATGCTATACTATCGGGCCGTGATCACTCGGGAGGTGATCACGGGTATATACTTATACATAATATATGATACTTGTGGTGACTAAAGACGGGTCAGCTCGAAGAGTACCCGTGAGTGATTCACGGATTTGGTCCGAAAGGACGTTTGTGGCGGAGCGACAGGGTAGGTTGAGACCACCTAGGAGAGAGGTGGGCCTGGCCCTAATCGGCGTCCGCTGTTATTTCAAAATAACACACTTAACGAGATCTGGGTATTTGATCTGAGTCTGGTCATTGGCCTATACGCACTAACCAACTACGCGAGAACATTTATGGGCACTCGACGTCGTGGTGTCAGCAACTGGGCGGCGTGCGCCGGGTTGGACAGGGACGCCTACTCTTGTATAAGGGAGGCTACATCTGCTCGCCGGCCGCGTTCGCAATGTGCAGGTGTGTAATGGGCGATGGGCCCAGACCCCTGCGCCATAGGATTTAGACCGGTCTGCTGACCTCTCTGTTGTGCCTAGGTGGGGCTGTGACGGTTTGATCTTCCGAGGCTGGGCATGACCCAGGAAAGTGTGTCCGGCCAAAAGGGATCGAGCGTGTTGGGAAATGTGGTGCACCCCTCCAGGGAAGTTGATCTATTCGAATAGCCGTGTCCCTCGGTAAAAGGACGACCCGGAGTTATACCTTGACCTTATGACAACTAGAACCAGATACTTAATAAAATACACTCTTCCAAGTGCCAGATACAACCCGGTGATCACTCTCTCACAGGGCGACGAGGGGAGGATCGCCGGGTAGGATTATGCTATGCGATGATACTTGGTGAACTTACCATCTACTCTCTTCTACATGCTGCAAGGTGGAGGTTGCCAGAAGTGTAGTCTTCGATAGGACTAGCTATCCCCCTCTTTTTCCGGCATTCTGCAGTTCAGTCCACATATGCTACCCCTTTTCCATTTGATACCAATGCATACATATGTAGTGTAGCTCCTAGCTTGCAAGTACTTTGGATGAGTACTCAAGGTTGCTTTGCTCCCCCTTTTCCCCCTTTATATACCCGATTGGTGCGACCAGAGGATGGAGTCCAGGAGCTAGATGCCATCGTCGATGACGACTCCTACTACACTGGAGGTGCCTACTACTATGTGCAGGCCACTGACGACGACCAGGAGTAGTTTAGGAGGATCCCAGGCAGGAGGCGTGCACCTCTTTCGATCTGTATCCCAGTTTTTGCTAGCCATCTTATGGAAACTTGTTTAACTTATGTCTGTACTCAGATATTGTTGCTTTCGCTGACTCGACTATGATCAAGCTCTTGTATTCGAGACCTCACGGCCCCTGGCTTGTAATATGATTCTTGTATGACTTATTTTATTTATAGAGTTGTGTTGTGATATCTTCCCGTGAGTCCCTGATCTTGATCATACACGTTTGCGTGTATGATTAGTGTACGATTGAATCGGGGGCGTCACACAAGTGCCAGTTGCTATTTTTGCATGTTTTTACATCTCAGGAAATCAATACCAAACGGAGTCCAAATGCAACAAAACTTTATGGAGATTTTTTATGAACCAGAAGACACCTAATGGGCCAAGGCAGCGCCTATGGGGTGCTCCGAGGGGAGCACAACCCACCAGGGCATGCTAGGAGGCCTAGGCGCGCCTGGTGGGTTGTGCCCACCTTGGGTGCCCCCAGACCGCCTCTTTGCTCTATAAATACCCCAATATTCCAGAAAACCTAGGGGAGTCAAAGAAAATCAATTCCAGCCGCCGTAGAGTCCAGAACCACCAGATCCAATCTAGACACCATCATGGAGGGGTTCACTACTTTCATTGGCACCTCTCCGATGATGCGTGAATAGTTCTTTGTAGACCTTTGGGTCCATAGTTTGTAGCTAGATGGCTTCCTCTCTCTAGTTTGATTCTCAATACAATGGTCTCTTGGAGATCCATATGATGTAACTCTTTTTGTGGTGTGTTTGTTGGCATCAGATGAACTTCGAGTTTATGACCAGATCTATCTTTTTATATCAGTGAAAGTTATTTGAGTTTCTTTTATCTCTTATATGCATCATTGCTTATAGTCTCATATTTCTTCTTTGATGTTTGGGTTTTGTTCGGCCAACATGATCTATTTATCTTGCAATGGGAAGAGGTGCTTTGTAGTGGGTTCGATCTTACGGTGCTTGATCCCAGTGACAGAAGGGGAACCGACACGTATGTATTGTTGCTACTAAGGATAAAACGATGGGGTCTATCTCTACATAGATAGATCTTGTCTACATCATGTAATCATTCTTATTGCATTACTCTGTTCCTCCATGAACTTAATACACTAGATGCATGCTGGATAGCAGTCGATAGGTGGAGTAATAGTAGTAGATGCAGGCAGGAGTCGGTCTACTAATCTTCGACTTGATGCCTATATAATGATCATTGCTTGGATATCATCATCATTATTTGAAGTTCAATCAATTGCCCAACAGTAATTGTTTACCCACCGTTTGCTATTTTTCTCGAGACAAGCCACTAGTGATACCTACGGCCCCTAGGTCTCTTTCTCATATTATTTGCCTTCACGATCTATTTTATTTGCCTTTTATTTTCAGATCTTTTAAACCAAAAATACAAAAATACCTTGCTGCAATTTATTCTTATTTATTTTATTTGGCGTTCGATCTATCATTCTACTACAATTTTATTCAGGTCCTTTTGCCCATATTAGGGCGCCGCTACCCGAAGGGGATTGCCAACCCCTTTTACAAATCGGGTTGCGAGTAGTTGTTATTTGTGTGCAGGTGTTGTTTGCGTTGTGTTGCTTGGTTCTCCTAATGGTTCGATAACCTTGGTTTCACATCTGAGGGAAATACCTACCGCCGATGTGCTGTATCATCCCTTCCTCTTGGGGGAAATACCGACGTAGCTTCAAGCGACATCCAAAGGAATTTCTGGCGCCGTTGCCACGAAGGATCAATTCAAGATAGTTTCCCGTCAATGCTCCAATTTCTGGCGCCGTTGCAGGGGAGGATCTTCAACTTATACCAGGTTCCTAATCACAAATCTCATGTCCTTGCAATTTACATTATTTGCCATTTTCCTCTTGATAACCCACAAGTATAAGGGATTGCAACAGTTTTCGATGGTAGAGTATTCAACCCAAATTTATTGATTCGACATAAGGGGAGCCAATGAATATTATCAAGTATTAACAGTTGAGTTGTCAATTCAACCGCACCTGAAAGACTTAATATCTGTGGCAAAGTATTTAGTAGCAAAGTAATATGGAAGTAGCGGCAATGGTGGCAAAAGTAATAGTAGTGGTTTTGTAGTGATTGTAACAGTGGCAACAGAAAAGTAACTAAGCTAAGATCAATATGTGAAAAGCTCATGGGCAATGGATCAGTGATGGATAATTATGTCGGGTGCGATTCCTCATGCAACAGTTATAACATAGGGTGACACAGAACTAGCTCCAGTTCATCACTGTAATGTAGGCATGTATTCCGAATATAGTCATACATGCTTATGGAAGAGAACTTGCATGACATCTTTTGCCCTACCCTCCCGTGGTAGCGGGGTCCTATTGGAAACTAAGGGATATTAAGGCCGCCTTTTAATAGAGTACCAGAACAAAGTATTAACACTTAGTGAATAAATGAACTCCTCAAACAATAGTCATCACCAGGAGTGGTCCCGATTATTGTCACTTCGGGGTTACCAGATCACAACACATAGCAGGTGACTATTGACTTGCAAGATAGGATCAAGAACTCACATATATTCATGAAAACATAATAGGTTCTGATCTGAAATCATGGCACTCGGGCCCTAGTGACAAGCATTAAGCATAGCTAAGTCATAGCAACATCAATCTCAGAACACAATGGACACTAGGGATCAAACCCTAACGAAACTAACTCGATTACATGATAAATCTCATCCAACCCATCACCGTCTAGCAAGCCTATGATGGAATTACTCACGCACAACAGTGAGCATCATGAAATTGGTGATGGAGGAACGTTAATCGTGACGATGGCGACGGATTCCCCTCTCCGGAGCCCTGAACGGATTCCAGATCAGCCCTCCCGGGAGAGATTAGGGCTTGGCGGCGGCTCCATATCGTAAAACGCGATGAATCCTTCTCTCCCATTTTTTCTCCCCAAATGTGAATATATAGAGTTGGAGTTGAGGTCGGTGGAGCTCCAGGGGGCCCACGAGGTAGGGGGCGTGCCCAGGGGGGCTAGGCGCGCCCCTCACCCTCGTGGACAGGGTGTGGGCCCCCTGGTCTTGATTCTTTCGCCAGTATTTTTTATATATTCCAAAAATATTCTTCATTGATTTTCAGGTCCTTCCGAGAACTTTTATTTCTGCACAAAAATAACACCATGGCAATTCTGCTGAAAACAGCATTAGTACGGGTTAGTTCCATTCAAATCATGCAAGTTAGAGTCCAAAACAAGGTCAAAAGTGTTTGGAAAAGTAGATATGATGGAGAAGTATCAACTCCCCCAAGCTTAAACCTTTGCTTCTCCTCAAGCAATTCAGTTGACAAACTGAAAGTGATAACAAAAAACTTTTACAAACTCTATTTGTTCTTGTTGTTGTAAATATGTAAACCCAGCATTCAAGTTTTCAGAAATATTATGAACTAACCATATTCGCAATAACACTTAGGTCTCATGTTTACTCATATCAATGACATAATCAACTAGCGAGCAATAATAATAAATCTTGGATGACAACAATTTCTCAAAACAATCATAATATGATATAACAAGATGGTATCTCGCTAGCCCTTTGTAAGACCGCAAAACATAAATGCAGAGCACCTTTGAAGTTCAAGGACTGACTAAATATTGTAATTCATGGTAAAAGAGATCCAGTCACAGTCATACTCAATGTAAACTAATAATAATACATGCAAATGACAGCGGTGCTCTCCAACTGGTGCTTTTTAATAAGAGGATGATGACTCAACATAAAAGTAAATAGATAAGCCCTTCGCAGAGGGAAGCGGCGATTTGTAGAGGTGCCCGAGCTCGATTTTAAAATAGAGATAAATAATATTTTGGATGGTATACTTTCATTGTCAACATAACAACCTAGAGATCTCGATATCTTCCATGCTACACACATTATAGGCGGTTCCCAAACAGAATGGTAAAGTTTATACTCCCCCTACCACCAACAAACATCAACCCATGGCTTGTCCGAAACAACGAGTGCCTCCAACTAACACCAATCATGGGGGAGTTTTGTTTGCAATTAATTTAATTTAAGCATGGGACTGGGCATGCCGGTTACTAGCCATTTTTCTCATGAATGAGGAGCGAAAGATATAGACAGGCCTAGTTGATACATGAGCTATTCGATCATACAAAGCAGAATTTCATTTGAATGTTTAGAGTTTGGCACATATAAATTTACTTGGAACGGCAGGTAGATATTGCATATAGGAAGGTATGGTGGACTCATATGGAATAACTTTTTTGGGGTTTATGGAAGTGGATGCACAAGCAGTATTCCCACTTAGTACAAGTGAAGGCTAGAAAGAGACTGGGAAGCGACCAGCTAGAGAGCGACAACAGTCATGAACATGCATTAAAATTAATCAACACTGAGTGCAAGCATGAGTAGGATATAATTCACCATGAACATAAATATCGTGGAGGCTATGTTGATTTGTTTCAACTACATGCGTGAACATGTGCCAAGTCAAGCCACTTGAATCGTTCAAAGGAGGATACCACCCTATCATACCACATCACAACCATTTTAGTAGCATGTTGGCACACAAGGTACACCATTATAAACTCCTAGCTAATTAAGCATGGGATGAATAACTATAATATCTAATTGTCATTGCAAACATGTTTAATTCATAATAGGCTGAATCGGGAACTATGAACTAATCATATTTACAAAAACAAGATAGGTCGAGTTCATACCAGCTTTTCTCATCTCAATTAGTCCATCATATATCGTCATTATTGCCTTTCACTTGCACAACCGAATAGTCTGGATAATAATAATAGTGCACGTGCATTAGACTAAGCTGGAATCTGCAAGCATTCAATACAAGGGAGAAGACAAGGTAATATGGGCTCTTGGTTAAATCAACAATAATGCATATGAGAGCCACTTCAACATTTTCATCATGGTCTTCTCCTCTCGACCCCCAAAGAAAAGAAAAAGAAACAAAACTATTTACACGGGAAAGCTCCCAAGAAGCAAAAGAAGAACAAGAAGTCTTTTTGGGCTTTCTTTTAATTATTACTACTACAAGCATGGAAAGTAAACTAGCTAAAAGCTACAACTATTTTTTTGTTTTTTATTAGGGTTTTTCAAACACGCAAGAAGAAAGCTTAAAAATAAAATAAACTATCATGGATAGTACAACGAAAATGTATGAGCATCGACAATTGGCATGAGTGTGTGAACATGAATGTAATGTCGGTGAGAAATACGTACTCCCCCAAGCTTAGGCTTTTGGCCTAAGTTGGTCTAGGGCCACGGCTGGCCTGGTGGAAATCCAAAGTTGTAACTGGGGTCGTACGGAGATGCAACGGTTATTGCCTCACGAGCTGCAGCTTGGAGGCGAGTTGCCTCCGTCCTCCTCTCATACTCGTTCGCCTCCTCCCTGGTTATAACATATCTCCTTTTCGCACGAAAGTCAAAGAAAGCAGGAGCAGGGAGAGCAACATGGACGGTGCGCCGTCTGTCAAAGATTAGTTGGTACTGGAGGAATTGTTCATTCCTCTCAACAAATTGATGGCGAACCATAGCATTATAATCTATATAAGCAGGAGGCAATTCAATATCATTCTCATGTATGTGTATCTCAAGAAAATTAACTACACGAGTTGCATAAATTCCACCAAACAAGACTCCACTTAAACTATTAAGGTGCAACCTACATGGAACAATAGCCCCCAAGTTATATTGTTTAACACCTAATACCGCACTCTTGAGGACACTAAGATCTGGAACGCACATGTGACAAGCCTCATCTTTACCGTCAATGCACCTACCCACGAAAGAGAAAAATAATGTATAGAAGGAAAATGAATGCTCCATATGGTCGCTTGTTTGATTTCCCTAGATTCCCCCACAGTAATACTAGCAAGAAAGTCTTTATATTCAGGTTTGCGAGGTTCACTAATAGTGCCCCAGTGCGGGAGTTTACAAGTAGTACTAAAATCTTCTAGGTCAATGGTATATGATTTATCATAAAGATCGAATAAAATGGTGTGAGAATTGTGCAAGGATGTAAATTTAAACCTTCTCACTAATGAATCAGTAAGATAGAGGTATTGCTGGTACTTATCTGACATGAAGCTCTCAAGATCAGCGTTACGCACATATGCGTCAAATTCATCCTTGATGCCTGCTTGGACCATGAAATCCTCTGATGGCCATCAAATTCATCCTTGTCCGGCTCACGTATCGCGGGCCTTGGGCCTTGCTTCCTTGAGGAACCACCTTGGTACATTTTCCTAAACATATTTCTTCCTCTGAAATTTTTAGTGACTCGAAATAAAAGTGAACCCAACTCAACAAGATTGATAGCAACTACTCCCACAAGTGCCTAGAGGCCATATCATGCATTAAAACTACCTTTGACCACATAAATTTGACATGCAAGCTCAAGAACAGGGTCACCTAAGAAGCAAAAATTTGCATTAAATAAAGTAATAGAACAAAAACTAATTGGACCATTGGAGGAGTCACATATCAAAGAAAAATCCCCCAAAGCAGTGTTGTGAATGAAGCTTTGAGCAAGGAGATCGAAAATGGTACCAAGATGAGCTAGAACTCGGGTTTGAGCTAGTGGAGGATTTTTTCTGAAGGAAGACGAAGTGTGTGGGTGCAGGAATAAGTGGAGGGGGGCCACGAGGCAGGGGGGAGTGCCCCAGGGGGGTGGGCGTGCCCTCCACCCTCATGGGCACATGGTCGGTCCCCCTTGTGTGTTCTCAGTGCCAAATATTCTTAAATATTCTAGAAAAAACATATTAAATTTTCAGGACATTTGGAGAACTTTTATTTTCGGGGTATTTTTTATTACAAGGGTAATTCAGAAAACAGACAAAAAATACTACTTTTGCTTTATTTAATCTAAATAACAGAAAGTAAAAGGATGGTACAAAGAGTTGTGCTTTCTAACTTCATTCATCTCATGCTCATCAAAAGGAATCCACTAACAAGGTTGATCAAGTCTTGTTAACAAACTCATTCCGAATCGCATGAAACCGGAGAATTTTCGAATAACACTAAGTTACCTCAACGAGGATATGCACATCCCCAACAATAAGAATATCATATTTCTTCTTGATAGTAGTAAGAGGAAATTCAAAACCTCCAATAGTAATTGTTGGAATTTTTCCAATAGAATTGATACTATGGACTTGAGGTTGTTTCCTCGGAAAGTGTACCGTATGCTCATTACCATTAACATGAAAAGTGACATTGCCTTTGTTGCAATCAATAACAACCCCTGCAATATTCAAAATGGGTCCACCAAGAATAATAGACATACTATCGTCCTCGGGAATATCAAGAATAACGAAGTCTGTTAAAATAGTAACGTTTGCAACCACAACAGGCACATCCTCGCAAATACCGACTAGTATAGCAGTTTATTTATTAGCCATTTGCTAGGATATTCCAGTAGGTGTCAACTTATTCAAATCAAGTCTACAATATAAAGAGAGAGGCATAACACTAACACCGGCTCCAAGATCACATAAATCAGTTTTAACATAGTTTCTTTTCATGGAGCATGGTATAGTTGGTACTCCTGGATCTCCAAGTTTCTTTGGTATTCCACCCTTAAAAGTATAATTAGCAAGCATGGTGGAAATTTCAACTTCCGGTATCTTTATTTTATTTGTAACAATATCTTTCATATACTTAGCATAAGGATTCATTTTAAGCATATAAGTCAAACGCATACGCAAAAAGATAGGTCTAATCATTTCAGCAAAGCGCTCAAAATCCTCATCATCCTTTTTCTTGGATGGTTTAGGAGGAAAAGGAATGGGTATCTGAACCCATGGTTCTCTTTCTTTACCATGCTTCCTAGCAACAAAGTCTCTCTTATCATAACATTGATTCTTTCATTGTGCGTTATCAAGATCAACAGCAGGTTCAATCTCTACATCATTGTTATTGCTAGGTTGAGCATCAACATGAACAACATCATTAACATTATCACTAGGTTCATGTGCATTACCAGATTGTGTTTCAGCATCAGAAATATAAATATCATTGTGATTCTCAGGTATGTCAACCACAGGTTCACTAGAAGCATGCAAAGTCCTATCATTTTTCTTTTTCTTCTTAGAAGAAGAACTAGGTGCAGGAACATTAGTTCTCTGAGAATCTTGCTCAATTCTCTTAGGGTGGCCCTCAGGATACAAAGGTTCCTGAGTCATCTTACCCCCTCTAGTCATAACTCTAACATCATTATCATTTTTATTATTATTTAATTCATTGGGCAAATCATTCTGAGCCTTAAGTACTTGTTCTACTTGAGTGGTAACCATAGAAGCATGTTTACTAATAAGTTCCAGTTCACCTTTAACTCTAGACATATAATCACTCAAGTGTTCAAGCATATAAGCATTACATTTGAATTGTCTACCAACATAAGCATTGAAGTTTTCTTGTTTAACAATAAAATTATCAAACTCATCCAAGCATTGGCTAGCAGACTTATAACGAGTAATATCACCTTCATCAAATCTATAGAGAGAATTTACCTTTACAACCTGTGTCGGTTTATCAAGACCATGT
Organism: Triticum dicoccoides; assembly: GCF_002162155.2. Lineage (NCBI taxonomy): Eukaryota > Viridiplantae > Streptophyta > Magnoliopsida > Poales > Poaceae > Triticum > Triticum dicoccoides. The sequence continues at coordinate 290,034,101 of NC_041382.1, read as the reverse complement.
ATTTCTTCAATAGGTGGTAAATTCTTAACATCTTCAGCTTTCATACCTTTTTCTATCATAGATTTCTTTTCCTCTTGCATATCTTCAGGACTGAGAAATAGAATACCCCTTTTCTTCGGAGTTGGCTTAGGAGTTGGTTCAGGAAGTGTCCAGACATTTTCATTACTCAACATATTATTCAATAGCAATTCAGCTTGATCAACAGTTCTTTCCCTGAAAACACAACCAGCACAACTATCCAGGTGGTCTGCGGAAGCATTAGTTAGTCCATTATAAAAGATATCAAGTATTTCATTTTTCTAGAGAGGATGATCAGGCAAAGCATTAAGTAAACGGAGAAGCCTCCCCCAAGCTTGTGGGAGACTCTCTTCTTCAATGTCCATAAAATTATATATTTCCCTTAAGGCAACTTGTTTCTTATCAGAAGGGAAATATTTAGCAGAGAAGTAATAAATCATATCCTGGGGACTACGCACACAACCAGGATAAAGAGAATTAAACCATGTTTTAGCATCACCCTTTAATGAGAATGAAAATAACTTAAGGATAAAGTAATAGTGAGTTTTCTCATCATTAGTGAACAGGATGGCTATATCATTTAATTTAGTAAGACGTGCTTCAACAGTTTTGTATTCATAGACACAAAAAGATTAGATTCAACCAAAGTAATTAACTCAGGATCGACAAAGAAATCATAATCCTTATCAGAAATAGAGATAGGTGAAGTAGCAAAAGCAGGGTCATATTTCATTCTAGCATTCAAATTCTTTTCTTTCAGCTTAGCTAATAATTTCTTAAGATCATATCTATCTTTGCAAGCTAAAAAGTCTCTAGCAGTTTCTTCATCCATAACATAACCCTCAGGCACAACAGGCAATTCATACCTTGGGGGAGAATCTTCATCATCACTTTCATCAATATTATTAGTTTCAATAATTTTATTCTCTCTAACCCTAGCAAGTTGTTCATCAAGAAATTCACCTAATGGCACAATATTAGCAAGCATAGAAGTAGTTTCATCATAAGTATCATGCAAAGGAAAAGTGGCATCTTCAATAACATGCAACATATCAGAATGAATAGCAGGAGTAGGTGCCACAAGTTTACTCAAAACAGAAGGTGAATCAAGTGCTGAGCTAGATGGCTGTTCCTTACCTCCCCTCGTAGTTGAGGGAAAATCCTAGTTCTTTTATCTTTCAAGTTCTTCATAGTGATCAGCAGATATAAATCCCATGTGACTCAAAGAATAGACCTATGCTCTCCGGCTACGGCGCCAGAAAATAGTCTTGATAACCAACAAGTATAGGGGATCGCAATCGTTTTCGAGGGTAGAGTATTCAACCCAAATTTATTGATTCGACACAAGGGGAGCCAATGAATATTATCAAGTATTAACAGTTGAGTTGTCAATTCAACCGCACCTGAAAGACTTAATATCTGCAGCAAAGTATTTAGTAGCAAAGTATTATGGAAGTAGCGGTAATGGTGGCAAAAGTAAGAGTATTGGTTTTGTAGTGATTGTAACAGTGGCAACGGAAATGTAACTAAGCTAAGATCAATATGTGAAAAGCTCGTGGGCAATGGATCAGTGATGGATAATTATGTCGGATGCGATTTCTCATGCAATAGTTATAACATAGGGTGACACAGAACTAGCTCCAGTTCATCAATGTAATGTAGGCATCTATTCCGAATATAGTCATACATGCTTATGGAAAAGAACTTGCATGGCATCTTTTGTCCTACCCTCCGGTGGCAGCGGGGTCCTATTGGAAACTAAGGGATATTAAGGCCTCCTTTTAATAGAGTACCAGAACAAAGCATTAATACTTAGTGAATACATGAACTCCTCAAACTATAGTCATCACCGGGAGTGGTCCCGAGTATAGTCACTTCGGGGTTACCGGATCACAACACATAGCAGTGACTATTGACTTGCAAGATAGGATCAAGAACTCACATATATTCATGAAAACATAATAGGTTCAGATCTGAAATCATGGCACTCGAGCCTAGTGACAAGCATTAAGCATAGCAAAGTCATAGCAACATCAATCTCAAAACATAATGGATACTAGGGATCAAACCCTAACGAAACTAACTCGATTACATGATAAATCTCGTCCAACCCATCACCGTCCAACAAACCTACGATGGAATTACTCACGCACGACGGTGAGAATTATGAAATTGGTGATGGAGAAAGGTTAATGGTGATGATGGCGACGTATTCCCCTCTCCAGAGCCCCGAACGGACTCCAGATAAGCCCTCCCGAGAGGGAGTAGGGCTTGGCGGCGGCTCTGTATCGTAAAATGCAATGAATCCTTCTCTCCCTTTTTTTTCTCCCTGAACATGAATATATAGAGTTGGAGTTGAGGTTGGTGGAGCTCTAGGGGGCCCACGAGGCAGAGGGCGCGCCTAGGAGTGTAGGCACGCCCCCACCCTCGTGTACAGGGTGTGGGCCCCCTTGTCTTGATTCTTTCACCAGTATTTTTTACATATTCCAAAAATATTCTTCATTGATTTTCAGGTCATTCCGAGAACTTTTATCTCTGCACAAAAATAAGAACATGGCAATTCTGCTGAAAACAACGTCAGTCTGGGTTAGTTCCATTCAAATCATGCAAGTTAGAGTCCAAAACAAGGTCAAAAGTGTTTGGAATAGTAGATACAATGGAGATGTATCACCTCTTCTTTTCCTCTCCCCACTTCACAAAAATTTGCCATTTTATTCGCCCCACTTTTTTCATTCGCCATTTTCTTGTCGGATTTATCCTTTGCTTGCAATCATGAGTGATTTTAGTATGGCACCAATAGATGATGGCCTAACTACTAAGATGGGACGTACGGGCAATCTGGATGCTAAAACTTTTATCTTGGGGCAAGGGAATGTTATGGGAAAAGAACGTATCCAAGAATTTTTCAATTGTGTTGGAAATTTAAGTCTTGATGATGCGCCTATACTTAGGACTACTAGATCTTATGCGGATGCTATTTCAACACTAGTTCTGAAACTTGAAAGTAAATTTATCTATATTGATCCTACTTTGCAAAGAGTGTTTTTTGAGCTCCCCGTTATAAAAATCCTAAGGCTAGAAGTTGGCCACTCTCGTTCTTATGAATGAGTTTGACTATATCATACAGGAAGCTTGGGAAATCTGTGATTTTTATGGTATGAATCGTGAAAAACCCGTGATAGATGAAATTCTTTACAATAGTGATTAGGTGCTAAGGCATTTGCTTGGGGATAATAAAATATTTGATGAGAATCTAAAAAAATAAGTCCCCATTTTAGATATAATCCAACAAGTGTTAAACAATGTTAATCAACATCACTCTTGGATTGTTGCTTGAAATCAACGGGGTTATGATGAAAACCAACTTAGGAATGCTAAGGTTTCTATGGGTAATATGTTTTATGTTGTGTTTACAAAACATCATGATAAAAACACCTCTAAGGGAACTAAGAAGAAATATGACAAAACATATATCCTTGCTTTATGCCTAGCTAAGGGCGTAAAACTATAGCGCTTGTTGGGAGGCAACCCAATGAATAAAATTTATTTTTGCTTTTTGCTTTCTGTTTTTGAGTGTTAGAACAATTATGCTACTGTTATGATTGTGTTTTTTGTGTTTTAATTAGTGTTTGTGCCGAGTAAAGCCTTTCGGATCTTCTTGGGTGATAGTTGTTTGATCTTGCTGAAAAAACAGAAACTTTTGCGCTCGCGAAAGTAATTTTCATTTTTAACCAGAGGGCGATAAAATACCAATTCTTTTTTCAGTAGATTATTGCACAAATTTCCCAGGTCTTCCTAATTTTTCAGAGATTTTGGAGTTACAAAAGTATTCAAATTACCCAAATTTCTACAGAGTGTTCTGTTTTTGACAGTTTCTGTTTTTTTTTTGCGTTGTGTGCTTGTTTTGATGGCTCTATGGTTTTTTGATGATTTTTTGCCATAGAAAAGTTGGAATATAGTAGATATAATGCAGGAACAAAACATGAATTGGTTTACTACAACACTTATACTAGTAATTTGTTTTCTTATACTAAGGGATCACACGAAGGCTTCTGTTGAGTTTTGTGTGATTCAAGTTTTCAATTTATGGGTTACCTTACGATGGATGAAGGAATAAAGAGTAAGAAGAGCCTAATATTGGGGATACCCCCGAGTGGCATCCCCATCTTTCTTCTAATGACCGTCGGTATTTTACTTGAAACTATATTTTTATTCCTCACATATTATGAGTTTTGCTTGGAGCTTCTCGTATGATATGAGTCTTTGCTTGTTTTATTCTGTGTTTTAATTCTTGATTCCTTGCTCGACACACCTATTTGAGAAAGCCAAAATTATGCCATGACTTTCTAGAATTGCTCTCTTTGCTTCACTTAAATTTTTTTGAGTTGTGGACTTGCTCCAGTGCTTCACTTATATCTTTTTAGCACGGTGTGGTTTAGTATTTTTGAAGAAATGCTCTCTTGCTTCACTTAGATTTATTTGAGAGTTAGTAAAAAATTTCAAGAAATTCTCTCTTGCTTCACTTAAATTAATTTTAGAGAAAGAAAAATTATGCTCATGATCTTCACTTATATTTGTTTGAGCTTGTCAAAAGCAACACATGAAAATTAGTCCCAAAGTGATAGATATCCAAGAAGGATATAATAAAAACTTTCATGAAGATCATTGGAGAAAATAAATTTGATTCTTAGTAATAGTTTTCAGATATGATGATGTGATATGTGAGTCATCTTGATGAGTAATTATGCTTTAGTAAGAATATTGGTGTTAAGGTTTGTGATTCCCTATGCAAGCACGAAAGTCAATAATTATGCAATGAAACTATATCCTACTTGTGGTGCATTATTCAGTGTTAATTATGCTTAAAGCTCCCTTATGAGATTGTTTGTTTCTTGGTTGGTCGCTTCTCAATCTTTTGTTAGCCTTCTTTTTGCACTAAGTATGATCACTACTTGTGCATCCAAAAACCTTTAAACCAGTTTTGCCACATGAGTCCACTATATCTACCTATATGCGGTATTCTTTTACTGTTCTAAGCAAATTTCTATGTGCCATCCCTAATTTTCAAAATAAAATTCTCTTTTGTGTGTTCGTACCGCTTGTAGGGCGGTGAGGGGTGGTTAATATTTTCCATGCTAGATGTGTTATTCTCACGATAAGTGTTTATTCACTTGTCATTGCACAAGAGTAAGGCAAAGGTATTAGGGATGCCCAGTCTTGAAATGAAAAATGAATTTACTTTATGTTGTCAAATAATAAATTCCTTGGAAAGTGTTGGTATGGAAGGCACCCGTGGATACGGTTGGCCATGGAAAGAGAAAGTTTGGTGGAAAAAGGAATCAACTTTATTTTCTGTTTGGGAACACCTATGATATATCTAGCATGGAAAGTGTTGGGAACTCTAAGTCATTTTCTTTTGTGGGAAGTACATACCTCCCAAAATGTTTTTATCTCTAAGTTTTTCGCTTTGAGCTCTGGCACCTCTACAAATCCCTACTTCCCTCTGCAAAGGGACTTTATTTTACTTTATGCAATTTTTATTTTTAAATTTGAGTCTCGATCTTCTCTTATAAAAGCACCAACTAGGAGGCACTATGATCGTACTTGAGCATTGGGTGTAGTTAATATGTGAGTGTGTTTCATGAATGGATCAATGAATGAGCATGATGGCCTAGGGATAGCTTATTTTAGCGTTGATATTTTGAAAGACATGGTTGCTTGTTGATATGCTTGAGTATTTAAGTTATCATGTCAAAACTAGACTATTGCTTTGAACAATATAAAAGTCCAAATATCCTTGCTATAAAGAAAAGAATATGATATGACATGTTAGGCAGCATTCCACATCAAAAATTCTGTTTTTATCACTTACCTATTCGAGGACGAGAGGAGTTAAGCTTGGGGATGTTGATACGTCTCCAATGTATCTATAATTTTTGATTGTTCCATGTTGTTATATTATCAATATTGGATGTTTTATAATCATTTTATAGACATTTTATATCATTTTTTGGTACTAACCTATTGACATAGTGCCAAGTGCCAGTTGTTGTTTTTTGCATCTTTATACATCACAGGAAATCAATACCAAACAGAGTCCAAATGCAACGAAACTTTAAGGAGATTTTTTATGGACCTGAAGACACCTAATGGGCCAAGGTAGTGCCTGGGGGTTCTCCGACGGGAGCACAACCCACCAAGGCGCGCCGGGAGGCCCAGGCGCGCCCTGGTGGGTTGTGCCACCTCGGGTGCCCCCCAGACCACCTCTTTGCTCTATAAATACACAAATATTCTAGAAACCCTCGGGGAGTCGACTAAAATCAATTCTAGCCGCCGCAGAGTCCAGAACCACCAGATCCAATCTAGACACCATCACGGAGGGGTTCGCCACTTCCATTGGTGCCTCTTCGATGATGCATGAGTAGTTCTTTGTAGACCTTCGGGTCTGTAGTTAGTAGATAGATGGCTTCCTCTCTCGTGTTTGATTCTCAATACAATGGTCTCTTGGAGATCCGTATGATTTAACTCTTTTTGCGGTGTGTTTATTGGGATCGGATGAACATTGAGTTTATGGTCAGATCTATCTTTTTGTATCCATGAAAGTTATTTGAGTTTCTTTGATCTATTATATGCATGATTGCTTATAGCCTCATATTTCTTCTCCGATATTTGGGTTTTTGTCATGGACTTAACACGACAGATGCCATCGCGACGTAGTTAACTTGAAGGGGTTAATTGGACAAAGAACACGGAGAGTTTATACTGGTTCAGCCCCTCGCAATGGGGTAAAGGCCTACTCCAGTTTGAGGTTGTATTGCTTGGGTTTTGATTACCAGCGAGCGAATACGCTTGACCTAGTTCTCGATCTCTTCTTTCTCGCCTTAACCCGCTGCTGAGTCACCCGTTTATATACACAGGTTGATACCCGGCGGCTTACAGAGTCCCGACCGGCTCATACACAACCTGTCAGGCTCGGTGACTAACTAAGCTTGCCTTACAATACAAGTTACACAGTATGGAGGCTCATACTCATGGGCCTCAAGTCACCTCCGGGTCATGGGCTTTCAATAAGCTTGCTCTATGGACCGCCATCCTCATCGTCCTCCTGGGCAGGTCATACCCAATAGTTATATCCCCAACATTAGGTCCCAGGTTGATTTGAACTTGGTCACATCAATATTCAATACTTGACTTAGCTGAATCTTACCTCGTCAATTTTTACGAATTTGCTATAACCTGCCATGATGTCAGCTCACAAAATCATGCTAGCCCGCCATGACATCATCATGTATTAACTTCACACGAAGATCTGAATATGAATTTTCGAAATTCCGCCCGCGTAGCCACATAATCACTTTTCTCCTCCTCGATTCCCATGCATGCCTGTTATCCATCTCCTTATAAATAGGGACAGGGTCCGTTTCATTTCCCCTTGCCTCCTCGTCTTCGTCTTCCTCTCGCGACTCCTATACAGACCCGAGCTCTGCTGCTGCCGACCTCCGTCCGCAGCATCAATACAGGCCGTTGCATCAATTGAGGCTGCTGTATCAACCTGAGTGGACCAGAGAATGCTGGCGTGCCACGGCGGTCCATCAGCATCCGTAAGTGCTCATCTTCCCAAGCCTCAGATCTGCACTAGGGTTTTCTTAGTTCATCGATGTTCTTGCCATTCTTCACCATTCCTCCATAGCACGCTCATTTTAATCTGAAAATAGTGTTGAAAGCGCGCGGAAGTTGTTTGACACCCCCTCTCAATCATAGGAATCGTCCTTTTTATACAGAGAATCTTCAAGCAAACAAGTTCCTCCACTGTCACAACCTTTAGGTTTAGAATTTATTTTCCTTTTCCAAACTGTGGCAGATCCAAAATTATAGAATCAATCTACAGAATATTGTTTGCCCAGGACTTAGCCAAATATTTACTTATAGTTCAGAAATATCATAATTTTCATGGCGGCTTAAACCATAAACCTTGACTCTCCATATAACATTAGGCCCCATTGAGCTGCCAGCATGTGCTTCATAACCTATATAACCTGGCAATATTTTCTCTTGTAGTTCACAATGTCAAAAGCGAAATCTGTCACCTCCGGTTTAGAATTGACTTCATTTTTTGAACTGTTATAAATCCATAGCCATTAGCCCTTTACGGCAGTTTAAATAATAATTTGTAACCCGCCAAGTGCCTTCCGATTTAACTCCGCACCGCTTTTTAAATCACCAACTGAATGTTGATATAACCCACCTATACTTTACTGGTTTAATCACATCTTAAATCGTCTTGTTTAGGCTGTGCACCCCAATCATGACTAAGACAGTTACGTCATGCGACTGGGTCCCTTCTATCATCACAGAAGAAATGCTTCAAGAATATGTCAAAATCGGCTTCTTGCCAGCGAAAAACGACATTCACTGACATGCTCCAAATCTAGATGAAGTCAGATCTCAGCCACAAGACAACGAGATTATTGTTTTTACTGATCAGATGAACCGCGGTTTCTCACCACTGGGTCAAAATTTTTCTGTCATGTTCTGCATTTCTTTCAACTTCATCCTCAAGACATCGGACCCAATCCCATCTCAATATCTGCAATTTCCAAGTCTTCTTCAAAGTATATCTTCAAGAGGAGCCCAACGTTGAACTCTTCAGTGAATATTTTTATCTGAACCGCTAGAATGAGTTCACTGGTCGACCCAGCTTAGAGCTTGGTGGAGTTTCAATTCAATGACGGAGAGACACCATTTTTCCATATGCCCAGCTTCCAAGTCATCCCAAGGATTGGAATCAGACCTGGTTCTATTGCCAAAACACTTCTCCTGGTGACGAGAACCCCTTCCTAGGTTTTCGTGAACACTAGCTCAGCCTGAGGCATCCTCTCACCGAACGGATTACCACCATTGAACGACCCAAACTTATGCCGACTTTTTCAAAGGTTATAGCTCTGCTAGGAAACGGGTTAACTGGTGTTGACTTGGTCCGCTGATGGGTAGCCTGGAGGATTATACCTTTGACCCAACGACCCAGCTTAATGTGTACTTATACGGGCGACGTCAAGGATCCACTGCGCCACTGCCTGATGCGTTTAACTGAAAATGCGATCAATGAGATGACCAAAACTCTTCTCAACGAAGGCTTGGAGAGCTGCAGCAAAGTGGGGTTGAATCCCTTCTGCACACTCAACCTGCCACTGGATGTAAGTGTCTCCTCTTCATTTATTTCTCTTTATTGTTCAGATGTTGTGAAAATGTCCAACCTTCTTGTAATTTGTGCAGACTGGATCTGCCTTTTGGAAAAAGAAGTATGACGAGAGAGCAGCCAATAAAGCCAGGGCTAAGACTAAAGCCCTGAAGAAGAATAAGAAGAAATCAACTGCCTCTGATATGCTGAAATTGGATGAGGATGATGAGTCGGAGGTAGACCTTGATTCCCTTGGCTCTTTTTTCAATTATATTATTGACACTGATTGCTATCAGGATGACTGGAAACCAGCCAGGCGGGTGATGAAGAGGTAACTATTATTTCCTCAGACTCAGAGCCTTTGCCAAGACAGAAAATTTGACAAGTAACTCAGAAAGTAAGGTTTTCTCACCCTCTACCCTACTTGGATCCCAACTTCATTTTGAAGCAACAACAACATGAGAACCAGTGCAGAACTCGGACCAGCGGAGGCAGAGATCTTTCCTTCGGGTTACCCAACACACCAGCCCCACGCAAACGCCGGAATGAGGTGCTTCAGAATTCCAACTCTTCTTCTGGCGATTCATCTCAGACCTGCTTCCGGCTTTCAAGACTGCCCCTAAGTAAAGACTTTATCTTTATTTATTTTCACATCTCTGCACATATACTGACTTTGTTTCTTTTCTGCAGTGGGATGAGAAAGCCTAGCAAGAAGGCAAAAATTAATAAACCGGTCGTAGACCCAAAAATTCATGAGCCGGAGAAGCAAGCGCTCGTTTCTGAGGTTTCCGTGCAACACCTAGAGGAGCTTGCTGATGACCCGCCATTAGAGAATCCTGGCGCCTCCACTGATCATACAATTATCGACCCTTTGGGTGCTAAACCGCCAAGCCCAATCAAGCCTTCAGAGCCAAATACTGAAGAAGTTCTAATCACTGGCACTGGTTTCCAAGAACCGAGGAATCCCACTATCCTGGCGAAACACTCTGCCAAAGAAGAACTAACTAAGAAACACAAAGTCAAGTTTGACATGGCCAGTTATTCTCATCTGAGCATCAGTGAAGTACTCTCTGGCTACCTCAGCCAAGTCCACACCAGCCGTGATCTTGAGATTGATATGGTCAAGCAAATGCATCAGAAATATGAGGTACAAACTTTTGATTATATATAGTCCTTCAGCCCCCAAGTCTACTGAATATGATAGAATTGAATATGTTGTAGACTTTTAGATAGCCTTATATATATCAAAGTCGAAACCAGTAGCCCCCAAGGGCTAGCTTAAACTATCAAGTTAAGACGGAGCTTTAGATAGTAATGATCAACTTTGCACCTGTTGCCCCCAAGGGCCAGTTTAATCATCATGAATAAGCGGGGACATATCACCATTACTGTGAATAAAATCTCACCTTATAACCATCATAGGCCGGGTTATCTTTGGAAAAAGATGAACCGGATCTGTCTGCCACTGCTTCATAAAAGAAACTTTCTCCACCCATTATCCCCAAGTGCCAAGTGCTATTGCTTGCAAAGGGGTTGGGACTTTTTCTGAATATATACTATGACATAACTGTTGACAATTATTTAACCTTTTACTTACAGAAGCCTCAACTCAATATCAATCCCAATTGGCGGATTTAAAAAACCGTCTTCAACTGTAAGAAGCTGAGACCCGGAAAGCCTACTCCAAGATCAAAATCAGCTTGGATGAAGTAGAAAAGCTTAAAACCGAGTTTAACACTGAGAAAGCCGCGTGGGTTGAAGAAAAGACTACCCTAGTATAGAGATACGAAAATGTTGAAGCTCTCTGCAAGGGGTCACCACAGAACTTACCGGCTTAAAGTGTCATATCACACAAATGACCTCTGGCATTTTTGGTAAGTAAGACTTAAATATTGTAATTAATTTCCACACTCCACTTTGTAAACCTCCTGGTGACTTAACCATATTACGTTATACAGGCCCTAGGAGTAGCATTCTTGGTCAAGAGATGCTGATAAAACTCAAAGCGGTTTACACGCTGGTGGAGCAGCTATATACCGGTGCTCAGCGCACAATAGCCACCATCTCCCCAGCCAATCAAGCACCATCCCTTCTCAGTGATGTTTTATGCAGACTTTTTGTCCTTCCTGCGAGAATCAAAGAAATCAAGCGGTCAACCACAAGAGCCAGTGCCATTACAGCTCTAAGGCGGGGGAAGTCATACTAGGCACAATTAGACCCGGCCCAGCTAGCTACTGGCTTCCCCAATTTCAAAGAGGACGGGTCTCCCTTTGATAAGAAGGATGTTTCTTCTTGTGTGAAGGAGATGCGTATGTTGGCGAGCCTTATCACCGAAGAAACATACCTGTCAAGATATTAGGTGGCTTATACAGCAGATAATCAAAAAATGCCAACTCCGGCTTACAAAATTGTGGATCTTATTCCTCCAATCTGTAAGTAAACTTTCGCTCCTGAAATTGCTCCGTCTGAACTTATCAATGATGAAGCTGAATTTCAAGCCTTGACTAGCATCAATTGGTCGTCAACTAACTTCCAAACGACAGACGAAGAAGAAGAGCCGGCACAGGATGATCTAGAAGCCTGAACACGCCAAGACCAAGACAATTAATCCAAGGACCGGTTTATCATCCACAACTTGGGTGACTTTGTGCATGAAAACACTTATTCCGTTGGGTCGTCCGATGCCTTGTAATAGGCTAGTTTGAAAACAATGATCTGCCATGCCATCGTGCATGTTGACTTTGCATAACACTTGTGAACTGCCGGTGTGTTATTTGAAGATCTGCCACTTATGCTTATAATGTCATCAATGATGCAGACCATGATTATCATTTTTCCTGCACATAAGCAGATAACAGGTGCCCTGGCGGTTTATCCCAGGGAGGGTCATAATGCCCCATATAAAACCCACTGGTGACTGAATAATCCAAAACCAGGGTGTGTTTATCAAACCCTTGTATAATCACAACAAAATAAATATCATACATGTGGTATTTGTTCATACTGCCGGCTTACCATGCGTCATGCAGTAAGGGTAACAACCCAAAGACTTAGAGCACATCACCCTATACAATTTATTCATGATGTCGCCTTACAACTCCATGTGAATCAAGGGTAACATCCCAAAGCTTAGAGCACATAACTCCAAGCACATAATCGTTACAGACTGGTGCCTTAAAGTCCAAAGCCAGGCCGGGTTAACAAAACTCCGGATAGATTCATATATGAGTCATAAGGCAACATGGCCTTTATCAATTTTCAACCATATATCAACATGGCACAAAAGATGAACCTCAAAAAAATGTTCAAAGCAAGTATAAATCAGAAAAACCAAGGCATTCATAAGCTGCCAAGTCTCAATTGTCAAGTTCTATTCAAGGGACGCACAGCCACTGAGTTAAACCTTAATTCAAACCTGTAGGCCGGACCTCACATGACCAATCATCGTTTTAACTTTGACAAATTCAAGGTCTTTATAAGATTGATTGTCAATAGTACGGCGAGTCATTCTAGGATTACCTGGTCAGAGTGGCAGGCAAACAAAGGCAGGATAACCTGGATTTTTGGTGAATACACCTGGCGTCCAAGCCTACTACAAGGGACAACAAATCTTTATTCATTAACAAAGAGCCCCCAAGTAATATTTCATTCCAGGTGTTTAAGCCGGATCAGTAGGGTAGTCATAGCTATGCTCAATGAGCAGGAAGCCCCCAGGCATTTTGCAATTACAGCATACAAGCCGGATCAAGAGGGCAGTCATAGCTATGCTCAATGAGTAGGAACCCCCAAGTGATCTTATGAACAGACAATAAAGACTCAGATTCTCAGAAATGAAATGACAGAGGCCCTGAAATATCAGGGATGCCGGCTTTATTATACCAGTCATAAATATATACATTGGTAGAAATATGTACATCACAAGAGCCGGTGGCTCAGGTGTAATAAGGCCGAAGATGAGCAATATTCCATGGTCAGCGGGTCTCCTCCTCCGACGTGCGTGAGTCCTTGTGGTCTCGAACATCGATTAGGTAATATGACCCGTTGTTCAGATTTTTGCTGACCACAAAGGGCCCTTCCCAAGGTGGGGATAACTTGTGCATGTAAGTTTGATCCTGGATGAGCCGGAGCACCAAATCTCCTTCTTGAAAAGTCCTGGTTTTAACTCGGCGGCTATGATAACAACACAGATCTTACTGGTAAATCTCCAAACGAGCCATCGCAAGGTCACGCTCCTCATCCAACAGGTTAAGAGCATCCTGACGTGCTTTTTCATTATCAGCTTCAACATAAGCCGCCACATGGGGCGAGTCATGACGGATGCCACTAGGGAGAACTGCCTCTACTCCGTAAACCATGAAGAAAGGCATGTAACCCGTAGATTTGCTGGGGGTAGTATTGATACTCCATAGCACTGAAGGCATCTCTTCCACCCAACAACCCGGCGTTCTCTACAAAGGGACCATAAGCCAGGGCTTTATGCCTCTCAAAATTTCTTGATTGGCTCTTTTAGCTCGACCATTGGACTGGGGGTGAGCAACTAATGACACATCAAGACGAATATGCTCTCGTTGACAAAGTTCTTTCATAGCACGTTTAGACAAATTAGTGCCATTATCAGTTATAATGCTATGAGGGTAGCCAAAACAGAAAATCACCTTTTTGATGAATTGAACAGCCGTCGCCGTGTCACACTTAATGGCTGGCTATGCCTCAACCCACTTTGTAAATTTGTCATCCGCCACCAAGAGGTAGGACATTTTATCCTTGGATCTTTTAAAAGGTACAACCATATCCAGCCCCAGACTACAAGTAGCCAAGTAATTTGAATCAACCTCAATTCTTGAGCCAGCACATGACCTCGTATTGAAAATTTCTGACAACCATCACATTTACTGATCAAGCCCTCTGCATCAGCATAAGCCATTAGCCAATAAAACCCATGACAAAAAGCCTTGGCCACGAGAGACTTAGAGCCGACATGATGACCAAAATCTCATTCATTAATCTCTCGTAGAATCTCATGACCTTCCTTGGGACAAACACATTGTTGAAACACCCCTGTGACACTGCATCAGTGCAACTCTCCATTGACAATAGTCATTGACTTAGACCGCCGAGTTATGTGCGGGGCCAAAGTTTCATCTTTAGGTAACTCGCCTCGGGTCATATAAGCCAAATATGGTACTGTCCAATCAGAGATAGCATGAAGAGCCACCAACCGCGCCTCCAAGTCAGGAATAGCAAGATCTTCCTCCGTAGGCAATTTGACTAAAGGGTTATGCAGAATATCAAGGAAAGTATTAGGTCGTACCGGCTTAAGCAGAGACCCTTGTAACACCCACGATGCGGCTATATCTCCCACGTGTCGGAGCACGACTTAGAGGCATAACTGCATTGTAGGCATGTCGCAAGAGGGGTAATCTTTACACATCCCATGTACTGAACAAGAAATAGGTACAGAGTTGGCTTACAATCGCCACTTCACACAATACATAAATATAGCATTACATCATCCAGACACAATCAAGGTCCGACTACGGATCCAAAATAAAGACAACCCCAAATGCATAAGATCCCCGATCGCCCCAACTGGGCTCCACTACTGATCGTCCGGAAAGGAAACGTAGTAACATCCTGAGTCCTCATCGAACTCCCACTTGAACTCTCCTAGAATGGTATCATCGGCACCTGCATCTAGTTTTGGAAGTAATCTGTGAGTCAGGGGGACTCAGCAATCTCACACCCTCGCGATAAGGACTATTTAAGCTTATGGGTAGGGAAAAGGTATGTGAGGTGGAGCTGCAGCAAGCACTAGCATATATGCTGGCTAACATACGCAAATGAGAGCGAGAAGAGCAAGGTAAAGCACGATCGAGAATCTATGATCAAGAAGTGATCCTAGAACTACTTACGTTCAAGCATAACACGAGGCCGTGTTCACTTCCCGGACTCCGCTGAAAAGAGACCATCACGGCTACACACGCTGTTGATTCATTTTAATTAAATTAAGTTTCAGGTTTTCTACAACCGGACATTAACAAATTCCCATCTGCCCATAACCGCGGGCACGGCTTTCGAAAGTTCAAATCCCTACAGGGGTGTCCGAACTTAGCCCATCACAAGCTCTCACGGTCAACGAAGGATATTCCTTCTCCCAGGACGGCCCAATCAAACTCAGAATCCCGGTTACAAGACATCTCGACAATGGTAAAACAAGTCCAGCAAAACCACCCGATGTGCCAACAAATCCCGATAGGAGTCGCACATATCTCGTTCTCAGGGCAACACCGGATGAGACTAGCTACGAGTAAAACCAACCCTCAAGTTTCCGTGAGGTGGCCCCACAGGCAGCTCAATTCGGACCAACACTCAGAGGAGCACTGGCCCGGGGGGGTTAAAATAAAGATGACCCTTGAGTCCGCGAAACCCAAGGGTAAAAAGGCTAGGTGGCAAATGGTAAAACCAAGGTTGGGCCTTGCTGGAGGAGTTTTATTCAAGGCGAACTGTCAAGGGGTTACCATTATAACCCAACCGTGTAAGGAACGCAAAATCAAGGAACATAACACCGGTATGACGGAAACTATGGCTGCAAGAGTGGAACAAAACACCAGACATAAGGCCGGGCCTTCCACCTTTTACCAAGTATATAGATGCATTAAAGTAAACAAGATATGATAATGATATCCCAACAATAAACATGTTCCAACAAGGAACAAACTCCAATCTTCACCTGCAACTAGCAACACTATAAGAGGGGCTGAGCAAAGCGGTAACATAGCCAAACAACGGTTTGCTAGGACAAGGTGGGTTAGAGGTTTGACATGGCAATATGGGAGGCATGGTAAAGCATGTGGTAGGTATCGCAACATAGGCATAGCAATATAGCGAGCAACTAGCAAGCAAAGATAGAAGTGATTTCGAGGGTATGGTCATCTTGCCTGCAAAGTTCTCCGAGTTGACGTAAGCTTGATCCTCGTAAGCGTACTCAACGGGTTCCTCGATCACGTACTCATCTCCCGGCTCTACCCAAAGAAAGAACACAAGCAAAGGGAACCAGAATCAACCACGGTGCAATGCGCAAGCAACATGATGCAAAACATGGCATGATATGCGAGAAGTAATATGCAATGCATATGCGTGCTTCGGAAAGGAAAGATTGAACCATGCCTCAACTTGGAAAACCAAGAGTGCCGCTGGAAAGATGAGTTGATTTCTGTCGAAATCGATATAAAGATCACCGGAATCGGATGCACGGTTTGCAAATGGCGAGCAAAACAAAAATGGCACAATCCTGTGATTAACAACACGATGCCATCTAGAATGCAACAAGAAACTAAGCTACTACACTCTAACATAACAACAAAGCACATGGCAATGATCCACTCAAGATTCTTGATAAAATATGAACACTGAGCTACAGCTAAGTCACACAATAGCAGGTTCAAACAAGCATGGCAATAGTGCAAAAGATATCAGGTTCTCAGACTTGGTGAAAAAAACAACATGCCAGGATTTAACATCAGGAAGCAATGTTTAGAGAAAGATAACAACATGCTACAGGAACATATCATGGCAAAACAAGGCATGGCATGAAACTACTAAAAGCATATAACAAAAGTGCCTTACTGACCATAAGCCAAAAGGGATCAGAAGATATGATGGCACCCATGTAAACATAGCAAGTTTCGTTAACAGATTCAAACTTAGCAGAAAACTGGACATGGCAAAAACAGAGTTATGTAGGCATGTTTGCGAGCTCGATGCACTCACCACAAGACATTGCATGACAAACTAAGCATACACCCAGCAAGAATACATGATCAAGAAGCTAACCATGGGAAGAACCATCTCATAGCATGCAAGGATCAACTACAACAACCTTGGCAAAATTGAATAACATGTAAACAATCTGCCAGGAATATTTTATAGCAAAAGTAGAGCAAGATTGAGTCATGATAGGGTACTCCATAATTTAAAAAAAAAGACACGGATGGATAGAACATAACAATATCTCAAAATCATCCTTACTGAACATGCTCAAAAGAGGCATGGATCACTCTGTAGCAACATGAATACATGGCATAAAAATAATATCAGGGAAATGACTTAGAAGAATTCTAGGTCCCTGAAATCAAAAACATCACGAGAGCTACTTTGCATGCTTGTGCTAGTCACCACATTGAACAAAAAAATACGTGGCATACACCCCTGTAAAGATGGCATGAAATAGCCCAAAATACATGTAGGGCTCAAGTTCATAGGAGGCACACATTAAACATGGCAAAAATGACAAATGTCCATAATCTGTTGAGAAACATAAACTAACATTTTATAGCACTCTTGCAACAGCATTTAGGGCATCAATATGGACTCAACCAAGCATGGTGTAATGGAACAAACTGAACAACACAATGAGACGAACACTTTGATATATGGCACGCCCAAAACGGAGCTATGGATGCAGAGTTATGGCATGATGAAGAATACATAAAAAATGAACATGGACAAGGACTTAGTGAAAATAGACCTAGGGTTTCTCAGATCTGGCGCACGAACCGAGGTGGCGGCGGATCTCGCCAGAGATGAAGCAGAAGGCGGACGGAGGATCGCCGGAGTAGCTGGGACGCCGGATCCGGCGAGGGGGCGCAGCGGCGGAGCTGCGGTTGGTGGCGGGCGGCGGCCGGCGAGGAGCTGCGGGCGTCGGCGCGGCGGGCAGAGGCGAACGGCGATGAGGTGGAGCTCGCCGGCGAGGAGCGACGACCGGCGAGGACGCGGGGCGGCGGAGCGGTGGCGGAGCCGGGCGGCGCGCGGCACTGGACGGCGGGGACAAACGGGCGGCTCGGGCGGAGGAGCGCGGCGGTTCGGGCCGGGTGGGCCCGCTGCGGGCTTGCCGGGACGGCGGCTGGCGGCGCCACGTGTCAGCGAGCGATTGGACGCGGGCGGCGGCGTGGGCGTGTCCGGCGGCGGACGGACACGTCCGGCGCGGAGAGGGGAAGTTTTAGGGTTTGGACCCGAAAAAGAAGGAGGTGGAGGCCTATTTATACATAGAAGGAGCTAGGAGACTCCAAATGGAGTGCGGTTTTCGGCCACGCGATCGTGATCGAACGGCCAAGAGGATGGAGGGTGTTTAGCTGGGTTTTGAGCCACTTTGGAGAGGTGTTGT
Organism: Triticum dicoccoides; assembly: GCF_002162155.2. Lineage (NCBI taxonomy): Eukaryota > Viridiplantae > Streptophyta > Magnoliopsida > Poales > Poaceae > Triticum > Triticum dicoccoides. Next base: position 290,015,742 of record NC_041382.1, on the reverse strand, counting down.
GCTGCAACACACACGAGGCCTTTATGGCTCCTCGGTTAATCGTTGGAGTATCAAACGAAGTCAAAATGGCACGAAACTTGACAGGCGGTCTACCGGTGGTATACCAAGGCCGCTTGGCAAGTCTCGGTCCAATCCGAGAACGTTTAACACCCGCACACGAAAAGAGGCAAAAGGGGATGCCGGAATACAAAACGAACAACGGGGAAAATGCTCGGATGCATGAGACGAACACGAATGCAAATGCGATGCACATGATTACATGATATGAGATGCATGACATGGACAAAAAGAAAGATGAAGACAAAACCCAACCACGAGGGAATATCATAACTTAGTGCCGAAAATGGCAAGAGTTGGAATACAAATATGGCAAGTTACATATGGGGCGTTACAACCCTAGCCGGCTTAAAGCATCAGCCGCCTCATTTTCCTGTGATCAACATGCTCCACTTGATAGCCATTGAAATGACCAGCAATAGCATCAACTTCTCGCCGGTAAGCCGCCATGAGTGGATCTTTAGAATCCCAAGTGCCTGAGACTTGCTGAGCCACCAAACCCGAGTCACCAAAACACCTCACTCGGCTTAGATTCATCTCTTTAGCCATCTGAAGACCATGGAGCATGGCCTCATACTCAGCTGCATTGTTATTACAAAGGAACATCAACCTCAAAACATAACAAAATTTATCACCTCATGGGGAAGTCAAGATAATTCCAACCCCCGAGCCTTCCAACTACCTAGATCTATCGAAGTGAATAGTACAATATGTGCTATCTGACTTCTCCTCAGCCATCTGCAGCCCAGTCCGGTCATTAATAAAATCCACAAGTGCTTGAGACTTGATAGCTGTCCGAGGCATATACTTCAAACCATGGGGTCCAAGCTCAATGGCCCATTTGGTTGCCCGACTTGTGGCTTCTCTGTTTTGAATAATATCCCCAGAGGAGGAGGACTGACCACAGTGATGGGATGACCAAAGAAATACTACTTCAATTTACGACTAGCCATGAACACCCCATAAACCAGCTTTTGCCAATGTGGGTATCTCTGCTTGGATTCAATGATTACCTCACTGACATAATAAATCGTCCGCTGAACCGGATATCCATTGCCTGATTCCTTTCTTTCCACAACAATTGCCACACTGACGGCTCGACTATTAGCAGCCACATATAACAACAAGGGCTCATTATCAATAGGAGCAACAAGGATCAATGGTTTAGCTAACTATTTTTTCAAGGCCCCAAACACCTAATCAGCAGCATCACTACAGACAAAGTGATATGTTTTCTTCATCATCTGATACAAAGGAATAGCTTTCTTGCCCAGCCGGCTTATGAATCGGCTTAAGGCCGCAATACGACTCACCAGGCGCTGGTCATCATTAATACATGCCGACTTAGCCAAAGAAGTGATAGCCTTGATTTTCTCCGGGTTAGCTTCAATGCCCCTTTCAGAAACAAAAAATACAAGAGCTTGCCTGCTGGCACACCAAAGACACACTTGGCCAGGTCAAGCATCATTTTGTAGACCCGGAGATTGTCAAAGGTCTATTTCAAATCATCTATCAAGGTTTCCTTCATCCTCGATTTCACAACAATATCATCTACAAAAGCATGAACATTACGTCCAATCTGGTCATGGAGGCAATTCTAGACACACTACTGATAAGTCGCCTAGGCACTCTTGAGCCCAAAAGGCATAGACACATAACAGAAGGCTCCAACGGGGGTTATGAAAGCCGTCTTCTCCTCGTCCTTAACCGCCATCTTGATATGATGATAACCAGAGTAAGCATCCAAAAAACACAAACGCTCACAACCCGTCATAGCATCAATGATCTAATCAATATGAGGGAGAGCTAAAGGATCAGCCGGACATGCTTTGTTAAGGTCTATGTAATCCACACACATCCGCCAAGTGATGTTCTTCTTAAGAACTAGCACCAGGTTAGTCAACCACACATGATGAAAAACTTCAATGATAAACCCCGACGCCAAGAGCCGGGCCACCTCTTCACCAATGGCCCTGCACCTCTCTTCATTAAAACGAAGAAGGAATTGCTTGACCGGTTTAAACTTTGGACCAACATTAAGAGTGTGCTCAGTGAGTTCCCTCGGTACAACTGGCATGTCAGAAGGTTTCTATGCAAAGATGTCCCGGTTCTCACGGATGAACTCGATGAGCGTGCTTTCCTATTTTGGATCCATATTAGCATTGATACTGAACTTCTTGGATGAATCGCTAGGAACAAAGTCAACCAGCTTAGTGTCATCTGCCGACTTAAATTTCAACAGAGGGTCATGCTTTGTGGTTGGCTTCTTCAAAGCTGTCATATCTGCCGGGTCAACATTATCTTTGTAAAATTTCAACTCCTTCATTGCACAGGTAGTCTCAGCATAAGAAACATCGCCCTCTTCACACTCCAAAGCTATCTTCATGTTGCCATGTACAGTGATGGTACCCTTATGACCTGGCATCTTAAGCTACAGATAAACATAACAAGGCAGGGCCATAAATTTAGCATAAGCCGGTCGTCCCAATAGCGCGTGGTAAGGGCTTCTGATCTTCACCACTTCAAAAGTCAGCGGCTCAGCTTTGAAATCATTATCATCTCCAAAGACCACTACCAAAGCTATCTTACCCACTGGATGTGCCGACTTACCGGGCACCACACCATGAAAAACAGTAGAGGACGGCTTAAGATCATTATCAGTTAAATTCATACGGCGATAAGTATCATAATAAAGGATATTGATGCTACTACCTCCATCCATGAGTACTTTAGTGAACTTGTAACCTCCAACCTGAGGCGCAACCACCAAAGCCATGTGACTCGGATTGTCAACCCGGGGCGGGTGATCCTCACGGCTCCACACAATAGCATGTTTGGACCATTGCAAGTATCGAGGGATCGCCGGTTTAACCGCTTTAACTCCCTCTTGTGAACCTTCTGGTCCCGTTTACATAAACCTGTGGTAAACACATGATACTGACCACTATTCAATTGCTTTGGATTACTCTGATAACCAGACTGCTGCTGCTGTTTCCCTTGACCAGATTGCTGATTGAAACCACCTTGATTGTGTTGGCCCTAGAAACTAGAGTTTGAGGCGCTACCACCAAATCCAGCCCCATGAGAGCCGGATCCTGAACCGCCATTCGGGCCATGATTATTCTGGAAAAAATTTGAATTCCTATACTCCCTTATGATGAAGCAATCTTTCCATAGATGATTGGCCGGTTTCTCTTGCATACCATGCTTTCGACAAGGATGATTCATCATCGTCTCAATGTTAAACTTTGGCCCTCCGAGCCGGGGAGGCTTTCCCTTACGACGTTGATTATTATTCTGGGTATTGGTGTTAGCCACAAAGTCTAAACTGCCATCAGCTTTGCGCTTACCGTTGCCAGTTTGACCCGCCGTATTATGCTGCTTCCCTTTTGCATTGCCACTCTTCTTCCCCTTAATAGCCTTCTCCTCATCATACTCAGGGTCTTTAGTACTATCAGAGCCGGCGTATTTGACGAGAGCCGCCATGAGCTCCCCCATGTCATTGCAGTGGCGCTTAAGCCGCCCTAGTTTCAGCTTAAGGGGAAGGAAACATCAATTCTTCTCCAATATCAGGACTGCTGAACCGGCGTTGATACTGTCCGATGAGTGCATAACGGCTAAGATCTAGTGCACCCAATTGGTAGTTGACTCGCCGTCACCTTGGATGCAAGAATGTAAATCCAAAATCGACATAGGTTGCTTGCCATGTGTCTTTAAATTTTTGGATAAAACACGTTTTTAATTCCGCCCATGACCTAATGCAGTTAGAAGGCAGCCCTTTCAACCAAGTATGAGTCGGCCCATCCAACATCATGGTGAAATACTTAGCACATGCAGCATCACTAACATCCAACATCTCCATAGCCATCTCATAGCTCTCAATCGAAGCCTCTGGGGGCTGATCCCTGTGTAATTAGGCACTTTACGAGGGCCCTTGAAATCTTTAGGCAAACACTCGTTGCGTAGAGCCGACACTAAGCACGCCACACCCAAAGTTCTAGAGGTCACTCCTGCCTTGACCGATGCTGACAGATAAACTAGAGATTGCTGTTGAGCCGCTAGTTGAGCCGCCAGCTCAGCCTCCCGACATGCCCTGCGCTGATCCACCAAAGTTTGAGCATCGACACCACTGCACGCCGGATCATGCCTACGAGGCTGGTTATGGTGTTGCTCACTCGTTGAAACTGCTGGCGAGTCAATATGCCTACTATAACTCCGGTTTGGACGAGGGGTTGAGTGAATTCTTTCACGGCTATACGAATAAGCCGCCTGTTGAGCCACTGCTGTCTGAAGAAGTTCTTTGGCCCTCCGCATCTCTATCGCAGCCAGAGACTCACCTTCAATTGGGAGAGCCGCCAATCGTGTCTCCGCAACAATCATATTATCGAGAGGGTTAGAATAATGACCCAGTGGTGTCAGAACATGCTGAGGCAGAGCCATATCCAAACAAGGCAGATCCACTGCACACGGCTCAACCGGCGCCCCAGTCACGGGCGTCTCAGCCGCCCGGTTCACTACGGGTGGGTCACTGGTCCCTGCCCCAGGTGTGTTGAAAAGGTTCCTCGCATCGTACTCCAGAGGTAAACAACTCTGGTGCCTCCTTCTCATGATGTCATTTGAAGCGTTTTGATCCAAGGTAAGCCAGAAAGATTCTGCATGAATCCGTTGTGCCTGAGTGTACAAAGCAGCTCGCCCCGTGGCCATCCCGGTGTTCTCAACCGCCAGCTCTTCCTTAGCTTGAGCTATCTTATCTAGTAGCTTCACAACATCCACTTTATGTTGTTCATGAGTGTCCGAGGTCACCTTCCACCCAATCAAACCTGCCAAAAGCATCTAGCAGTTTGGTCAGAACCTGAGTCGGCGGGTGCGCAGAGCCGCCAGCCGCGTCCGTCACCGCGGCCATTGAGCTGGAGGTCATAACTGCGGCAGTTGTCGAATCGAACACCGGCTGTGTACCGCCCTTGAAGATTGCAACCCTGTTCGACGGATCATAGGGGCCTGGAATACTATCGCCATTGGAACAGCCCCCAAGCCGGCCGTCCTGTAGTTGATACATTGAATTGCTCTCAGTGGTTGATGACTCGCCATCAAAATAGATGGCCGTCTCACCACCAGACATAAATCCTTCCTCAAATTTCAATCCATGGATGAAACCGACAAAGGCATGCTTCACAGCGGTTTCAACCTTGGTGGGTCATGCAAGCTGAGCCTCTTGATGATGTCAGTGTAGGTGTCCGGCTTAGGGCCTCGCTTGCCGATCTCGCTCATGAAGACATGGATTCCGCCGAAGGGGACCCGGTACCCATACTCAATTGAGCCGGCCTCAGGGCCCCAGCCAGCGTCATCGATGTAGAGCTTTCCGCGACCACTCTTGGTCATCCGACCCATGACATATCCCTTGATCCCTGCGAAGCTCCCCTTCAAGAATTTGAAACCACCATGTGCTGGCCCCACGGTGGGGGCCAACTGTTGTGTACTTAACACGACAGATGCCCTAGAAAAAGGACTTAGTTGTGGAGCCATCGCGATGTAGTTAGCTTGAAGGGGTTAATCGGGGCAGAGGACACAGAGAGTTTATACTTCTTCAGCCCCTCGCAATGAGGTAAAGGCCTACTCCAGTTTGGGGTTGTATTGCTTGGGTTTTGATTACCAGGGAGAGAATACGCTTGACCTAGTTCTCAATCTCTTCTTTCTCGTCTTAACCCGCCGCTGGGTCACCCCTTTATATACACAGGTTGATGCCCGACGGCTTACAGAGTCCCGGCCGGCTCATACACGATGTGTCCGGCTCGGTGACTAACTAAGCTTGTGTTACAATACAAGTTACACAATATGGCGGTTCATACTCATGGGCCACAAGTCACTTCCGGGTCTTTGGCTTTCAATAAGCTTGCTCTATGGACCGCCATCCTCATCATCCTCATCTATTGAAATTTGTGATATCTGAATCTGGCCAATCCTATTTTCTAAAGAGATTATAGTTCAAATGCTAAGTTTTGTTGATTCGCATTCATGATGTATGAGCTTTATTTGCCTAGTGTATGTAAATTGTTGTATGTGTACGCTTTATTGTCACTGGTGGCGAACTATGATGCTCAGCGGATGTAATATCCAGTAATTTCTTTATTGTATAGTGTAGGATTATTCTTCATTTCTATGCTTTAATCTCTTTATTGTATAGTGTAAGTTTTTGAGGGGGTATAATGTAGAGTAGGATAATTATTTGTATATGCTATCATTGAAACGGGGGCCAACACGCCCAAAAATTACCTAGACGCCATCCAAACGAACAAACATGGGTAGTCGAAGGGGGCCTTAATTGGGCTTGTCAATTAATTAGTTAATGCATCCTAATCTATGCGGGCTCATAATGGCCCAATCAACTAGGCTTGTTAGAAATAGTGGATTTCATCGTTGAATGTGGGCCCATCGTAAAAAGGGCTCTTACCAGTTCGTTAACAGGCCAAAAGCTCGATAGGGCCGCAGTAATTGAGATGGCCCACATGCCTCTAGGAGGCCCAAATAAGCGTTCATTTTGTCTTGGCCCATTTCCATGTCAGGCCATAAAGAGGCCTATGGTGTTTTGGGCCAAAAGGGGCCCAATGTACAACATAGGCTTTTAATAGGCAAAAAGTCAGGTCGGGCTGGAATTGTGCCTTGGAGAATGTGGGCCGCTAATGGACTGAAATCAGGTGGAACCGTCAAAGGCCCAATTGTTGTGTGGGCTGTTAACTGGCCGAAAGACAAAACAGGATAGAATGGGCTGACAAAAGGCCGAAAGGTGTACCTGTGGGGATATTGGCCAGTCTCTTTAACGGGTTGCTAACATGCCGAAAGAAACTCGGGTAACAATTGAGCCCAAAGAGATAGCGGGCCGCTATAATGGGCCTTTGACAGGCCGATTTTGCGTAACTTGTATGGGCTGTGGTTGTGAACGGGCCAAACGGAAGCAGGCCAGTAATGGGGCAGTCTACTTATTTTGACATGCTTGTCCTTTTAACCTAAATGGGCCACTGTTGAGCCTTGCCACATGTTGGCGTATCATACACTCCTCTTGTGCATTGTAGGACTGTCATCTATCATGGCGAAGAGCTGACACGTGGTTCCTTCGGCCAATGAAAATTTCAGACGTGGAAAATCGCCATTGGTCCGGGCTGTTATCAGGTTATCGGATCCAAAACTGGACCTGATAGCTTAACAGTAAGCCGTTATAGTGGATGCCACCTGTCGGTTACCCTTGATGAAACCACTTCCATGACATGCTGATTATCGTCATGGAAGTGGACAGTTCCATGATGATAATTTGAGTATTGTCATGGAACGCTTCTATGACAGCACATGTATGACTATCTGGATTCTTCCATAAAATCATCATGGATGTACATGCATGACAAAAAACATGACCTACTATGACAAACACGTATCATCATGAAATGTTTTTTTGGTATTGATCATTGGCATCGAGGGCGTCAAATTTGTCAAAGATCACCTTTCACTGGTACGCGTCGGTGCTATACAAATGGTTTTTAAGCCCTTTCCGCGACAGCATTTGGGACCGTTGCCGAGTGAGTGTGGGCGATAGGGTGTCCTTCCCACACGACCCAGAAATTGTCGGGGATACGGAGCAGTGATCCAGAGGCCTTCCAAAATGTAATCATGTGTGATGCAGCACATACTAAATTGTTTCGCACGTGTGGTATCAGTGATTAAACATTTCTAATGACGCAGTGAAACCATATGGTCTGTTGTGATGAACCATTTGGGAAATAGTATGTAAGGCACACGGGCCAACATATGAACTGTGTGCGATTTGTGCCCCATCGCACATGAGTTTTCTGTGTAACCCGTCTGCCATGCAAGACTCCATCGCACACGTTTCCCAACAATTACCGTCTGCGATAATGTTCTATCACAAACGGTTCAGGAGCCCCTTCGCACACATACAACTGATGCAGACCGTTTGCGATTTGTTGGGTATCACCGATGGTTACCACAAGAGTGACGTGTGCTTTTCGTTTGGGATCCCACACGTTTCCTGAAAAAATTACGACTAGGATTGTATTTTACATTGGGCATGGTTTACTCCGAGTTCTCGTGTGCGATAACGCGATCACAAACGGTTTCGGAGACCCTATGCACACGTAGTAGCGCTGCAAATTGTTTGCGATCTGCTGTGTATCACCGACAGTTCTGCTGCGATTAACGTATGCTTTCCGATGTGGATCGCACACTCATTTAGCTAAACCATGTACGGAGCAATTGCCAGGTTAAAACAAAAATATCCCATTTTGAATCGGCATGAAAAAAGCAAATTCGCCACAATATTCAATTGAGCAAATAAACAAAAATATCACATTTTGAATCGGCAAGCAAAAAGCAAATTCACCACATTATTCAATTGAACAGATAAACAAAAATATCCCATTTTGATTCGGCACACAAAAAGCAAATTCACCACAATATTCAATTGAACAAATAGTGTCCACAGGAAGAACATTCGTCAAATTTCGCAACAATTGCAATTGAACATATGGTAGCTAAATTCTAATGATTTGTCCACACATATATGCATGACATAATTAATCATAGTGTACAAAATACGAAGACCTCATCAGATGGAAATCAATGGATCCATGTGTATATGTTTAGCTGCCAACTCTTACTCAATGTTTCAGGAGAAGGCATGCTGAAATCTTCTTTATCACCAGTGGGATTGATGTAGTGATTGTTGGAAATATGCCCTAGAGGCAATAATAAAAGTATTATTATATTTCATTGTTGATGATAATTGTCTTTTATTCATGCTATAACTGTATTATCCAGAAATCATAATACACGTGTGAATACATAGACCTCAATATGTCCCTAGTGAGCCTCTAGTTGACTAGCTCGTTGTGATCAACAGATAGTCATGGTTTCCTGGCTATGGACATTGGATGTTGTTGATAACGGGATCACATCATTAGGAGAATGATGTGATGGACAAAGACCCAATCCTAAGCATAGCACAAAGGTCGGTTAGTTCGTTTGCTAGAGCTTTTCAATGTCAAGTATCTCTTCCTTCGACCATGAGATCGTGTAACTCCCGGATACCGTAGGAGTGCTTTGGGTGTATCAAACGTGACAACGTAACTGGGTGATTATAAAGGTGCACTACATGTATCTCCGAAAGTGTCTGTTGGGTTGACACGGATCGAGACTGGGATTTGTCACTCCGTATGACGGAGAGGTATCTCTGGGCCCACTCGGTAATGCATCATCATAATGAGCTCAAAGTGACCAAGTGGTTGATCACGGGATCATGCATTACGGTACGAGTAAAGTGACTTGCCGGTAACGAGACCGAACAAGGTATTGGGATACCGACGATCGGGTCTCGGGCAAGTAACGTACCGATTGACAAAGGGAATTGTATACGGGGTTTGATTGAATCCTTGACATCGTGGTTCATCCGATGACATCATCGAGGAGCATGTGGGAGCCAACATGGGTATCCAGATCCCGCTGTTGGTTATTGACCGGAGAGTCTCGGTCATGTCTGCATGTCTCCCGAACCCGTAGGGTCTACACACTTAAGGTTCGATGACGCTAGGGTTATTAGGAAGACTTGTAAGTGATTACCGAAAGTTGTTCGGAGTCCTGGATGAGATCCCGGACGTCACGAGGAGTTCTGGAATGGTCCGGAGGTGAAGTTTTATATATGGGAAGTTGTTAAACGGACACCGGAAAGTTTTGGGGTCATACCGGTATTGTACCGGGACCACCGGAGAGGTTCCGGGGGTCCACCGGGAGGGGCCACCCCTCCCAGGGGGACACTTGGGCTGCGTAGGGATAGCAGCCAGCCCCTGGTGGGCTTGGCACGCCCCCCCCTTGGGCCCATGCGCCTAGGGTTGGGGGGGGAAACCCTAAAGGGGGTGCACCCCCCTTGCTTGGGGGGCAAGCCCCCCACCCTTTGGCCGCCGCCCCCCTCTAGGGTTTCCCCTAGAGGGCCGGCCCCCTTGCCCCTCCCCTCCCCAACACCTCTCCTTCTCAAGGCGCAGCCCCTCCCCTCCCCAACACCTCTCCTTCTCCGTACGTGCTTGGCGAAGCCCTGTCGGAGTACTGCTGCACCAACTACACCACGCCGTCGTGATGCCGTTGGAGCTGCCTTCCTCAACCTCTCCTTCCTCCTTGCTGGATCAAGACGGAGGAGACGTCGTCCGTCCTGTACGTGTGTTGAACGCGGAGGTGCTGTCCGTTCAACACTTGGTCATCGGTGATCCGAATCACGACGAGTACGACTCCATCATCACCATCCCCTTGAACGCTTGCGCACTCGATCTACAAGTGGTATGTAGATGCAAACTCACTCCCTTGACTCATTGCTTAGATGAACTCATAGATGGATCTTGGTGAAACCATAGGAAAAATTTTAATTTTCTGCAACGTTCCCCAACAGTGGCATCATGAGCTAGGTCTATGCGTAGTTCTCTTTGCACGAGTAGAACACAATTTTGTTGTGGGCGTGGATCTTGTCAACTTACTTGCCACTACTAGTCTTTTCTTGCTTCAACGGCATTGTGTGATGAAGCGGCCCGGACCAACCTTACACGTACGCTTACGTGAGACCGATTCCACCGATTGACATGCACTAGTTGCATAAGGTGGCTGGCGGGTGTCTGTCTCTCCCACTTTAGTTGGAGCAGATTCGATGAAAAGGGTCCTTATGAAGGGTAAATAGAAGTTGACAAAATCACGTTGTGGTTATTCGTAGGTAAGAAAACCTTCTTGCTAGAACCCAGTTGCAGCCACGTAAAAGATGCAACAACAATTAGAGGACGTCTAACTTGTTTTTGCAGCGATTGATCATGTGATGTGATATGGCCAGAAGTTGTGATGAACGATGAATTGTGATGTATGAGATCATGTTCTTTGTAATAGGATTCACGACTTGCATGTCGATGAGTATGACAATCGGCAGGAGCCATAGGAGTTGTCTTTATTTTTGTATGACCTGCGTGTCATTGAAGAACGCCATGTAACTTACTTTACTTTATTGCTAAACGCGTTAGTCATAGAAGTAGAAGTAGTCGTTGGCGTGAAAACTTCATGAAGACACGATGATGGAGATCATGATGATGGAGATCATGGTCTCATGCCGGTGACAAGATGATCATGGAGCCCCGAAGATGAAGATCAAAGGAGCTATATGATATTGGCCATATCATGTCACTACTTTATATAATTGCATGTGATGTTTATTATGTTTTATGCATCTTGTTTACTTAGGACGACGGTAGTAAATAAGATGATCCCTTACAACAATTTCAAGAAGTGTTCTCCCCTAACTGTGCACCGTTGCTAAAGTTCGTCACTTCTAAGCACCACGTGATGATCGGGTGTGATGGATTCTTACGTTCACATACAACGGGTGTAAGACAGTTTTACACAGCAAAACACTTAGGGTTAACTTGACGAGCCTAGCATGTACAGACATGGCCTCGGAACACGGAGACCGAAAGGTCGAACACGAGTCATATGGAAGATACGATCAACATGAGAATGTTCACCGATGATGACTAGTCCGTCTCACGTGATGATCGGACACGGGCTAGTCGACTCGGATCGTGTAACACTTAGATGACTAGAGGGATGTCTAATCTGAGTGGGAGTTCATAATTTGATTAGAACTTAATTATCATGAACTTAGTCTAAAACCTTTGTAAATATGTCTTGTAGATCAAATGGCCAACACTCATATCAACATGAACTTCAACGCGTTCCTAGAGAAAACCAAGTTGAAAGATGATGGCAGCAACTATACGGACTGGGTCCGGAACCTGAGGATCATCCTCATAGCTGCCAGGAAACAATATGTCCTAGAAGGACCGCTAGGTGACGCTCCCGTCCCAGAGAACCAAGACATTATGAATGCTTGGCAGTCCCGTTCAGTGCGGCATGCTTTACAGCTTAGAACCGGGGATCCAAAAGTGTTTTGAGCATCACGGAGCATATGAGATGTTCGAGGAGCTGAAACTAGTTTTCCAAGCTCACGCCCGGGTTGAGAGATATGACATCTCCGACAAGTTCTATAGTTGTAAGATGGAGGAAAATAGTTCTGTCAGTGAGCACATACTCAAGATGTCTGGGTTGCACAATCGTATGACCCAGCTGAATATTAACCTCCCTGATGAGGCAGTCATTGACAGAATCCTTCAGTCGCTCCCACCAAGCTACAAGAGCTTTGTGATGAACTACAATATGCAGGGGATGGTAAAGACCATTCCTGAAGTATTTTCTATGCTAAAGTCAGCAGAGGTTGAAATCAAGAAAGAACATCAAGTGTTGATGGTCAATAAGACCACTAAGTTCAAGAAGGGCAAGGGTAAGAAGAACTTCAAGAAGGACGGCAAAGAGGTTGCTGCGCCCGGTAAGCCAGTTGCCGGGAAGAATTCAAAGAATGGACCCAAGCCTGAGACTGAGTGCTTTTATTGCAAGGGGAAGGGTCACTGGAAGCGGAACTGCCCCAAATACTTAGCGGATAAGAAGGCCGGCAACACTAAAGGTATATTCGATATACATGTAATTGATGTGTACCTTACCAGTACTCGTAGTAACTCCTGGGTATTTGATACCGGTGCCGTTGCTCATATTTGTAACTCACAGCAGGGGCTGCGGAATAAGCGGAGACTGGCGAAGGACGAGGTGACGATGCATGTCGGGAATGGTTCCAGAGTCGATGTGATCGCCGTCGGCACGCTACCTCTACATTTACCCACGGGATTAGTTTTGAACCTTAATAATTGTTATTTAGTGCCAAGTTTGAGCATGAACATTGTATCTAGATCTCGTTTAATATGAGATGGCTACTCATTTAAGTCTGAGAATAATGGTTGTTCGATTTATATGAGAGATATGTTTTATGGTCATGCTCTGATGGTCAATGGTTTATTCTTAATGAATCTCGAGCGTAATACTACACATATTCATAGCGTGAGTACCAAAAGATGTAAAGTTGATAACGATAGTCCCACATACTTGTGGCACTGCCGCCTTGGTCACATTGGTGTCAAGCGCATGAAGAAGCTCCATGCTGATGGACTTTTAGAGTCTCTTGATTATGAATCATTTGACACATGCGAACCATGCCTCATGGGCAAGATGACCAAGACTCCGTTCTCCGGAACAATGGAGCGAGCAACCAACTTGTTGGAAATCATACATACCGATGTGTGCGGTCCAATGAGTGTTAAGGCTCGCGGAGGATATCGTTATGTTCTCACTCTCACAGATGACTTGAGTAGATATGGGTATGTCTACTTGATGAAACACAAGTCTGAGACCTTTGAAAAGTTCAAGGAATTTCAGAATGAAGTAGAGAATCAACGTGACCGAAAGATAAAATTCTTACGATCAGATCGTGGAGGAGAATACTTAAGTCACGAATTTGGTACACACTTAAGGAAATGTGGAATCGTTTCACAACTCACGCCACCTGGAACACCTCAGCGTAACGGTGTGTCCGAACGTTGTAATCGCACTCTATTGGATATGGTGCGGTCTATGATGTCTCTTATCGATTTACCGCTATCATTTTGGGGTACGCTCTAGAGACAGCTACATTCACTTTAAATAGGGCACCGTCTAAATCCGTTGAGACGACATCGTATGAATTATGGTTTGGGAAGAAACCTAAGCTGTCGTTTCTGAAAGTTTGGGGATGCGATGCTTCAACCTGAAAAGCTCGAACCCAAGTCGGAAAAATGCGTCTTCATAGGATACCCTAAGAAAACCATTGGGTATACCTTCTCCTTAAGATCCAAGGGCAAGATCTTTGTCGCCAAGAACGGATCCTTTCTGGAAAAAGAGTTTCTCTCGAAAGAAGTAAGTGGGAGGAAAGTAGAACTCGATGAAGTACTACCTCTTGAGCGGGACAGTAGTGCAGCTCAGGAAGATGTTCCTGTGATGCCTACACCAACTGAAGAGGAAAATAATGATGATGATCAAGGTACTTCGGATCAAGTTGCTACTGAACTTCGTAGGTCCACAAGGACACGTTCCGCACCAGAGTGGTACGGCAACCCTGTCCTGGAAATCATGTTGTTAGACAACGGTGAACCTTCGAACTATGAAGAAGCGATGGCGGGCCCAGATTCCAACAAATGGCTAGAAGCCATGAAATCTGAGATAGAATCCATGTATGAAAACAAAGTATGGACTTTGACTTACTTGCCCGATGATCGGCGAGCGATAGAAAACAAATGGATCTTTAAGAAGAAGACGGACGCGGATGGTAATGTCACCATCTATAAAGCTCGACTTGTCGCTAAGGGTTATCGGCAAGTTCAAGGGATTGACTACGATGAGACTTTCTCTCCCGTAGCGAAGCTTAAGTCCATTCGAATCATGTTAGCAATTGCCGCATACTATGATTATGAGATATGGCAGATGGATGTCAAAACGGCATTCCATAACGGGCATCTTAAGGAAGAACTGTATATGATGCAGCCAGAGGGTTTTGTTGATCCTAAGAATGCTAACAAAGTATGCAAGCTCCAGTGATCCATTTATGGGCTGGTGCAAGCATCTCGAAGTTGGAACATTCGCTTTGATGAGATGATCAAAGCGTTTGGGTTTATGCAGACTTATGGAGAAGCCTGCGTTTACAAGAAAGTGAGTGGGAGCTCTGTAGCATTTCTCATATTATGTGTAGATGACATACTCCTGATGGGAAATGATATAGAATTCTTGGACATCATTAAGGCCTACTTGAATAAGTGTTTTTCAATGAAGGACCTTGGAGAAGCTGCTTATATATTAGGCATCAAGATCTATAGAAATAGATCGAGACGCCTCATAGGTCTTTCACAAAGCACATACCTTGATAAGATTTTGAAGAAGTTCAAAATGGATCAGTCTAAGAAGGGGTTCTTGCCTGTATTGCAAGGTGTGAGATTGAGCTCGGCTCAATGCCCGACCACGGCAAAAGATAAAGAAGAGATGAGCGTCATCCCCTATGCTTCCGCCATAGGATCTATTATGTATGCCATGCTGTGTACCAGACCTGATGTAAACCTTGCCGTAAGTTTGGTAGGTAGATACCAAAGTAATCCCGGCAAGGAACACTGGGCAGCTGTCAAGAATATCCTGAAGTACCTGAAAAGTACAAAGGACACGTTTCTCGTTTATGGAAGTGACGAAGAGCTCATCGTAAAGGGTTACGTCGACGCTAGCTTCGACACGGATCTGGATGACTCACCGGATACGTGTATACGTTGAATGGTGGAGCAGTAAGCTGGTGCAGCTGCAAGCAGAGCGTCGTGGCGGGATCTACATGTGAAGCGGAGTACATGGCAGCCTCGGAGGCAGCGCATGAAGCTATTTGGGTGAAGGAGTTCATCACCGACCTAGGAGTCATACCCAATGCGTCGGGGCCAATCAAACTTTTCTGTGACAACACTAGAGCTATTGCCCTTGCGAAGGAGCCCAGATTTCACAAGAAGACCAGGCACATCAAGCGTCGTTTCAACTCCATCCATGAAAATGTTCAAGATGGAGACATAGAAATTTGCAAAGTACATACGGATCTGAATGTCGCAGATCCGTTGACTAAACCTCTCTCGCGAGCGAAACATGATCAACACCAGAACTCTATGGGTGTTCGATTCATCACAATGTAACTAGATTATTGACTCTAGTGCAAGTGGGAGACTGTTGGAAATATGCCCTAGAGGCAATAATAAAAGTATTATTATATTTCATTGTTCATGATAATTTTCTTTTATTCATGCTATAACTGTATTATCCGGAAATCATAATACATGTGTGAATACATAGACCTCAATATGTCCCTAGTGAGCCTCTAGTTGACTAGCTCATTGTGATCAACAGATAGTCATGGTTTCCTGGCTATGGACATTAGATGTCGTTGATAACGGGATCACATCATTAGGAGAATGATGTGATGGACAAAGACCCAATCCTAAGCATAGCACAAAGGTCGGTTAGTTCGTTTGCTAGAGCTTTTCAATGTCAAGTATCTCTTCCTTCGACCATGAGATCGTGTAACTCCCGGATACCGTAGGAGTGCTTTGGGTGTATCAAACGTCACAACGTAACTGGGTGATTATAAAGGTGCACTACAGGTATCTCCGAAAGTGTCTGTTGGGTTGACACGGATCGAGACTGGGATTTGTCGCTCCGTATGACGGAGAGGTATCTCTGGGCCCACTCGGTGATGCATCATCATAATGAGCTCAAAGTGACCAAGTGGTTGATCACGGGATCATGCATTACGGTACGAGTAAAGTGACTTGCCGGTAACGAGACTGAACAAGGTATTGGGATACCGACGATCGGGTCTCGGGCAAGTAACGTACCGATTGACAAAGGGAATTGTATACGGGGTTTGATTGAATCCTCGACATCGTGGTTCATCCGATAACATCATCGAGGAGCATGTGGGAGCCAACATGGGTATCCAAATCCCGCTGTTGGTTATTGACCGGAGAGTCTCGGTCATGTCTGCATGTCTCCCGAACCCGTAGGGTCTACACACTTAAGGTTCGATGACGCTAGGGCTATTAGGAAGACTTGTAAGTGATTACCGAAAGTTTTTCAGAGTCCCGGATGAGATCCCGGACGTCACGAGGAGTTCCGGAATGGTCCGGAGGTGAAGTTTTATATATGGGAAGTTGTTAAACGGACACCGAAAAGTTTCGGGGCCATACCGGTATTGTACCGGGACCACCGGAGAGGTTCCGGGGGTCCACCGGGAGGGGCCACCCCTCCCGGGGGGGAACTTGGGCTGCGTAGGGATAGAAGCCAGCCCCTGGTGGGCTTGGCGCCCCCCCCTTGGGCCCATGCGCCTAGGGTTGGGGGGAAACCCTAAAGGGGGCGCACCCCCCTTGCTTGGGGGGCAAGCCCCCCACCCTTTGGCCGCCGCCCCCCTCTAGGGTTTCCCCTAGAGGGCCGGCCCCCTTGCCCCTTTCCTCCTATATATAGAGGGGTGAGTGGAGGGCTGCAAGTAGACACAACTCAAGGCGCAGCCCCTCCCCTCCCCAACACCTCTCCTTCTCCGTACGTGCTTGGCGAAGCCCTGTCGGAGTACTGCTGCACCAACTACACCACGCCGTCGTGCTGCCGTTGGAGCTGCCTTCCTCAACCTCCCCTTCCTCCTTGCTAGATCAAGACGGAGGAGACGTCGTCCGTCCCGTACGTGTGTTGAACGCGGAGGTGCTGTCCGTTCAGCACTTGGTCATCGGTGATCCGAATCACGACGAGTACGACTCCATCATCACCATCCCCTTGAACGCTTCCGCACTCGATCTACAAGTGGTATGTAGATGCAAACTCACTCCCTTGACTCGTTGCTTAGATGAACTCATAGATGGATCTTGGTGAAACCATAGGAAAAATTTTAATTTTCTGCAACGTTCCCCAACAGTGATCCAGGAAGAAGTCGCTTATAAATCTCCGAACCATCAACAATTCACCAGCCAGGAGTGGTTCAGGGGTCCTCGGTTTTAAGATGAGCTACACTATTTTTAAGATTAGAATGTGCTATATGAGTGGAGTAGAAGATATTAATTACGATAGACTTACTGGTACTAATTCGCCAGGATCGTCACAACTATCAGCAGATTTACAGATGGGGATCATGTGTCTGCAAACATAGTATCCTCAAAGGTTGGTCCCTGCTTCTCGCTGAGGACACTGAATTGTTTTGTACAGAATTAGTCATGTATTTGTCCTGTTAGGAACAACCTAACCGGTGTTAGTTGTATTATTTTTTCTTTGGAAAAAATAGAACATGTTTATTTAGAAGCTTGAACATTTGACTAGCGTAAGGAAAGGTATTTGCAGACTGTTGGAGAAATTTTCCGAAAATAACAGATTTCAGTGTGTTACCGGAGAAACGATCTCGTGCTGCAGAAGTAGTCCCCTCTTGAACAGGTTCCCTGGTTTAGTTTTCCACAATCCGAGCACACTTCAAATGATGATGAATTTTGACAACATCAATTATTGAACCAGATATGAATGCAAATTAATTTGAACATCATAGAATTCAATACCTATCCATGAATTGCTGAAGATGCGTCAGATCCTGAGGGTTTGTTGACTCTCTGAGAGAATCGATGGAACCAGAAGTTGATCAGAGTTTGTTAAGTACTTACAAAATCAGGCATCTAACAAGAGTGGCATCGAGCACGTTGAAGTAGAAGAAGAGATGTAAGTCCTCGAAACACACATCGATAGAATTAACATCGTGTCAGAAATGATCTCTATTGCAGTGGACTAGCAAACCATGCTGACATGCTGACATTAGATCCATGCAATATTCATGTAACTCACGGCAACTAGAGCTGCACTCGTCAAAGTATTCGCCATCAAGAAATGCTGGCCATGGATGTAATTGCGTGCTTCAAGTATGTCTGCTTTACTTTTAGCAAGCAACAAATGTACTTCTTCATCATCCATGGTATCAGAAATAATATTACTCCCCGATTCAAACAAGCTACTGTTAATTTGGTTCTGGGCAATGAGTGCTTTAAGTAAGAGGCAATCGTTCTCTTCCCTCTTCAGTTTCCCACCATGCTTCCTCGGGGGTGTAGCCTTTTTGGCCACTTCCTTCTTGGTACTTGAAGCATTTCTAGCAGAACGTCTGGTTGCCTGTAAGCTAGACTGCCAGGCAGACGGTGAAGCTTGGACGGACTGCTTAGCAGATGGTTTATCTATGCCGGACCACTGAGCTGGCAGTGCTACTGTCACGGAGTTCTGGGTTGTAGGAGCAGAGGCATCGGACCTTTAACAATGCGTTGAAGCTATGTCAGGTTACTGCGCAGGTGGTGCCAACTTGTTGGTGTGCCGAGGAGGTCGTGCCATGATGTTGGTTTGCTGAGAAGGAAGTGCTGACGCATTGGTATGCTGATCACGCGACTGCGGACCGACAGACTGATGAGCAGTCGGTTCTAGACCTACAGACTACTTAGCAGGCGGTTCCGAAGCTTCAGAATGCTTAGCAGTCTGTTCCACCAGGTTGGTCTGCTGAGCATGTGTTGCAGCTGGTTCTCCCCCCATTGCTTCAGCGGTCGGCATCTAAACCGGTGGTGCGTCTTCAGGAGTTGTAGGCCTTGCCATTGGCTGCTTTGGGGTGGAGGATGACATGGCCTGTACGCCACAAAGTCGGGCCGGCTAATCATAGGTTGATGCATCAGCATGCGAAAGCTTTTGTGGCAAGGAGAGTTTCACCGGTTGATGGGCGATAGTGGTTGCTCTTGGCGGGGCTTCAGGGATCTCATCAATGAACTCTATTTCCTTTCGTGGCCACTGAATGTGATGTAACAGTGTTTCTCCCAAGGTCCTTTGCTCATTGAAGTCTCCTAGGACATTCTTCAGGGAAAATTCATTGAATCCAGGCTTTACTTCAGTCACGTAGCACTTCACACATCACGGATTCAATGGCACATTGTCCAACAAGGGGCCATCTTCCAATAAGGGTGGGCAAACCTAGGCTGTTGCACATTTTAATGTACCTTCATAATGTGTAAGCATGCCCTTCAGTCTGTCTTTCATTTTAATGTACCTTCATAATACGAGCAGCCGCAGTCTCAGTGTCGCCGGGGTCAGCTGAAGCAGAGCTACTCTTGTGCAGTGTTGTCGTGCAATAAGCAGCATCCTCCATGCCCGCCTCCCCTCCCATCTGCTAGCTATCTTTCAGTGTTAGAGTCTTATGCATTATCATTGACTCCTCAACACCCTTTCGAATAGCCCGATAAATCTCCTTCCTCAACCTTGCATACAATGCATTCTGCTTCATTTTACTCCTCACTTTTTTCATGCTGAGCCTCTCTTCTTCGCTGAGTGTGAAAGCCCTCTTGTGTGCGACATTAACACCTATAACCCTTGCACGACCAGGGGGCTCTTTTGTTTCTAGAGCAACGGACATAATGTAACATGGCCCTGAGTTCGTGTAGAACCTTCCAGGGATCTTGGAAGCCTCTAGCATTACTTGATACAGTTCGGCGTCACGTGAGCTTTCAAAGTAATAAGTTCCGTCGTCACGCCTCTTTGCACGTGCCCACAAGTAGTCTCTAGCGCGTTCACCCCTGATTTCACTAAAGGCAGGATTCCCACCTGCCGCTATTGCTTCTTTGTCCTCCTGGTTCCATATCAGTTTCATGCCGTAGTATCTTGCCACACCCATACAACGGGGGTGTATGCTCTTCTTCTGAAGTTCCGATTGCTTGAAACTCTTCCCAGCAAACTCTTTAGTTGCCTAACCCTTTTGAATTCTGCCTGGTCTGCCTCTATAATTTGGGGGTATGCGGGGATTGGGTCCTTGCCTTCACTCAAGTACTTCTTGTACAACACGTCCTTCCAGTTTCTCCAAGCATCCCTAGCCTTCTTCACTGCAGCGTGTTCCACCTACATTGTACACTACTCTGGAATGTTGAAGTGATCCATGATCTCTTGGACTATCATTCGCTATGTTTTTGTGTCAACCTTCCGAAACCCTGGTAGATTAATGTTGAGCCTTGCCCTGCCAACAAATCCACACACACTCTTGAACCTCGTGCGTGCTGTATCTGGTTTAGTTGGAGCCCAAGACTTGAAATCAATCTTGGTTATTTCGTATACACCTTTAGGCTGGTGTGTGGGTTCCTTGGAGCGTTCCTCCGTGTCCTGACCGGAAGGGTAATTTTTGCAGCTCTATCCCGTTCAAGATTACTTCATCCCACACAATCTGCTGAAGACCTAGGGTTGTTCGAATCAGATGAAGATACATCGCCTGGAAGATGAGTGTTGTCGCTGCTACTCGGCATCTATAGAGAACACATGCAAAACTCGGGAAAGGAGGATAAGCATAAAACTAACAACTTGGTATCAAGCTTTGTAAACATGACATGCAACAATTTGGAAAATGTACATCTAATTTGTTAAGTTTGTGTGACTCGGGCGCCCGCGATCTGTAAATAGGCAGTAACTTATTGGAACAAATACATCTTATATGTAGTAAGGATGGTAGATAATGAACATATATGCTCTCCATTATTTTATAGCCAATTTGGGAACATACGGAACGAAATTGGAAGAGGGATAGTGAGGAAATATGCCTCACCGTGATGGAGAGAAATAACTAGTAGAAGCCTTAATGCAAACCTGGCCAGACCACAGGAGAGGCAAGGGTTACTGCATCGATATGCTCGAGGGTGGCTGGCAAGCAAACGAATACGTGCGAGGCGCAGGCCGACGCATGTTGGGAATGGCAGTGGAGGTAGGCTTGACACTGAAGAGTGGGCACACGGCCGGGGTGAGCACAGCGGTGCAGGAGAGGGTACTGCTGTGGATTTGGGGGAGGGGAGCTGGCGATGGAGATTGGGTGGACTAGTTGAGTGAAACGCGGGTGGATGGTTGGGGGTGTTGGCGGCCTAGGTGAAAAGGATGAAAAATATCCCCGGTCATCGCGCGTGCGGAAAGGCATATGTAAACGGTTTCCTCTGAGAGCTCGTGTGCACAAATAGAATAATTTCGTTTGAAATGAAGACGTACTAATTTTGAAATGAAGACATGACTTCATCATTTCGCCTCTAAATTTTTCCCTCGTAAAGCAATCACAATTATACCACGGGTTTGATTTGTTGGCGCATTTCTGGTCTCATGTGCTTTATGTAAGACATTTTTTGGCATTTACCGTGCATTTTGGCATATAAATCAATTCCTAGCTAGACTACATTTCATATCGAAAGGGATGAGGATTGCCATTCGATATAGGAGCATCCAACGGTGCAGACGTACAATCTGTGGGGTTTGGGTTCTGGCCAATCAGAATACACAACTCAGATCGCGCGCGCAGCAAGGGGGGGGGGACATCGGCCACGGTTTGGTAGGCACATGGCTTTCGTGAGTGAATCGTGTGCTATTTGAAAACATTTTTTGCGAGGGGCTATTGGAAAACATTTACATGTGCTGTCGAAAAGGATGAGGATCGTCGTTCGATCAAGGACAATCCAACAGTGCAGACATATGATCCGTGGGGTTTGGGTTCTGGCCAATCAGGACGCACGACCAAGATCGCGCGCGCGTGGCAGAGGGGGGCATCGGCCATGGTTTAGTGGACACACTACTTTCGTGAGTGAACCGTGTGCTATTTGAAAACATTTACATTACCTAACATCATATTTTTGTTTGAATGAAAACATGAGTTCATCGTTTCGCCTCCAATTTTTTTTCCACGGTAGTAAATCACGATTGTACCCTATGCTTTGATTTTTTGATACATTTTACCAGGCGGCAGGCCTCACTAGCAATCTCAAACTTTGACTATGCAAAAAAAGAGATCTCATTTGTATGTATATATAATAGTCGCAACTACACGTGCGTGTTAGCAAGATCATTTGTGTGTCACTTTGGGACTTTTCATTCATTGTGCGAGAAATGGGAAAAAACTTCAAACTGTTCGGCCGCAGGGTGCGGCCAGAGGAGTAGGCCTTGTTGGTATTTTAATTTCAAGAAATGCATATAGAGTCTGGAAAATAATGAAAATCAATGTATCACTGTCGCGTGCTCTTACAATCGCATGGAAAAAAATGGTAAAGTTTGGCACAAGTTTTGGTGCTCGCACCTTCCATACCGGAGCATCTCACAAGAAGGATCATAGTTTCCAAAAGGAGATGCGGCACTTCAGACTACAAATTGTCAGTTACTAGCTAGCTACATCGTTTCGACCCATTTCAGGACGCCCGCTATGTTTAAGTCATTCTTTGCACTTACCTTGCATTGCATTTTAGTGCATATAATTAATTAAAGTCAAAAACCCTACTACAACTACATGTGGGTGTTTTAGTTAGGCTATATATACTTAGGCTACTCATAGTGGAGAGTATAATATACTAGTATCATGCATATATATATTACTAGTGTATGATACTACCTTTAAATTAATTATAGCGCATAGTATAATACATAGAGTATAGTATCATAGATCATATTTATTGCCATGCATGACACAAATTAGCATCGCATTTAACATGATATGGTATCTACCTATATGTTACTCTAACCCTTTCTATATATATTTAATTCTTTGCCACATCAGCATACTTGATATTTCCGAGTGCATGCCATCGTCGGCTATGATATATACCACCACTATGGCCAGCCTTATATAGTGAGGAGTATCATATACTATATACAGTATTATGCATATGATACTAGCTAGTGTATGATACTACGTACGTACCTTCATAGTGCATATATAGCATCATAGAGTAGTATATATCATAGATGACCATATTTATGGCCATGCATGACACAAAATGGTATAGCATTTATTATCTATATGTTATGGTATCTACATATGTTATTGCTTCTTTGCCACATCATCGTATTTGCTATTCTTGAGTGCATGATACTGGCTATGATACCCCCACTATGGCCACCCTATGGCTGGTCATAATATGGGAGTATCAAGCGATATCATGCATGCCAACTAGACTTTTTGGATGATGTGGCACATAGTTAAATGAGGAAAGAGATGGTGTGGTATCATATCATGATACCGTATCATATTAAATGTTGTACTACTTTGTGTCATGCATGGAAAGTAATAAGGCAACCTAAGATACTAACTTATGATACTATGCATGCACGCATTGCGGAGGTATTACCGATCATATAGTAGTATCATGCATATATACTCCCTCCTTTCCGGGTTATAGGCGTATCTCAAAATTTTAGTTTTTCCATTTTATAAGGCTCAATTTGGTTGTTCCCCATCACATGTTCAGATTCCAAGGTGAATCAAATCATTGCATGCAAGTATATATTAAGAGAAAATTGACCAATGCATGTACTTTATGCATGCATGTATTGCAATTAATACATTGGTAAACGTAATTTTTTGAGAAAAACAAAAGCATTAATTGCGTGTTTTGCAAACTACAAAAAGTATTCCACCACTCACCATCTACCTTGGTTGGTGAGCTTTGTGATTTGAGTCTATAAACCGGAAAGGAGGGAGTACAACACTAGCTAGTCTATGATATACTAGCTAGCTACCTCACTAGGAGCATGGTTAATAATACAGCCAACGGTCGTCTATAAGAAGTTGCCATGTCATATACAGCCAACCTCTTAGCCGACATGTACAATAATAATTTTTAAATACGTACTAGTTTATCAATAGTTGGCCCACCTTACATCCTCACAAAGTGTATTGGGTCTCGTGTTGCAGCTGGCTCTACTAACGAAGAGCCCGCTTCTCTTCTCTCTCCTCTTCTCTTTCCTCCAACTAATAAGCACATATATATTATTATAATCCTTATAGCCTTCTTATGTCACTCTATTGTACTTGCTCTAAGACTAGCCATAATGGAGAGTAACATACACTAGTAACATACACATATCCCTAGACTATGTTACTACCTTTCATAATGGGTAGTAACATAAGTATGGTAACATGCAAAGCCTCATTTATTAGGTCAAAGAATCATATTGCATTGGGACATGTGATGTTATAGTAACTAGCTAAGTTACTCAAACTACCACCTATCTCCTCATTAACTCATTGCCAGATAGGCAAATTTGTTTAGTTGGACTCGATGTTACTGCTGAAGTTACTCCCACTGTGGCTAGTCTAATGCATAGTATCATAGAGTAGTATCTGTAGTACTTTATTTATTGTTATGCATGACACATAGTAGCATAGCATTTATTATGATACGGTTTCATTATATGATACTTAAACCTCTCTTTTTTCATTTAATTCTATGATAGCTCATCAAAATTGCCTAGTCGGCATGCGTGATACTAGCTATGATACCCCCTTACTATCAGCCTAGCAAAGAATGTGTACAGATCATTTATGCATCGCTTTGTGAGTTCTCATCCGTTTGTTTGAGAAGAGGGGAGAAGTTTCAAACATTTCGGCCGCGAGGTGCGTCCACTGGTGTAGGCCCAGTTGGTATTTTAATTACAGGAAATTCAGATGGAGTTCAGACATCATCAAAATCGATGTGTGCCCGTGGCATGCTCTCACGACCCCGTGGAAAAAAATTTGTTAAAGTTTTGATGACCGCTCCTTCCAAACCGGAGCATCTCAAATGAAGGATTACGGTTTCCAAAAGGAGACGTGTCAATTCAAACTCTTGTGGCCGGTGACTTCATCGTTTGGCCTCATAAATATTTCCATGGTACGCAATCACCATTATACCACGGGTTTGATTTTCTGGCGCATTTTAGGTATCGTTAGCTATATTTAAAACATTTTTGAGATTAACGTGCATTTTGTGCATGTAAATAAAATTACAAACGGAACTGGATGTGCTGTCGAAAGGGATGAGGATCGTCGTTCGATCTGGGAGCATCCAACGGTGCAGACGTATGATCCGTGGAGTTTGGGTTCTGGACAATCAGAAAGCACGACTCAGATCGTGGGCGGGATTTGGTCGGCACATGACTTTCATCAACTAACCTTCTGCTATTCACAAACCAGATTGCATATTTTTGTTCACACATACTGTAGTGAGATCAATTGAGTGTGCTACCTCTATGATATAATAATAATAATAATAATAATAATAACAAAAAACAGTTCATATTCATTGCATGAGCTGACAGCATATCAAGGTCAACATATTAACAGTTCTTACATCAACAGAAAACCGGGCATAACTCACAAGTTCAGTACACGCGACAGTTCTAAATTAAACGAATTAAGTTATAGGGTAGGTATAAAGACTAGTCTTATGGCTTACTTCCCATGTACATGGGGGAACTGGGATCGTTACGTTGACCCCAAATGAACTTGGGTTTTTTGATGATTTTACGCTGCTCTGTTACACGGGTGCGTGATCCCTTTGCTGGCACCTCATCAAATTCATCGTACTCATCCTCATCGGTAACATCGTCGACACCTAGTACCCTTCTCTTCTCATGCATCGCTAAATGCCAGTTCTTATGTAAGGGGTCTTTGTCGGTGTTAAAACCGGCGGATCTCGGGTAGGGGATCCCGAACTGTGCGTCTAAGGAGGATGGTAACAGGAGGCAGGGGACACGATGTTTACCCAGGTTCGGGCCCTCTTGATGGAGGTAATACCGTATGTCCTGCTTGATTGTTCTTGATGATATGAGTATTACAATAGGTGATCTACCATGAGATCGTAGAGGCTAAACCCTAGAAGCTAGCCTATGGTATGATTGTATGTTGTCCTACGGACTAAACCCTCCAGTTTATATAGACACCACAGGGGGCTAGGGTTACACAGAGTCAGTTACAAGGGAGGAGATCTACATATCCGTATTGCCAAGCTTGCCTTCTACGCCAAGGAAAGTCCCATCCGGACACGGGACGAAGTCTTCAATCTTGTATCTTCATAGTCCAACAGTCCGGCCAAAGGATATAGTCCGGCTGTCCGGAGACCCCCTAATCCAGGACTCCATCAGTAGCCCCTGAACCAGGCTTCAATGACGATGAGTCCGACGCGCAGTATTGTCTTCGGCATTGCAAGGCGGGTTCCTCCTCCGAATATTCCATAGAAGATTCTGAACACAAGGATAGTGTCCGGCCCTGCAAAACGAGTTCCACATACCACTGTAGAGAGAATAATATTTCCACAAATCCAATCTGCTGACATGTTTGACAGCATGACATCATGTCATGGCCCGGTCATTATCCGAACCATTTTTCCCAACCAGCATTGCACATATTGCAAGGCGGTTTTCTTGACATGTCTTGTCGAAGCAGAGATCGTGTCCCCCTTACGGGATTCTCATCCATACGGACGTGGGTAACCCACTCATGCCTGTTGGTATGACTCCTCGATTTTAGGCAAGTCCAAAATGGCCGCGAGGAGGATGCTTCATATTCACCCTCTTTATAAAGAGGACAAGGCCTGTACTTTTTTCCTCTCGTGCTCAATCGAATCCTTCCCCCACCTCGAGTTCCAACACCCAAGGCTCAGGTCAGGCGCTTCGGACCTTCAACCATGTCCGGATCCAACCTCCAAGGTCGGTGGATGCCTTCCTCTGTCATAGAGGAGGACATCAAGAAGCTGAGAGAGGCCAGGTATCTGACCGCCGAAATCTCGCATAGGCTGCCCGCCCGAGGGCAGGTCATCCCCACTCCCGAACCCAATGAGAGTGTTGTGTTCATCTCTCACTTCCTTCGAGGGCTAGGCCTCGCTGTGGATCCCTTTGTTTTTTAGACTATAAATAGTAGGGTAAACACCCCACTGCAACTTTTATTAAATAAAAAGGGAGAAAACAATAGTCTGGTGGGCTTGAGCTAAGCCCAACTAAAAAAACAAGAAGAAAAGAGAGAAACTACCAAAAAAGAGAAGCTATACAACAACTAAGCACAAAAACTAAAAAACACTAACAAGAAAGCAAGGAGAACTATACAAATTACAACATAGAATCCAACCAAGCAGAGAATTGCACTTCATATTTCTTCTTGATCCTGAATTTCAGAAGCTTGAGTTCCTCAGTAAAAATGTGTTTCCAGCCCTGAAATGAAGGAGTTATATTGTCAAAGATCCTGTTGTTTCTAGATATCCAGATGGCCCATGATCCCAATATGATAATCTCCATAAAGAAAGGGTATATGAGTTTGTCTTTGAGGTCTTGAAATGCCTCCAGAACTGACAAGTTGGGTGTTCTTGAAGGACAAATAAAATCCCAGCAGATTATGGGCTAGATTTCCACGATCTGGCCCCGAATTCCCTCCTTCACATCTCGTCGTTCATCATCGTATGTGAGGCCTTCCTCCGCATTACCCCACACTTCGGACTGTGGCTCAAGACCTTCAATGTGAAGCCGAAGATGATCGAGGGGCGGCAAGCGGAGTGCGGAGGTGCCGTAATAAGCAATAGTGTTGACGCTCCATGGCCAGAGGGTTCCTTCCCAGATGTGTCCAGTTTGTGGCAGCGGGAGTGGTTTTATATCACAGCTCCCCGAAGTGCCAAGTGGGTAGCCGCCCCTACCTTTCGCTCGGTCCCCCCACCACAACTGACGTCATGGATTAGCAAGGGGTTGAACGGGGGTCCAGTAAATGATGTGCCGATATTGTAGAGTCGCATCCAAGATCTCCTTGAGAGAGATGTCAGCCTGGTCATGGTAATGCAAGTCATGCTAGTTCGTCGAGTCCAACCTTGCAAATGTCGACCCCTCCGTATGTGGGAATTCAACCCGGAAGGCCCGCGAACTATTCAACACTTCCTCGGCATGACGCTCAAAGAGATGTACAAATTGTTCTTCGGACCCCAAATAGAGTGTCCGGACACCACCGAGGATGCGGGTCTGAGCTATAACCGCCCTGATACCCAAGTAAGTAATCCCATGGCCGAACACGCTGTCCTTTTATTTATCATGACATCATTCTGAAAAGTCACTCTTTGACCAGGACTGGATAGCAAAGGCAAAGATGATCAGGTGTTCGGCCCCCCTTCCCGAAGGCTTGGCCAATCCAGTACTAGACAGAATGCTCAAGCCGGCACCTTATCAGGTGCCCTCAAAGGAAGATAAAGGGGGAATAAAGAGGCCGAAAGCGGGAGGAATTAGCACCTCCGCGAAGGACGATAACCAGGGAGAAGAATATGACATTCCCTCTCCCCGAGGAAGGAAGGGGACCACCTCTAAAGATCCAAAAATAAGGGCTTCCAAACGGGGGAAGGAATCTTCGCCAGAGGGTCCTGCCTCGGAGAGTATTCTTGCCGCACAACGTCTGCAAGGGGATCATCCCTCTACCAAGCTATAAGTAATCAAAAAGTACTTAATAGTGAAAGTATTCTACCTTACTTCTGAAGACAATAACCGAAGCTTATATCTTGTAGTTCAGATTGTAGCCCTTGTCGACAGAGTTCGTCTTTGGGGGATCTTCTTCCGGAGATGATGGAGAGAGAAACGCCTCCCCCTGCCACCCCGCCTCATCAGGCGGGCGACCCTGAAGTGTCATCGCCGAGGGTCTCTCCCGACCCGCCAAGGCCAGAGGGTAATCCTTTGGCCACCCGGAGTCCTCAGTATTCGGCTCCTAAAGAGAGCAACAGAAAGAGTCTGAAACCGTACAGTGTGCGGTCGGACGTACTGAAGGATCTTCTGGAGCAAGCGGCCATCTCAGAAGTGCATCGTACGCTAATGGGTACGGTAATTGAAAGGATTTCATCCGCTGAAA
The DNA here is from genome assembly GCF_002162155.2 of Triticum dicoccoides. Taxonomy (NCBI): domain Eukaryota; kingdom Viridiplantae; phylum Streptophyta; class Magnoliopsida; order Poales; family Poaceae; genus Triticum; species Triticum dicoccoides. The sequence goes on along the minus strand of NC_041382.1, from coordinate 289,986,536 downwards.
GCGGATTGCATGAAGCTTTTATGAGTCTGCTGAAAGGCTTTAAGGTACGTGAAATAGTGTATGTTTTTGATAGTACCGCACACGTTAGGTGTGCCCTATGCAGATAGTAGCCCCTGAGACTCTGGTTGCCGTCGAAAACGGCGGCAAATAGAGGATCATAGTCCCAGGTAAAAACCAGACCGCCTCTATGTGCAGGTGGCTGAAGTTCCGGGGGCTAGTCGGACTGATGGGTTTGCCGAGCTAAAGCGGCAACTTGATGCGGCAGATGCCGACATCGTGCTTGTCAACAAGCGGCTTGACGAGGCACAGGGTAAGTGATTTCTCCGGTGATCAACACATAGTAAGAGGAGCATGATGCCAGTATATTTAGTATGTTGTGACTGCAGATGGAGCTGCCACTGTGGAGTCCCTTCGGGTGGAGCTTGCCCGAGCCAAGGAGCAAGCAAGGAATAGCGACGCGTCCGCTCTAAAGGCGGTTGAAGAGCTGAGGGCCGAACAGGCCGCGCATTGCCAGAGCAAGGAAAGAATAGGCAAGATGGTCGTTGAGTTGAAAGATGTCGCTGACCGTTACCAACTTCTTGAAAAAGAAAACCGAGCGAGGGCGACAGACCTGGAGAAGGCCATGGTGGCAGCCAAGTAAGCCCGCTCTAAAATCAGAGCGACGAAGGAGGAGCTGCGTCAAGCTGCGGATATCGTGGCTGGGAAGCCCTTCTTATTGCGGACTAAGTTCGAAGATCCAAAGTATGCTACTCTTGATCAACTATGGAGTTCTGCAGACGCCTACATGGATTTGGCAGCAAGTGCTGCTGATGCAGCCGAGTACTTCAAGGATCAAAAAGATCGTGAAGTGGAAAAGTTGTTCTGGTCACAGTTCCATGCTCCAGTGCGTCCGCTTTTGTTGAATGAGCGAATGGCCGAGTGGGCCAAGCTCCGTAGGTTGTCCGGACTTGCCATGATGTCTATTGTGGATCATCTGTGGCCGGGAGGGCCAAGGCTGAATAGTTACTTTAGTTTAGTGCAACAATTCCTTGGTGTTGTGCCGCACATCGATGCTATGAAGAGGTCGGCATGCATAGAGGGTGCGCGGATGGCCTTTGCCCGTGTCAAGACATACTGGGCAGAGATGGAGGCCACCACTATTGCAACACAGGGTTCGGCCGTGGGCCGAGTGGCTGCCGAGCACTACTTTGAAGAAGTCCTTGAAGGCGCTCGTTCGATAGAGGCTCAATGCTTGAAGAATATTATGTTCTAGTGACATGTACTACCATTGTAAAAACAATGTTTTATTTGAGTTATCAAGGCTGTGTTTATACTTTTGCCTGAAAGTATTATGATGCCTCCTGTGCGGCCGTTTATGTATATATGTATATAACCTAAAAGTTTGCAGTCGTCGGCTTCCGCCCCCACGCATAGAATGCGTTGGTGTTTGCAAAAAACGCGTATTCACACTTGATCCAACGTCTTGGTCCATGAAGGAGGTGGTAGCGCAGCAGACGAGGCAATCATACTATATTGCTTTAACACTTTCACTTAGCCATAGGAGTTTGACGGTGGGGCTACTATATAGCCCCTGGTACTTCTACGCTTTTCTGAATACGGGGTGCGTATGTACATGACCGGGAAACGGCCCTTCGTTAATGTGGAGGAATCCCGAAGATTCCGCTGAGTCATCGAGTGGTTGACCAGTCTCGCGTTTTATCATGACAGTCAGTTTTCGGCTTTCTCTACTGAGGTGCTCATCCAGATGAACCAGGGCACAATCGTAGTAGTTCTCCCAGTGCTACCTTAGCCGATATAGCGGAATGTAAGGTACCAAAACATGGGAGCCGGGCAAACCCAACATTTGACTAAAGATATGATTCGGAGCTGATGCATATAAGGCCAAACTCGCGACGCCGAACGCTCCCTAAGGTATTCAGTCTTCATAACATATGTCGGGCTGAACAATGCCATTAATAATAAACCCCGAGTGTCCAGGTACGTGCAATATCCTGACGTGGCCACATGCCAATAACGTCAACATCCTTCTCGGTTGTGTTGAGTATCCGGAGGATGTGAACAACAAGAAACAGTAAAAAAGGTTTACGCAGGGTCTTAATCTCAAAACAAACCTTTGAGCGGGTCCCTGCTGCACGTCTGCGCCTGTGTCTCCGTTGTGCCGTGTCCTAGATGGGTGTAGCACGATTGTCATCTGTAAAAGAGAGGAACTTAGGTGAAAGTTGATGTGCCAGAAAATTGGTTATTATCAATAAACCATTAAAATTCAAGATAAGTCAAGTTGAGCCGGACTAGCCCTGATTACACGCGGGAAGCCCCTGGTACTGTCTAGGAGGGTTTGACCATCAAACCAATCTCATGTATATTTAATGGTGCACCGGACTCGTCTAACCATGTCCGTGGTCTTGATGACCTGTCATTGTTTTCTGGTTGGTGAGGCCGTCTAGTGCTCGGCCGTTAAAGCCACTGCATGTTCTTCCGTGCATAGAGAACGCTCAGTATTTCTGCTAACTGTGATGGTGCCACGTGGACCGGGCATCTTAAGCTTGAGATAAACCTAATGCGGTATTGCATTAAAACGAGCAAAAGTCGTTCTTCCGAGTAGTGCTTGATAGCCACTTTGGAAGGAGCGATGTAGAAAGTTAACCTTTCGCTTCGGAAGTTGTCGGGAGAACCGGATACAACCTCTACTAATAGAGAGCCCGTACAGCGGGCCTCTAGGCCTGGTATTACTCCCTTTAAGGTACTATTACTGTGGCTTATTTTTGTCGGGTCTATCCCCATTTTGCGGACCGTGTCCTGATATATCAGATTTAGACCACTGCCGCCGTCCATGAGGACTCGTGTGAGATGGTATCCGTTTATTATTGGGTCTAACACCAAGGCAGCCAATCCTTCGTGCCGGATTCTTGTCGCGTGATCCCCGCGATCAAAAGTGATCGGGCAGGCCAACCAGTGGTTGAACCTACGGGTGACGGGCTCTATGGCGAGTGTGTCTCGGAGTGCATGTTTGGTTTTCCTCTTCGTCACATGGATCATGTTTACTGTTTTAACCTCTGGTGGGAATTTTTTCTGTCCTCCACTGCTTTGCTGGTGAGGTTCGTCCTCGTCTTCGCTTGGTGTCTCCCCCCCCCCCCTTGTGTTCGGCGTTTAGCTTACCGGCCTGCTTGAAGACCCAGCATTCCCTATGGGTGTGATTTGCAGGTTTATCGGGGGTGCCATGAATCTAACATAGTTTGTCAAGAATCCTGTTTAGGCCAGACGGTCCATCTCTGCTGCCTTTGAAAGGATTTTTCCGCTGACCTGGTCGAGAGCCCATGAATCCGACATTTACCGTCGTATTATCTGGGCTATCTTCTTTATTTCGACGCTTGTTTTTATTGCGTCATGGTTTTCCATTGCCATCCCTGACTTCGGATGTGCTTGGGTCGCTGGTGCTACTGCGGGCTAACCAGCTATCTTCGCCTGCGCAAAAGCAGGTCATGAGGCTTGTTATGGCTGCCATTGTTCTCGGTTTTTCTTGGCCGAGGTGTCTGGCGAGCCATTCATCTCGGACGTTGTGTTTGAAAGCTGCTAAGGCTTCGGCGTCCGAACAGTCGACGATTTGGTTCTTCTTAGTGAGAAACCTGTTCCAAAGCTTTTTCGGGCGGACTCTCCGAACTGTTGAATTATATGGCTTAAATCGTTTGCATCCGGAGGTCGGACATAGGTCCCTTGAAAATTAGCCCAAAAAGCGTCCTCGAGCTCCTCCCAACTTCCAATTGTGTTTTCGGGGAGGCTTTTCAGCCAGTGCCGAGCTGGTCCTTTAAGCTTGAGGGGCAAGTATTTGATGGCATGGAGATCGTATCTGCGAGCCATATGGACATGGAGGATAAAGTCCTCAATCCAGACCCCAGGGTGTGTGGTCTCGTCGTACGCCTCTATGTTCACTGGTTTGAATCCTTCTGGGAATTCGTGGTCCAGCACCTCATCGGTGAAACATAGGGGGTGTGCGGCAGCCCTATATTTGGGTGTACCATGCCGTTCGGAGGGTTGTAGTATTCAGTTTTGATTTTGTGCCGGAGCGCGCTTCCTAGATCCATAGATGGATCTGGTCGTACCGGATTTTTGGCGCAAGTCCTCACGTAGATCATGTGTTGACTTATGTGCGACCTTGTTAGCCGCTCTATCGCGGTCACAAGGTAGTTGATCCGGCCGGTTGGCCATTTCATTTTCCGGCTGTGTGGGCTCTAAGGCCTCATTGTCGAATTCAAGTAATAGCTTGCGCTTTGGAAAGCTCTTTGTGTGGTAACTTCCACCATACTTTTCTTCATTGTCGAGCACTTTGTTCCACCTGCTGTTGAGCGTATTTTGTGCGGCCTTAGGCTTTTGCTTCGACTTCTTCAGACTCCTCGCTATGGAAATAAGCCTTCTGCGGAGGTTCTCTTGCTCCAAGTGCGTTTCCGGGATGATGTCTGCATCTTCGTCCGGACTATTTTCCTCCCCAGAGGAGGTTTGATGAGGTTTGTCCTCGGCGTCGCCGTGTTCGAACGTTGGATCCGTACTATGTTCGCCGTTTGCAGCTTCATCGTGCTCTGCCGCCAGGGCAATGTGGTCGTCGTTTCCTCTAGAGTCGACTGGAGTGTTATTTTCTCTTGCGCTGTTATCGCTATTTTTGCTATGGCGGGACTTAGAGCGGCACCGCTGATGTCGGCGCTTGGGTTGCTTCTTGGAGGTGCCATCCTCCGCTGTCTCTTCGCCATTGCCTTCTTTGGGTGTATCCACCATGTATATGTCATGTGATGAAGTGGTCGTCCGGCGCCCTATGGGCACTGGTTCCTGTTCGTCTCCTGCATCTTCGTCCATGCCGTCAATGTCTTTGGAGTCAAAGTTGAGCATGTCGGTTAAGTCGTCGACAGTGGCTACTAAGTCGGTGGTGGGTGGGCAGCGAATTTCTTCGTCGTCCACATCCCATTCCAGTCGGACATAGTTCGGCCAAGGTTCTCCTGACAAGGTGAGAGACCTTAATGAATTTAGCACATCGCCGAAAGGCGAGTGCTGAAAGATATCCGCGGAGGAGAACTCCATGATCGGTGCCCGATCAGATTTGATAGGCACGGATGCAGGCGGCTCGGAGTCCTGGCCGCAGACGAATCCAGTGGTTCGGCGACACGGCTCTCTAAGGGGTGAAGTCAGTATCAGACTCCATTGCCACTGAGAGCGCGGCCTCCATGGCGGGGTCTATCTCGCTGTCCTTGTATGGTGCACTTTGCTTCGGATTGAAGGCCGGAGTGATTGCAGATGCGATCTCCGGAACACTATCCGACGACAAAGTTACGTCATGCTCGTCGTGATTGTGCGGCGCACCTAACATGGGCTTGAATCCGTCGAAGATCAAGTCTCCGCGGATGTCGGCAGTGTAGTTTAAGTTTCCGAACCTAACCTGATGGCCAGGGGCGTAGCTCTCGATTTCCTCCAGATGGCCAAGCGAATTGGCCCATAGTGCGAAGCCGCCGAATACAAAGATCTGTCCGGGGAGGAAAACCTCACCCAGGACCGCATCGTTACCGATGATCGAAGGAGCATTCAGGACTTACAGTGACGGCACAGTGGAACTCTCAATGAAAGCACCAATGTCGGTGTCAAAACCAGCGGATCTCGGGTAGGGGGTCCCGAACTGTGCGTCTAAGGAAGATGGTAACAGGAGGTAGGGGACATGATGTTTACCCATGTTTGGGCCCTCTCGATGGAGGTAATACCCTACGTCCTGCTTGATTGCTCTTGATGATATGAGTATTACAAGAGTTGATCTACCACGAGATCGTAGAGGCTAAACCCTAGAAGCTAGCCTATGGTATGATTGTATGTTGTCCTACGGACTAAACCCTCTGGTTTATATAGACACCTAAGGGGGCTAGGGTTACACAGAGTCGGTTACAAGGGAGGAGATCTACATGTCCGTATTGCCAAGGTTGCCTTCTATGCCAAGGAAAGTCCCATCAGGACACGGGACGAAGTCTTCAATCTTGTATCTTCGTAGTCCAACAGTCCGGCCAAAGGATATAGTCCGGCTGTCCTGAGACACCCTAATCCAGGACTCCCTCGGTCTTCCACAAACAAAATCTGGGTAGCATCGCTGGCAAGAATGAATGGGTCCGCGTGATATGCCATCATTGTCCTATTAACACAGGTCTTCCTGTACTCATTAATCCTAACCTGGCCAAGAGGGATCCATGCGCACCTGAAAAATGCCACCTTCACTTTCACATAGTCAAGCTCCCAAATCTCTTTGATGGTTCCATAGTATACCCTTTTATCATCTTCATTTAAAGGCATGCCTTCTATTCAAACATAGCTGTTCTGATATGCGGTCTTCTGATCACATTCCTCAGTGTAGAATGTGTATCCATTTATGTCATATGCTTGGTACGTCCACACCGTAGGTGATGGCTTTTGTGCCAACCACGTAGCAATGGCATCAATGGATCCTTCTGCCAAATGATTCTTCAGCCACTCAGCGTAATTCTTAGTGTGCTCCTTCATCTCCACATCTGATGAAGGCATCATTGATAAGAAGCTTTGGCGTATCTCCGCCAAGTGTTCTTCGGCATAAGCGCTGAGAACTGGGCTGTTAAGCAGTACCGTCAAATGGGCTCTCTCTGCCAATTATCCGGGTGCAGCCATTTGCGTGCCAGCAAGGACCGGCTTACCTTTCAGCCTTCCCTCATGGCGAGAGAGGGGCAAACCTATAGGTATTTGTTTCATGTATTGGGTGCAAAACTCAACCACCTCCTCCGCGGTATAACCTTGTAGGATGCTTGCCTCTGGATGGTTTCAGTTCTGACAAAAGCGCTTCAGTATTCCCATGAACCGCTCTAAGGGATACACGTTGCTCAGAAACATAGGACCACAATACTTTATCTCGTCGACAAGGTCCACAGTGAGATGGACCATGACATCAAAGAATGATGGTGGGAAAATATCTCTAGGTTGGACAATATTCTTGCAATATCATCTTGCATATGATCCAACTCTTTAGGATCTACAACTTTCTTCCATAGTTGGTTGAAGAAATCATAGAGGTCAATGAGTGTGTTTCTTATATCTTTGTCCATCATATTCCTGATGGCCACTGGGAGGATTTGTGTCAACATTACGTGGCAATCATGTGACTTCATGTGTCCCAACTTCATTTTACCTAAACTCACATCTATGAGACTTCTGATGTTTGTGTAGTAGGAAGAGGGTGTCTTAACTGACAACAAATAGGTGAAGAACTATGTTGCTTCTTTTGTACTAAAATTGTAACTCTGGTGAGCTTTGATGAATTTGTCATCATTTGCTTCACTCTTGCGTTTTGATTGATCGGCAAGCATATCGAGCCATGGACCGTCACCATCCTTTCGTTTACCTTTAATCTTGAGTAGAGTACCAAGGATGCTTTCACATATGTTCTTCTCTGTGTGCATGACATTGATGCAGTGACGTTTCTCCCGGTAAGGTAATTTCCAGAACACCGATTTCTTGTTAAACACTTGACCCTTGGGTGTTTGTTTCACCATCAAAGGGTGGTTCTTGCCAAGCACAACATTAATTTTTATCCATGTTGTGGACCACCTCCCGTTCATAGGGTCTTGGGCGCGCACCTCCCTCTGTCGTACCATCAAATTCAGCTATCATCTTTCGGTATGGGTTAGTTTTCCGCAAGACCCTACGATGACACAAATACACGGTTTTGTGCGAGTTGGGAAGTCTTCTGCTAGTTGTCCTATCTATGCATGTGACACACCCTACATCTACCTTTTTTTCTGCCCCGATGTGTTGCCTAATGCCGACATATTTTGAATGGTGTGCACCAGCATCGCATGTAGATCGAAAATCTCCTTTTTGTAAGCATCATAACATTTTACAGTAGGAGCATCTATCCACACTGTCAGCAGTTCTTCTACCAGTAGCTGAAAGTAAATGTCGATGTCATTTCCAGGTTGCTTCGGGCCTTGGATAATCATTGACATCATAATGTATTTTTTCTTCATACACAACCAAGGAGCTAGGTTATATATGCACAGAAGTACCGGCCATGTGCTGTGATTGGTGCTCATATCGCCAAAAGGATTCATCCCGTCAGTACACTCCCCGAGCCTTATACTTCTAGGATCCTTGGCAATTTTTTCAAACTTATTGTTGATTAATTCCCACTAAGCCCCATCTTTCGGGTGCCTCATAAACTTATCCGCAATTCGCTCATCATGATGCCACCACAACCTCGTTTCCTCTCTAGGGTTTGCCAACAAACGCCTCAACCTTGGAATTAAAGGCAAGTACCAAACAACCTTTAACGGGATTCATGTCTTGATCTTGTCGTCCAATTTGTACTTGTCCTCTGCTCTCCTACACTTTTATCGTGCATGCTTGCATGTGGGACATGCACGCAAATCTTTGTACTCACCACGGTACAATATACAATCATTCACACAAGCGTGTATCTTCTGTACTTCAAGTTCCAATGGGCAAACAATTTTCTTAGCTTCATTCATGCTTCTGGGGAGCACACTATCTTTCGGAAGAATTTCTTTGAAAAGACCTAACATCTCTGTGAAGCCCTTGTTTGATAGACTGTTTGCTGCTTTAAATCAGAGAAGCGGCAGGGTGGCACTCAATCTAGAATATTTCTTTTTGCAACTTGGATACATTTCTCTCTTAGAGTCCGCATCAATGGCTGGCAGATCCTTGTACCCAATCATCTACTTTTTTGTGCCCTCGAAATCTGCAATCATAGTAGCAAAATCTGGCATATCAAGATCGCCGTAATCTGCTTTGACATCTTGGTTTTCCAGTGGGAATTTTGGCTTTCCAGTGTTCCATTGGTAGCTTGACACCTCTGCCACAATGTTACATTCAACATCCATGTGACACTGATCGGGGTTTGGCATCTCGCTGCCCTGGGTATCTTCATCCATGACCACCTCTTCACCGTGTCTAGTCCAAAGTGTATATCCATCCATGAAATCCCCAGAGAATAAGTGCAAATGGACATCTGCAACTTCAAGTGACTCTGTATGGGCACAATCAGTACATGGACACATGATGTAATCCGTATCACCAATTATCCTCTTTGTACTTTCAGCCAAATTCATAAACTCTGTCACGCCACTGATAAAATCTGTGGTTTTTCGATTCTTCATCCATCGAGATCGTTCCATCTGCACCACACAAATGGTAATTAAAAACAAAACAACAAAATTAATACACAGATTAACTGCTGCCCAAAGATGCGTGCATAAATTACAAGGTTTTATTTTCATAATTAATGCGGGTGCTCCATGTTGTTATCTAGACGTGCAATGACAAAAATAGTGGCCAGTCAATTTACATGCAGAGTACTAGTACAACACTACCCTTAGGAATTGAATACCTTAATTAAGCCACTCACGAAAAGAGTACCTTAATTAATTACCCGCGCGACGGCCTCCACCCAGCTGACAGAGAAGCACGATACGGCGACACACCGAGACAACAGGGTCGAGGAGCAAAGCTTAGTGCGGTTGCCTCCTGAAGTTCGACCTCCACTATCCCACCATCGACCGTGATGGATGTGCTTGAATCACATCGCTGCCGATCTTGATGGTTGAGCTCCTCCTGTCTCCCACCACAGACCGAGGATTGACCTCCTATGACGCCGCCATAGCCCGCCGATCGAGGATTGACCTCTTCTCCGGTAGCCGCTGCCTAGGCCACCTGCCGCAATCTCTATAGGCAGAGCAGCTTTTTTTATGGTTATCTGCAGAGCGGCTGTTTACACAGTATCACTGTAACTCAATTATACGTATAGGGTGGTACATCACATACGGTTATGTAACGGGACCCGTGTCTAACCAACGTTATCTTCTCACACGGTTTGGTGCGGAAATTGTGTGTGACGTTGTAATACCTAACACAAATGACATGTATAAACTGTGTGCCGTATCCAACATATAGTGCCATAAGTAGTTCCCGACCGTTAGCTTATCCCCATAGTTTCCCCATTTCCCCCAAATACCTACATAGCCTCCAAATTCCCTCGCGTGGCGCTGACATTGGGGGAATGCGGATGAGTGGTGCTGATGGTTTCGATGCGGTTGCTCCTGTTCGTATCGCCGAGCACTTTCCTAAGGTCATCAGAAGGCAGGTGTACTACAGATTCGAATCGTCCTGTCAGGTTCCAATCTATCCCGATATTTTTTAGCATGTCCAAAGTATAGCGCCTTGCTAAATCCGTTCTAAATGACACCCCCTGCCCCCAGGAAAGCGATCTGCCGCCAGATCCGGAGCATGACTCCAGACTCCCACAACACGAGTTTGACTCCAAGTTTTGTGCCACCGAGAAGTACCAAAAGCTGAGTTCTATGCACGAGCACACTCCCACTCGACGTGTATGAACAGCGGGATTGAACATTGGCAGGCGATTTCTTAGTTGCCCCTTAGAGGTTAGTGCTAAGTTCATCATTTTACTTCAGTTAATGCCACCGCTCATCCTGAACACCATTTAACATTGTTAGGGATATGAGGCTTGTGCCTTTGTTAACTGGCTAGATGAAGAATGGAATGGCAGGGCTCGAAGTGTTATCACCTACCTCGCAGAAGATAACGTAAAGCTGAAGAAGAAACTATCTGATCTGGAATGTACAATCAGTACGATGAAGCAAGAAAGAATCAATCAAGGCAATAGATGAAAGCAAGAGACAAGAAGGAACTAGCATGTGTAGTTCTGGTTGTCGCATTAGCCATGTTCTATGCTTTGTTTCCAATGTGCTCTAAGGAGAGAGGCGGGCGGCGGTCCAACCGCTGGCTTGCCTCCCGGTGAGCCTGTGCACCGGACTACTGGCATGCCTACCGTCATTTGACACAGCTAGTCGCATACCTCTTGATTACACTGCGCAGCAAGAACACCTCCGTCAATTCACACCTGCACGCACGCCTCCCGGTCTGCCTATGTGGCGGACTGCTCGCATGTGTCCCATCAAATCACTCCTACTCGCATGGCACACGGGTCGCGTGGCGGCGCGTATATTGTTTTTCTATTTGGATGATTAATGCTGCCACTTTATTGCTTAACCAAAGCATAGCGCGTATCCATTGTTGGTCTAACACTCACGGTTCAAATAAATAATCCGTTTGGGATATTGGTTCCCAATTATTAATAATCTCCCATTTGTAATTAGATAAAGATTGCATCAAAACCAGTCTCAAATTTGACAAAAAAAGTACAATGCCACTTTGTATTGGTGTCCATATGAAAACATGATAAGTTTCATGAACTTCAAATAAGTTTTGGATGTACTAGAATTTAAAAATCAAGATTCTCAATGTTTGAAATTTCTTGCACGGGGAGTAAACATGCACCCAGTGAGATACATGTGTTTTTGCAATCCATTTAGGTGCACTGTCACGTGTGTATGTAGCTCAAATTTGATTTTTGCACATTATACCCGTAGAAAATCAATCAATTAATGTAATAAAACGTCTTAATGATCTCTGTTTTTTTCGAAATTAAAATGTCCCTCCTTTGGTAACATATGTTCACCACGGGATAATTTAACATGCACCGTAGTTGCGGTGGATTCGCGGTGTGTGTGTGTGGTTGTGTGCGTCTGGGGGTGGCGAGTGGCTTGCAGTACACTACGAGTTGTGAGCCACCATGTGGGTTGGCCATTTTGTTAGGCAGGTGCCACATCAGAGTCGTGAATTCGTTATTTAGAACATTACACAATCCTTTCATACATACATGTTTTGGCCACATTTAGTCGATGGTTGTCCTACACGACACTCGATACTCGCGTGTGACGCTTTCTATGGACCCGCGAGGTCACCGTCCATCACTTGGATGAACTGCCGATAGTGAGGTTAATTTAACTGGCAAGATAGAAACTTTTTTGTTTGTGTTATGGTGGTATATAGTACGCGTCAAAGAGGTGGGATAGGACTAGCATATATACTATACGTACTCGTCTGTGAACAAGTACACCTCACTCAATGTGGGGACTTTTGGTTTCCGAGGCACATGCCACAACAAAGTTATGAAATTGGCTATTCAAACAGCACACAACACCTCTTTGGGCCACATGGATGCAGGCGTTGGTTATCCTACCTAGGACACTCACGTGTGACGCTTCCATATATGGGCCCACGAGACCATCGTCGATGCATGCATCACTTTGACCTACATCGGGAGAGGTTAATCAATTTCACCATCGAGGAGGATTCTTTTTGGGTTGTACTACGGTAGGAGAATATAGTATGCATCGAAGAGGGGGAAGGGGACCATCATATGTAGTACGCTTCATGAACCTCGCTCTTTGTGGGGGGTTTACGGTTCTTGAGGCATGTGGCACATCAAAGTTGTGCATTTTGGGTATTCAACTTACGTTTGACCCACATGCAAAGCGATGGTGCTTGTCCTCTTGCACCCACTTAAGCGGTTATCAGCGATATCAATGATTTCCATCTGTGGGCCTGCTTGGTACATCACTACTTTTTACCTGACAACTAGAGAGGCTAATTTAACTTAGGAGGGGATTATTGTTTTGCTTGTAATACGGTATATATATAGGTCATGCTCTGGGATGACATGATACAGTTTGAGCACACACACATGCATCTGTATGCATGAATCCCTCCCGTCGAGTCGATGTGGTTAGTACAATAACACGTCATGAACTGATCTCGCTCTGTGTGGGGACTATACGATTTTTGACGCACACGCCACATCAATGTTGTGAAATGGTATTGAAACATGCACGCATGCATCAGCTCCATACAAATGAATGTAGTGGTTGTCTTCAAATGGTACACTCCCTCGCGTGGTTATCGGCGACAAGCCTATATATTCATGGGCCCGCGTGGATATCCATGATCACCTTGACCGACAACAAGACAGATTACCATGACAGATTCTTCCTTTGGTCATGTTATCGTAGTATAGGTCATGGTGAGATTCAGACCTAATTAAGTTTGAGCGCATATCCTATGCACGCATGCATGCATGCATGAATCACCGTCGTTGGCTCGAAGTGTGGTGTAACATACATATGCATCGTCAACCTACTCAGTGTGGGGATTTCTAGTTCGAAATCACGATGCCACATCAAAGTTGTTCCATTGTGTATTCAAAAACACACCTCTCCATACATATGTTTGGGCCACACGCATGCAGTTGTTGTCTTTGGGGACTAGCTACTTGCGTGATTATTGGCGAGCTAGCCCATCTCCGGGGTCGCATTGACGGCCATCACTTTGACCAACAACAAGAGAGAGGTTGTACGACCAAGGTGGATTATTCTTGGTCCGTTTTACGATCCATCTTGGTGAGATGCCTCTCTGGCCCATTGGCTGAAAGTGTGTGGGGAGGGGGGCTGCTAGTTCGCACTTTGCTAGGTGAACCTCGGTTGGGGGCATGCATTCATAGCTTAGGATTCCCTTCGTGCCGAATTGAGGGAGGGCTACTACTTCGCACTTTTCTAGGTGAACCTCGGTTGGGGGGCATGCATTCATAGCTTTGGATTCCTTTGGTGCCGACACGAGGGGGGCTGCTAGCTACTTCGCACTTTGCTAGGTGAACCTCGGTTGGGGGGCATGCATTCATAGCTTAGGATTCCCTTCATGACGACATGAGGGGGCAAGCAATACCGTGCGCTTTGTGAGATAGTTGCCACATCGAAGTTGAATTTGGTATTTGAACATCAAACCACCCTTTTCATACATAAATTTGGTCCAGATGCAAGCATGTTCGTGTTCTGACCCTCTCCCGCGTCATTTTTCGCGAAATTTGTGAATATTAGACAAGTCGGATGACACAACAGACACGGTTCACTCAAACTAACCATGTGTCGTGCCGGTGCCCCTATCACGCACACATCCGCATAGTACATTGGGCTCCACGAGGCTTCTCCTCTCAATACTATCTACCTGCCTGCAGCTTTTTTCTGTTTGATAACACACAGTTATTGTGTTTCCACCATGTGTGATGTTTCTTGTTCCCAATCCTGCATCCATCCCTTGAAAATATATGGCCGCCTCGAGGGGTTTTCTGTTTCATAACACACGGTTGTTATCTCCAAACTATGTGCAATGCACCATCATCAAAATTTTGAATAGCCTCGGCATTTCACTCCCGCGTAGTAAAATTTTTAGTACCCGCGTCATTTCCTTAAACACACACCCACGCCCCTCCACACACACACCAAAACCTTCTTGGGCACGCACACACATACACACACCCTCCCTCACTCGAAACTCAAGCAAGGTCCCCGCCACCGTTGCAAGGCCTCCATTGTCAACATCTGCCGGTTTGCCCGTGCAGCTTACCAATCGATCTCCATACCTAGGCCACCTTGAGTTTCTTAGATGACGCCTGCCAAACGCTCCCTTTCCCATAGATCCCCATCGCACACTCCAAAGCGCTGTAGCCTAAACCCGGCTACGCTTCCCGTGGAGGTCGAGGAGTGACTGGCCCAAAAGAGGTGTATCCCGGTCTCTTCTCCCGACGTCGTTGAGGAAGCTGACGACCATTACTTGCCGCATGCACTCAATCAGCAGGCTAGAGTATGCGGGTATGTCCCGGACGACAGCTACGACATCGAGGTCGTCGATAGCGACGTCTTGAGGCGGGCTATGTCACTGGTTAAGTGGCCCGCCCCCACCCCTCGGGTTCAACTGCCGTCAATCTCATCCATGGCCCCGCCGCTGATCTCCTCTAGCTTGCTGTCAAGAATTTTCCATCCTATATCGCCATCGAGCCCCTTTTGTCATTCCTGAAGGACACATTCTGTGGCGCTTATTGGATTATCGGTTCCGGCAAACCCTTGAGGTTCGAACACTGGGGTGCGCACGAAGATCTCGCTCTCTCCCTAGCTCGTGCTCGCAATGATCTCTAGGCCTAGCTCGCCAAACCCAAGGAACGAGTGACACGAGAGTTTATACTGGTTCGGGCCACCGTTGTGGCATAATACCCTACTCTAGTGTGGTGTGGTGGATTGCCTCGTGGGTTGAGGATGAACTAGTAGAGTGGACGAACATCCTCCTGAGGAGAGGTGTTCTTGAGCTTGATGAGCTGGTGTGCTTCAGGATGGTCCGAATGATCCATCCCAACATGAGCCGATCCCTAACTATGGTGGTGGCTAGCCCTATTTATAGAGGCCATGGTCCTCTTCCCAAATGTTTAGGCGGGAAGGGATCCCACAATGGCCAATTTTGAAGGGAGACAACTAGTACAAGTTATCCTGACAAAAGGTGGTCTTCGCCTGCAAAAGGCTCTGGTGGTGACGCCGTCATGGGCTCCGCGGTGACCTCTGTCATGCCATCCTGCTGGCCTTGGTATTGTTGCGCCGATATGGGAACCTTTGCCTGATGCCGCGGGACTCCTCGCCTACGCCTGCTGCCTTACCACCAAAGAGGAAACTAGCACCCTGCGCCTGTTGGTGCCTGCCTGACCTTGGTCGTCATAGGTTACATCACGCGGACCTCGCGAGGTGCCCTTGCATATATATCTCCGCTCCTTAGGAGCCAACCTAGCGAGGCCGCCCCGGAGGAGGTCTTGGTGTCGTCTGCCTCGCAAGGCTTGGCCCCTCGCAAGGGTCTTGAGTGGTTCCTAGTGAAGATGGATCGTACCAGGCCGTTGGTGGAGCCACGCCGTGGGCCGCAGGCAGGCAAGTCTGGGTACCCCTGTTCCCAGGACGCCGATAGTAGCCCCCGGGCCCAAGGCGCTCTCGGACTTGGCTTCAAGGCGAAGCCAAAGGGAAAGTGTGGAGCGCCGCGGGCCCCAACCGCATGTGGCCTCAATTGACGCGTGGTAATTGATAGGTCGTGGGTGTCTCCGCTTCCCCATGCTGCCTCGACAACTGTCCTTGGCTGACAAAAGGCTTGCGCACGCCGCAGGGCTTTCATTGCCTTCCTTCTCCTTCCTCCTTCTCTTTCTTGCCCCGAGAGACTCTAGATCCGCGTGAACCCCTCTGCGAGTTTGCAGCCAATGGCGTCCGACAAGGCGAAGGCCACGGGTTCACCTTCCTAGTTCGAGCTGGCCCTGAGTGCTCCTAGCGTCTCGGAGAAGAACCTTGCTGCAACGCACCTAATGATGGCGGAGAGCACAAACAAGGGGGGAAAGACCATGCTTCGGACTGGCTCCGACGAGGCAGAGCCCTCAGGTAGTACCTTCTATCCCTTTTTCATGAACATCGTCGTTACGAAGCTGGTTGCCGTGACCTCGTCCGCTCTGGGGACTCACGGGCCGGTGGCACGGGCTGCAAGGCCTCCAGCCTCCGTGCTTCTGAAGAGGCTGACGGACTATGTCGTCGTGGACCAGTAAGCACCTTCCCTTGATTTTGTTTTTGCTTTTGCCGTTGTTTCTTGAGCTCTCCTTTTGTGCCATCAGGCTGACACCAGCGGCGAAGAAGAAGAGAGAGGGAGCGACCACACCCCCTCTGGTGCGGAGAGGCAGCGATGGTGCCCGCGCCTCTCCGGCCCGGTCCTCCTCATGAGGCATAGAGAACCGTCCTCAGGAGAAAATGGCCTTGCCCGCCCGGCCAGCTCTAGAGGAGTCCGCCCCCAGCTCGTCGGCTAAGGTCCCAAAGGCTCAGGAGCCCCCGGCCCTTCTTCTGTCGTCGACATGCAGGTGGTGACTCTGCCTCCTCCTCCTCCCGTCATTGCACCGGTACGCGATCCAGCTGCTTCACCAGACCCTCTGGAGGAGGCTCTTGTCATGATGACCGAGCTTCAGGGTGACCTTCGAGGTGCCGACCGTCATTTGGCATCAGGGCACCTGGAGTTGATCTCGGGGTGGCAACGGTCTGACGCGTCCGTGAGCGAGGCCTGGGGTCAAGCCACGACGGCTTTCGAGGAGCGCAAGCGGGCCGTCGACCATGCCGCGGCCGCCCGCGTGGCGGCATTGAAGGATGCCGAAGCCGCCAAGGAGCGTTGCCGGGTGATGGAGGCCAAGCTGGAGACCATGTGCAATGAGCGTGCAGCTAAGGCTCGCGATCGCAAAGCGGAGGAGGAGAAGATGAAGGACCGGGAGGACATGATCACGGGTCATGACGCTGAGCTGGGGAGCTGGCTCAGGAGCAGGCCGCGGAACGCAGCTACATGAAGGAACTGGAGAAAAAGGTGGAGGCGGGGAAGGTCCAGTTGGAGGCCAAGGCAAAGGTTCTTGTTGAGGATCGTGAGGCCTTCAAGTCTCTTGAGGAGAGGTCCGTCAAGGCGTTGCAGGGGCTCTACGAGAAGGGTCTAGAGAAGCCTTTGGTGATTGATGACAACGGCCCCGCCCAACTACTTCCTCAGCTTATTAAAGTGCTCGAGGATGTTGCTGACAGGATCGGCCCCATGGTGGAGGGGGAAGCGCGCACACTTTCCTCATCGGCCCTGACGCGTGTCCTCAGCCACCTTCACCCTCGCGACCCCAATGCCGACTTGGTGTCCTGCTCGAGCCTGTGGATGAGGGGCGCTGCGAAGCTGCTGCAAAGGCCATGAAGGTCCAGGTGGTGGCCTTGCTGAAGAAGTTCCTTGCCATCAACTCCGTGCCTCCAGACGATGGTGCCACCAATCCCTTGACCAGGACCATTGGCATGGGTGATGTTGATGCTGCCGATGAGCGGGCGCTTCCGGACGACGGCGTCCAAGGCTGATGAGGAGGCTCGCTGGTTCCCCTTCCTGCTTTTACTTTCCTGCGATCTTTCTGGAGACATGCGACGTGCCGCATGGAGGCGTTAAAACTCTTGTTTGATGTGTAAGGGACAATATGTTTTAGTAGTATCTCGATAAGATTCTGCAACCTCCTTCTCGTTTGCTTGATGTTCTACGTCGACAGGGCCAAACCGCACGCATACCTCAACCGCCATTGGACCGTTCGGATCACCAGGACGGGACCAAGGGGTGAGGGGTATGCGGCCACTTAGGCTCCTGAGTCGCGATGCTCAGGAGTCCCCCTTGACGCGCAAACAGCCCGCGAAGAGGAGATGTGATAGTAGGCCTTAGTGTTCTACGTCGGCAAAGCCCGACCCCCCACATACCTCACTCGTAGTTGGACCATCTGGATCACCAGGGCGGGACCAAGGGGTGAGGGGTTACGTGGCCAGTTAGGTCCTGAGTCACGATGCTCAGGAGTCCCCCTCGACCTGCAAACAGACTTTCATACCTTTCCTCGCCGAGGTCCCGCTCGGGAAGGGCGCGCGATGGCCAAGTCCGATGGACCTGGCAGGGCGGCATACACTAGGCGTGACTTGAGCATAGCCCCTGTGCCCAGCCCCCTCGTGCAACTCTCTCGAGGGGAAAGTGTTGCGGTGAGGATGGACACTCAGCCAGACGGCTCCCTGAGGTTAATGCGGCCAAGGGGCCGCCCTCAGTTGTTTATCACCAGCATAGAGTATAGCACTTCCGCACTTGCACGGGCATAGCCGCTCCTCGACCATGTCGATTGCCAGCACGGAGCATGGTGCTTCCACTGGTACATGGGTGAGGGCTCCCTCTGAGTGGAGCCCCCAGGGCATGTACAACCCAGCACTGACACGTGGCTTGCACGAAAGGGCTAGACGAGGTGTGTCTGGGCACTCGTGAGCCAGCGCGGGACTCACGAGGCAATACAACAAGGCGGGTTGCGCCTAGTCTTCATTCTTGATGGTTGTGGTGGCCCTGCGAGATGGTTAGGCAACCTGCATCGGGCGAATATCCTGAGGCGATCACATGAGAAGGCCAAACACCAACGACCCCAAGAGGTGACGTGAATGGGGCCGGCCCGCCAGACAGAGCTTTGTCGTTGGGTTTATCGCCGCTGCAGGGACGGACCCGATCACAGGCGACGTGCCTAGTCTTCTCATGCGAAAATCCTAAAGAAATACGGCCAGTGCATGGCTCCCATGGTGGCGGGGCACCGGGTCGCGCGCCCTGGCTTGTCCGTCCGCGATTAGTAAGGGACCTGGACTAAGGGGTCCTCAGGCGTCCGGCCTGTTTGACATGGGTCGGACTGTTGGGCCATGAAGATACAAGACTAAAGATTCTCTCACCCGTGTCCGGATGGGACTCTCCTTGGCGTGGATGGCAAGCTTGGCATTCGGATATGAAGATTCCGTTCTCTGTAACCGACTTGTATAACCCTAATCCCCTCCGGTGTCTATATAAACCGGAGGGTTCAGTCCGTAGAGGCGGTCACAATCATAATCATATAGGATAGACTTCTAGGGTTTTAGCCATTACGATCTCGTGGTAGATCAACTCTTGTAACCCCTATACTCATCAATATATTCAAGCAGGACGTAGGGTATTACCTCCATCAAGAGGGCCCGAACCTGGGTAAAACTTCGTGCCCCTTATCTCCTGTTACCATCAACCTTAGATGCACAGTTTGGGACCCCCTACCCGAGCTCCGCCGGTTTTGACACCAACATTGGTGCTTTCATTGAGAGTTCCACTGTGTTGCCGTTAGAAGGTTCGATGGCTTCATCAATCATCTACAACAATGTGGCCATGAGGGATGTCTTTCTTCCCAGCCAGATCTTCGTGTTCAGCGGCTTCGCACTGCGGGCCAACTCGCTTGGCCATCTAGAGCAGATCGACAGCTACGCCCCTGGCCATTAGGTCAGGTTTGGAAGCTTGAAATACGTTGCTGATATCTGCGGTGACTTGATTTTCGACGGATTCCAGCCCATGGCAGCCGCTCCCTGCCACCGCGATGAGCATGACCTACATCTATCATCGGACCATGCACATGAGATAGCACCTGTAAGTGCTCCGGCCCTAGATCCGGAGCAGACTGCGCCATCCAAAGACAGGAAGCTCAACCCTCCATGGAGGCCGCAGAATCAGCGGCGTTGGAGGCGCACACAGACCCAATTTCGTGCGAGATCCGCGTCACCGGAATCCCGGACTCGTCTCCGGCCATTGGCACCGAGCTATGCGCACCCGCGCCCGCTGAGCCTGATCAAGCGCCGATCATCGAATTCAGTGCCGCAGACATCTTACGTCACTCACCTTTAGACGATGTGCTAAACTCATTAAAAACCCTCTCCTTAGCAGGGGACCCACAGCCGAATTATATCCGTTTGAACTAGGGCCTGATGACGGGGAATTTCGCTTCCCACCCACCTCCTACTTAATAGCCACTGTCGAGGACTTAACCGACAAACCTGATTACGGCTCTGAAGACATCAAGGGTATGGAGGACGATGCCGAAGAGGAGCAGGCCCAAAACCCGCCATTTACCGGGCGCTGGACCACCAGCCCCTCATATGACGTACACATGGTGGATACACCCAAAGAAAATAGAGACGAAGACAAGGAAGACCTAGTCGAGGATAAACCTCCTGATATACAATCAAAGTGCCAACATCAGCGGCACCCCTCCAAGTCACGCCGTGGAAAAGACAGCAATACCGGCATAGGAGAAAACAATACTCCAAACGATGCCGAAAACAATGAAGACCCCGTTAAGCCAACTTCAAAACAGGACGAACGAGAAGACGAGCAAGTTAGCCCCGATGAACTGGCCATCAACAAAGACTCAGAGGACAGTAATTATCTTCCGCTCTCCGAGGAAGAGGAGAGACTTGGCAACGATGATTTTATCGTGCCTGAGGAACCTCTCGAGTAGGAGTGCTTCAAGCGCCGGCCAATAGCCATTGTAAGGAGCCTAAAAAAGAAGTAGCATCAGCTTAAAGCTGACAAAGATCTACTTAACGATAGATGGACTCATGTCCTGGCAGCCAAGGAATACGACCTCGAGCGCCCATCCAAAAGTTATCCGAAGCACAAATTGTACCTCAATTGGATGACGAGCCGCTGGAGCCAGTACCATCAGCATGTAATGCGGCTGATCAACCACAACGCGGCCGAGACAAAGCGGCAACTCAAGAAGAACACCAGCGATCACTATCTTTCCATAAAGGCAAAAATAAAATAGCTCGGGGACATACATACGACCTACGGCGGGACCTGGTCAGTGGAGCAGGTCAGACCAGATCGATATACGGATCACGGGGGCGTGCCCCGACGCGTGACGACGACTATCAAGCCGAACATGGCAAGCACAATCACATCCGCGCCGATAGCCGCAGACGGACTCCATCCGAACTATGTCACGACCTGGCCCGATATAGAGGCACCGCACACCCCCTCTGCTTCACTGACGAAGTAATGGAACATGAATTCCCAAAAGGGTTCAAACCCGTGAATATCGAATCATATGATGGAACCACAGATCCTGCGGTATGGATTGAAGACTTTATTCTCCATATTCATTTGGCCCGCAGGGACGATCTTCATGCCATCAAATACCTCCCGCTAAAACTCAAGGGGCCAGCTCGGCACTGACTGAACAGTCTGCCCGAGAATTCCATTGGCAGCTGGGAGGACTTGGAAGATGCCTTCCGCGATAACTTCCGAGGTACATATGTCCGGCCTCCGGATGCCGATGACCTAGGTCACATTATTCAGCATTCCGGGGAGTCTGCCAGGAAGCTCTAGACTATATGTTCTTAATTAAAAAGAACAAAATTGACGATTGTCCGGACGTTGAAGCCCTCGCGGCCTTTAAACATAGTGTCCGAGATGAATGGCTCGCCCGCCACCTCGGACAAGAAAAACGAAAATCCATGGCAGCCCTTACCGCTCTGATGACCCGCTTCTGCGCAAGAGAGGACAACTGGCTCGCTCGTAGAAGCAACATCACCAGTGGCACGGGCACTTCCGAAGTTCGAGACAACAATGGCAAGTCATGACGCAATAAACACAAGCGTCGAAATAATAATGAAGGAACGCACGACACGGCGGTCAACGCCAGATTCAGCGGCTCCAAACCCGGTCAACGGAAAAAGCCATTCAAGGCAAACAGAGACGGACCATCCAATTTAGACAAGATACTAGATTGGCCCTGCCAGATTCATGGCACCCCCAATAAACCCGCTAATCCTACCAATAGAAGTTGTTGGGTCTTCAAACAAGCCGACAAGCTTAATGCCGAACACAAAGGGAAGAGGCCGCCCAGTGACAACGATGACGAAGAGACTCGCCCACCGAACACCGGGGGTCAGAACCAATTTCCCCCCGAAGTAAAAAATGGTAAACATAGTATACATGACGCACACCCCTACAGGGGAGCGCAAGTGCGCACCACGGGACACCTACGCGATAGAGTTGGTCCAACCAAAATTTAACCAATGGGCGGCCTGCCCGATCACTTTTTTCGCAAGGATCACCCAGTTAGTATCCGTCACGCAGCCCTGGTCCTCGATCCAATCATCAATGGGTCACATCTCACGAAAGTCCTTATGGACGGTAGCATCAGCCTTAATCTACTCTACCAAGACACTATCCGCAAAATGGGCATTGATCCTTCAAGAATCAAGCCCACCACAACTACCCTCAAGGGAGCAATACCTGGCGTAGAAGCTCACTGCAAGGGCTCCATCACATTAGAAGTAGTTTTCGGTTCGTCGAACAACTTTGGAAGTGAAGGCTTGACATTCGATATTGCCCCGTTCCGCATTGGCTACCATGCACTTCTGGGGCATACTGCTTTTGCTCATTTTAATGCGGTCCCACACTACGCCCATGCAAAACTTAAGATGCCCGGTCCACGTGGCGTCATAACAATAAATGGAAATACAGAATGCTCCCTCCATACAGAGGGTCACACTATGGCTAAAACAACAGAAGTACAAAACGGCCTCATCAAGCCGCATATCTTATCGGCCATTAAGCCACCGGCCTCTATTAAATAGGACCGATCAATCTTAGGGCTGGATTAGCAGTTCGGCCTTCATCATTCGCCTCATATGCCTGCGAAGTTTATTCCACGCATACATAATTATGCACTTAAAATACCCTGGTCATCGGCAGAGGCACAATATGGACAGGCCTACAAGCACTCATGCAGCCTCTTTTTCTTTTCTAATACCATTTTTTATCTTTTACCACAGGTGGCTCAAAGGTTGGTCATCTCACGGACTCTTTAGGAGTTCGGCTTCATACACCTACTCAAAGGCTATTCCTATTAAGGAGTCCTTCAACCGAGGCAAGGCGGCGCAGACGTGCGACAAGAGGTCCAAATAATTCTTTGTAGACCGCACTCTCAATTTTGAGCCTGTAAAGTGCTTTTTTTCCTCAGCCTTTGACCCCCGGCATGTCAAATAGCCTAGGTTGAGGCGTTATTATTTGTAAGATGACGATTGACGTATCAATCAGGTCCCAGTGAACATATTCTTTATTTAGTATTCATTTTTTTCTACATAGATGAATTTTGCTTCTTCGGTTGTTTCACACACGCACCTTGGCACAAATTCCCAGGGGCTCTATATGGGAACAAGTGAGTCGCCGACATGTCCGAACAGCTTTACAACACACTTTGGCATCACGAGTTTGGCCTTATATGCATCAGCTCTGAATCATGTCTTTGGTCAATAGTTGGGTTGCCCGGCTCTTGTGCTTACTACCTTACGCTCTGCTCTATCAGCTAGGGTAGTACAGGGAGAACTAGTGCGATTGTTTTTCTGGTTCATTTGGTTAAGCACCTCAGTAGAGAAACCCGAAAATTGACTATCATGATGCGGCGAGAGCTGGTCAACCACTTGATGACTTATCAGAATCTTTCGTGATTCCTTTTGTATTACACGAAGGACCGTTTTTAAGGTCACCTATGTAACGCACCATATTGGGATAACCGCGTACATACCAGGGGCTATATCGTAGACCCACCGTCAAACTCCTATGGCTAAGTGAAAGTTTTAAAGCCCTATAGTACGATTGCCTAGTTCGCTGCCTTGACACCTCCTTCACGGACCAAGATGTTGGGTCAAGAGTGATCAAGTGCTTTTTTGAACACCCTTGTATTTTATGTGTGGGGGCCGAAGCCGACGACTGGAGAACTTTCAAAATTGTATAAGGACGGCCACACAGGAGGAACCAAAACTTTTAGGAAAAAGTATAAAAACATAGCCTTAATATATCATAATATTGTTTTTTACAATCTTGGTACATTCATTCAAAGATCATATCCGTCGAGCACTGACCCTCTATTAAGCGGGTGCCCTCTAGGGCATCTTCAAAATACTGCTCCAGCGTGTAGTTGTCCTTGCCCCCGGGTGGACTCTTCGCTACAATATTGGTGGCCTTCATCTTCGCCCAATTCGTCTTGAGATGGGAAAAGGCCATCCATGCACCTTCAATGCACACTCGTCGCTTTATGGCGTCGATACGCGACACCACATCCACAAGTCGTTGCACCAAACCAAAATAACTATTCGGGACTGGCTCAGTCGGCCACAGCCGGAATACGACGTCCTTCATGGCAGAACCGGATATCTTGTGGAGCTCGGCCCACTGGACCATCTGTTCATTCAGCAATAGCGGGCGCTTTGGCGTGCCGAATAGTGACCAGAAAAGCTTCTCTGTTGCACACCCTTCTTGCACTTGGTAAAACTGCGCCGCATCAGAGGTACTCCATAGCAAGTCATAGAACGCATCTGGAAAACTCCACATTTGATTAAGCAGGGCATACTTCGGATCACCGAATTTAGTCTGTAATAGAAAGGGCTTACCGGCCGCTATCTCCCCGGCTTGCCGGATCTCCTCCCGAGCCGCTCTCAACTCGGATCGTGCACCTCTCACCTCTCGTAAGGCCTTCTCGAGTTCGGCTACTTTGGCCTTGCTCTCCTCCTTGAGTGCTCGGCATTTGCCAGTGGCATCCTTTAGATCTTGCTCTATGGAAGATATTCTCTCTTCACACTGGCGCTGAGCAGCCTGTTCGGCCTTTAACTCCCCAGCTGCCTTCTTGGCAGCCACATTACTCATCCTGACTTGCTCCTTAGCCCGGACGAGCTGAGCCCGCAGGGCCTCAACCGCGGCAGCACCATCTGCAATTTTGCATATTTCAGTATATAGTTCTCAACTTCATGCTCATATTATTATACATACATATACTGACTGCCCCAAAAACATACCTTGCGCCTCGTCAAGCCGCCTGTTAATAAGCCTGATGTCGTCATCCGCCACATCAAGTTTCCGTTTCTGATCTGCAACCTCTATAGCACGGGCAGTCTCCGTGGATGAAACATCATGTGTTCCACTTAGTTAGATTATTTCCTGGGTATATCTTCTTTGATCCTCTTATTGCCTCCTATTGGACGCCAACCAGAGTCTCAGGGGCTACTATCTATTCACGGGTGCATTTTTTGCATGTAAAGTGCAATCAAAGATATTACATTGCATACCTCTAAGCCTCTTAGCAGGCCCGTGAAGGCTTCATTAATTCCGCTTCTCGCGGACAGAATCCTCTCGGCTACTGTACCCATCAAGGTACGATGTCCCTCTGAGATGGACGCACGTTGCAACACGTCCATCAAGGTCTCCGGTGCCTCCTGATTCTTGGAAGCGACAATGGGAGTACATAATCCCTTCGAAGGGATGTGTTTGCTCGACTCTAGAATTGTCTCCAGCTGTAAACCGGATAGTTCGAGGCCGTTATTATTGGTCCCCAAAGGGGCTGCATGCCCCAAACCCTGGGCCGCCGAAGTATCACCTTCGGGTGCGGTCTTCATTGTCCCTTGCACCACTTTTTGATCAGGAGAAATCCTCCGGGAGGACACCTCAAAGTCGTCCACCCTATCGGGCGAGAGGGTCTAGCGAGGTGTCTCACTTCCCATCATCTCCGGAAAAAGATCCTCTGAGGAGGAGGACTGTTGAGGGAGACTGCGCACCGGACTGCAAACATATATTTTCAGATGTTGCCCTTGTAAGCGGAAAGGAACGGGATATGTTTAGGACACCCTTGTTCACTTACGATTCGGCTAAAGGC
Source organism: Triticum dicoccoides (assembly GCF_002162155.2). Taxonomy (NCBI): domain Eukaryota; kingdom Viridiplantae; phylum Streptophyta; class Magnoliopsida; order Poales; family Poaceae; genus Triticum; species Triticum dicoccoides. The sequence continues at coordinate 289,960,750 of NC_041382.1, read as the reverse complement.
TTGTCCTTATGGAGGAACTGCGCGTCCACATCGTCTTCCGAACCCGAACCGCTTGGCAAGGACATCTTGCCTCGGTTAGGAGCTCCTTCCTCCAAATGTTCAGAGGCGGTCCTCTTTTTCCCATATGGGGAAGCGATGTCGGCTTTCCCTTCTCTTTTGTCTTTGGAAGAGGGAGCCCCAATCCCCCAGACATAACGTCTGGTGTACCTTTTGAATGAAGGTCACCTTTTGGCCTTCTTGTTCTCCTCCTTGCCCTCCTTCGTCGGCACTTGATATGGCGCCGGAGCCAGCATCCTTGTTAACATAGGATCGACTGAGTCTTCGGGAAGAGGGGCCAAACACCTAATTCATTCCGCTTTCTTTTCCCAGCCCTGTGCGAAGATGGTTTTCTCAGTATTACAGGATGTTTAACTAAGCTGTGTTCGGGAGTCAAGTGCTTACCGAGGTATCCGGATGATTGCAATCGAGGCCGATGTCTTTGGTGGTATCCGGCCACTGCCTTCGTGTCCCAAAGAATAACTTCCACATTCCTCTGTGTGTCGTGCCAAAGAAGTGCTGAAGGGTCCGTGGTCCTTCCGGATTGAACTCCCACATGCGGAGGGGCCGTCACTGGCACGACAGGACCCGGCGGACTAACATTACCTAGATTACATTGATGAGGCCGGTGTCCTTTTCAAGGAAGCTCCGGATGCGGCTTTGTAGCGTCTGCACTTCATCAATGGATCCCCAGTCCAGGCCCTTATTAATCCATGATGCGAGCAATAATGGAGGGCCAGGTCGGACCGCAGCTATGGCTGCCCACTTGGTACAACGTGGTTCGATGATGTAAAACCACTCCTGCTGCCATAAGTCGGAAACTTCTGTGAAAGAGCCTTTGGGCCAAAAAGCATTGGGGGGCTTGTTCACCGTGGCACCACCACACTCTATTTGCTCCCCCTCGATTACCTTCGGCTTCAAGTTAAAGGTCTTGAGCCATAAACCGATGTGAGGGGTAATGCGGAGAAAGGCCTCGCACATGACAATAAATGCCGAGATGTGAAGGAAGGAGTCTGAAGCTAGATCGTGAAAATCTAGCCCGTAATAAAACATAAGGCCGCGAACGAAGGGGTGGCCTAGGTCCTCATGGCTCATGTCACGCGGACCTCGCGAGGTGCCCCTTGCATAGATATCTTCGCTCCTCAGGAGCCAGCCTAGCGAGGCTGCCCCAGAGGAGGTCTTGGTGTCGTCCGCCTCGCGAGGCTTGGCCCCTCGCGAGGATCTTGAGTGGTTGCTGGTGAAGATGGGCCGTACCAGGCCGTTGGTGGATCCACGCCCTAGGCCGCAGGCAGGCAACTCTGGGTACCCCCGTTCCCAGGACGCCGACAACGCTGGCTTGGGATCCACAACTTCCAAGTCAGACCTCATCGACGGCGACCACGAGGAGGGCACCCTCTCTGGCTCTTCCAAGGGGAAAGAGCCCTCTGCTCTTCCAAGGGGAAAGAGCCCATCTGCAACATCAGGGAGGGAACCCTACAGCTGTTCTCTTCCAAGGGGAAGGAGCCCATCTGCGACAACATGGAGCGCATCCAGGGTCCGTGCTCTTCCCACAGGAACGAGCCCATCTATGACAAGTGAGGAAACCCATAATTTGTTTTGTCGTGCCTCTTCATAGGGGGAAACCAATGATTTGTTTTGTCGAGTCCCTTTTGTAGTGTAGTGAGAATATGTCCAATTTTAATATCTATATTTAGTTTTTTGCAGTATGCCTTGTCTATTTCAATTGTTCACAATGTGCTGCTCTATATGTGCAATTATTTACTGTGCAGTACATTTCATCAACCTAGTTTTAAACACACCGATATGAATGCATATATTTGCTTCCAGTTAAGCCTGTTATAGCTAGCATATGCCTCTTTTAAAGTTTTTTGATTGTTCGGTTGTTTGTAGTTAGCATATGTCCAGTTTCAAATGTATGTTTGGTTGTTCGTAGTATGCCTTGTTTATTCGAGTTATTCACAATGTGATGTTCTATATGTGCAAGTATGAATTGTGCAGTTCAATTTCATCACTACCAGTTTCAACAATACCCCTATGAATGACTACATTTGGTTGCTGCATCTTGTAGTTAACACGCCTTTCCATTTTTATCTAACAATAACTAGTGTACTTAGACCGGCACAATACCAGTTTGAATGACTATGTTTGCTTGTTGTTAAATGTTAGGCATGTTGCAGTTAACACACCTTTCCACTTTATTTTGCATTACTAGCGTGCTTAAACCTACACACTGAAGCTATCTTTTCGAGATTATTTTGTCTGCCATGAATAATTTTAGTTGATGTTTAGCCTGTTGTGCCTAACATGCCTCTCGATGTTCCTACACAAGACAATTTTGGGAATGACTGTTGTTTTCCATTGAGGTTAGTTTCATCCCATGGCTTATATATACTCACTATTTAGGATATCGGTAGCTGGTACCATATAGGCCGGGGACTGATAAGGGACTAATCGGTGAATCGTACTTTTATCTGAATATAGCTGTAACCCATTTATTGTTAGGTTAACTAGGGCCATATGTAAAATATTTGAGGCTACATAGCAGCATGCACTGTACTTAATGTCTAAAATGCAATCGTAGGCTATGTAGCAAGAAGGAAGAGTGTTACCTTAATGTTCTGATGATGTCTAGATATACGTAGAAGAGTAGCAGCAGCAGCAACAACATAGCCATGTTTGGATACTCCACTTAGCTAGAGGTTAGACTTAGTTTCTAGCTCATGACTAATCATGAACTAACTCCATCCAAAGAGGTTTTTGGATGACAGGGTTAGATTGACAATAAATGCACTAGGATAACTAGCTCGAATTAGCACCTCTTGGGTTGGATAGTTTTTTGGTGGGTTAGATGCAACTAGCTCAAACTAACCCTCATGTTTGGATATACTTCAGGGCTATTTGATCCCGAACTAGCTCAAACTAACTCTAACCCATGGATACAACAGCAGTTAATCAGCCGATAATTTGTAAGAATGCAGTAAACTCCTTCCGGCCCATAATATAAGATGTTAATTCATCTAATATGTGAGTATATTGGATGTTATAAGATATTATAAAAAATTATTGTACTACATCATTGTGCAATTTATGTTTAGCTTCTAATATTAACTTGGTGCTTTTAGGTACATATGTCATTTGTAAATATCCGCGCTTCGACCCTTTCGGCGTATGGGGAAATGAGATATCGATGAACCAGCATCAAGTGAGGAAGCTGATAAAGATTGTTAGTAAAATGGGTCAGAAGATGGCAATTAAAGTATTTTTTTACACTTTATCCAAGACAAAGGCGAACTACAGGATGGTAAGCAAGAACTCTGCAGCCTTCTTTTTACTGCATGAATCCTTTTCCTTTGTAGTGGTTCCCAAAGCTGTTTACTCAAGATTACCTATCAAACTACATGATTGGTGGGCATGCAAAGGTTAAATTATTTCTACCAGAACACGATGATTATCTAGATGTTTTCATGAAGACCATGAAGGATGGGCGGTCGGCCATCATAAGGGGTTGGACTAGAGTCGTGTGTGCCTTCTACATGGAGGAGGGCACAATATGGGCATTCCAATTCACCTTGTTCAACAACTAGAATGTATTTCGCCTCTTTCTTTACTGACTTCAATAGTACAAGTATACAACTGTGGTTCATCATTCTTCATTTGGTTCTTATGTAATTCTTGAACATATGTACCTATGAATCGAATAATGAATTGGTTGTTTGAACCTGATGGATATGAATAAAGCTATATCATATATTCAAATTCAAATCCGGTACAATTTGAAATAGCAGCAATTAAATTATGGTGAAATTATGCTCTTCGGGTCGTTATGGCACACACGGTTGGTAAAACACAAACGTTTGCGATATACACCATAATCCCACACGGTTCATAGAGAGGAAACTTGTGCAAGCATGCACATAGTTGCCGTTTGCAAAGCGTGTGCCTTGTCAGACAATATTACAAATGGTGCGGGCAAACTAAACATTTGTGATAGTGGCCTTATCGTACACCCTTCACAACCATTAACTATTTCTGATAAAGTGTGCATCGTAAACGTTGAACCATAAAATAGCATGTGCGATAGTTGTCGTGTACGACGATGTTACGACGGTCTGACGTTTCGTAATCTTGTTCGGCACTCGTACGACAATTAGCTAATGTTCTTAATTAGTTATTGCATACGGTTTGGGAAAAGCGAATGTGTGTGATTGTATGCTTATCATACACGTTCTATAATACTAAACCGTTTGTGATGGGCCGCGCATCGTAAACGTAGCACCACAGAATACCGACTGCAATGGCAATACGAGCACAAACGAGTAGGAGTACTATGTATGTGTCACACCCTGATTTTCATACCACAACACTTAAGCTATTAAATCATGATAAAGTGTGGTTTGACAAAAACTTTTGCATTATTTGGCTTTTTATTTGGAGTTGGTTTTCTCTCTGTGATTTTCAAGTGCTCTTTAAAGTCAACTACTCCACCTTATATACTTCATCTCCCTGCCCCAAACTTCTGTCCAATGATTGTGCCATGTGTATAGTGCAAAATAGTATTTTCTTACAAAAATAATTTGGCCAAATAGTATTTTCAAAAATTAGTTTTTCCAAAGAACCCTGAATTGAGGTTTGCACTACAAGTACTTGATTTGGGGTATGAAAAATATTTCAAAGAGTATATTTGAAACCTATTAGATACTGGACTCCCATAAACCACAAAAATATAATTTTAAAAGTAATTTTCCTATTTTATTTAAAGGATTTTTCTTAAGGCCGGAAATGGTCTTTAATAGGTTAAATTTATTTTAAAGCTTCAAAAATATTTGAGAAAAATCAGGGAAATTCAGTGGATTGGTTTCAAAAGACTTTTCGAAAACCCTATCGGGTCCCACTTATGCTCGTAGGAGATAATGAGTTGGGTAACCACTTGATGACGAAGTGGTGTACCGAGGCAAGCATGTGTGTTGTTTTCAAAACAGATTGGTTTAAGTTGTTGTCAGCGTTCTGGGAATGGGGGTCCCCAGACTTGCCTGCCTGCGGCCCGCGATGTGGCTGAGCCAGCAGGTCGTATGGCCCATCTTCACCAACAAAGCATCCAAGACCCTCGCGAGGGTCCATGCCTTGCGAGGCGGACAATGCGGAACCTCCTCCCGAGTGTCCTATCTAGGCAGGCTGACAAGGAGCGGAGAAATCAAGGCAAGGCGAACCTCATGAGGCTCTCGTGACGTGATCCATGACGATCGGCACCAGGCGGGCGCCACCGCGCGCAGCGTCCTTGTTTCCTCTTTGGTGCAAAGGAGGCAAGGGCAGCCGCAGAGTACCGAGGCCTCAGGCAAAGGTTGCCATTTTGGTGCAACGAGACCAAGACCATGGACTGCAAGACGGAGGTCATCGTGGAGCCCAAGACGGCGTCACCACTAGAGCTTGTGCAGGCGAAGACCGCTTTTGTCAGGATAGCTTGTACTAGCTGTCCCCCTTCAAATTAGCCTGCCATTGTTGGCTCCCTTCCCGCTCGATATTTAGGAAGAGGACCAGGGCCTCTATAAATAGGACTAGCCACCACAGTGGATGGGATGATCTGATCTTGGCTTGAGGCCACCCCCCCACACACGAGCTCACTGAGCTCAAGAACACCCCAACCTCAGGAGGTTGTTCTCCTCTTGTACTGTTCATCATTAGCCCAAGAGGCAATCCAGCACCACCACACTGGAGTAGGGTATTACACCACAACGGTGGCCCGAACCAGTATAAACCTCGTGTCTTTCTGTGTTGTGAGTTTGTCGAGTTTGTCCGCAAGATCTTAGAGAGCTAGAGCGTAGATCGGTAGGAGGGAAAGACTTCGCACGCACCCCAGTGTTTGAACCTTTAGGGTTAGCCGGAGCCCCACATCCGATAGTTGCGACCGTTATTCCAACCTTACATGCGCAACCAGTCTACCCTTATACGGGAAAGGGCATTATTGATTACGTAGGCCGATACTAGCTTGGAGCCCGCATTACTAGTGATTGGAGAGTCGTTGTTGCGCTCTCTCGAGATGGGGTCGTACCAGGTAGGGAGGCCATGACTGTTTTCATAGGGCACCGGCACACCGTTGGTACCCCGTGCTTGTGGTATGTGATGAATATGGGAGCGAGGCTCCACAATTTTAAGATGTGAAATGTTGGTCATGGGGGTTACTACCAATCGAGTGGACTCTATGTTAGTGTTGTCTAGGGAAAGATAGTGATCGGGTGCTTACCCCGGGTACTTGAGGTACCGCGGGTCGTGGATGACACGGAAGTTCCCCGGATCTTGTGGGTAAAGTGTGCAACCTCTGCAGAGTGTCAAACTATTCGAATAGCCGTGTCCACGGTCAAGGACAGTTGGGTAACCGCTCTTGGGCTACGTCCACATGTTTACAAACCAATGTGTGTGTTTGGATAAGTGGGAAGAACTACTTGGGTCAAGTCAAAGGACTTGACATGATTGAGTTGGGTTGATGCCCATCCCATTTATGTTGATATCTGTAACCAGTCCCTATGGTTACTTGAATTCGTATGATGCATGTTATACCCGTTATTGAACATGTCATAGCACAATAAAATTTAGCTTTCTACAAAAATTTACCTATATCATGCATTGTTGTCTCTTGAACCAAAACATGGGTTGCTTGCGAGTACATTCAAAGTACTCATTGGCTTGCCACTGGTTATTTTATTGGACATGCATGAAAGAACAAGATATGATGAAGAATAATTTAGAGACGAACATGCGAGCTAGGATGCTTCCCAGTCAGGATGCCTGTAGGGTTAAGGCAGATGGCATGGGTTCTACTTTTCGACAAAGTTTTCCGTTGCTTAAGTTTATTTGGTATTCAGCCCTTGTGGCTTTATCTATGTAAGACTTGACCATAATGGTCATAATTTATGTAAGACGGTATGTATGGATGTAAGACTCTTGTTATTCAGCTTTTGTGTGTTCAGTGAGCATTGATCTCTGGGATCACTCTACATGTGCATTCGGTCATCACGACTTATGAGTCGGGGTGCCCACAATATGCATCTTGGCTCCCTATCCCCGACGGTTACTGGGTCGTGTGGGAAGGACCCCCTTATCGCACACTCACTTGGCGACGGTTCCAAATGTCGTCGCGGAAAGGGGTTAAAAACCGTCTGTATAGCACCGGTGCGTACCAGTGCTATGATGCTGCCTAACTTGGATACATTTGTGTTGTTTAGTAGTGTAGAGGCTGGCATGGACAAGAGGGATGAACACGGCAGCAGAAACAAGCATGGAGATGAAGCCGCCCGCGAAGGCAACCAGAACGGTGTTTCTAGCGCAGATTTCAGTACTTTGAAGCGCCCTTGATGACATACAGGGGCATGGATGAAATATACAAGATGCCCTTTCATAAATTTCATCCATAGCTTATAATAGGTGTTGCGCGACCTTATTTTTGGGCCAGGCCCATGTAATTTTGAAATACTTGAGTATAGGCAGTTTTAGAGTCCGTATGTGTGGGGAAATAATAGTTAGGGTTGGTTTAGGACCCCTCCTCCAAGGGTCACGAAATTCCCCACTCTTCCTCCATATATACAGACCATAGGGCGTCGTTTAGACTTTGGGTTTTGTTTAGATTAAAATTTTGCCATAGCTGCAACTTAGCGTACTTCGTTTTTGTTCAATGACCAGACCGAGAAGTCACAAAACCCCAATTTCATCAATAAAGCTTTCCACTTATATTCGCAATATCCAGATTGTAATGTCAGTTTCTTGCTTGTTCTTCATTTGCTCGTAGGAAATAGACCCTCGTGGTCAGGTTGATTGTGCTCCGGCGTGGTCAATCACCCCTCGGAAGTTGGTTTAGTGATTTCTAAGGCGCGATGTCTTCGCACATTCATAGTCGGATCATCAAAGTCGACTCCCACAGAAACGATATCTATCTCATCGAAACATCGGGACACCTTCGCCTCTATCAAGTGGTATCAGATTCCCAGGTTGCTCGGTGAGATTCTAAAGATTTTCGTAGTTTCTATCGAGTCTGTTCTTCATACTTATTGTCCACGAAAAGGCCAAAAAAGGGTTAGTTCATCATATCCGAACCAATTTGAGCCTTTGCATAATCTTTTTAGAGTTTTGCTTTCTTGAATATTTGGTTGCATCGTCGTGTCTACTTGTGGGTCTTAGTGTCTAGTTCATTTATAATTTTGAGTTCTGGTCATAGGTATTCACGCCGCCGCCCCACCATCGTCATCATTGCCACATATCACCACCCCACTAGATCCAGCACTGCTGCCCTATACCACCATATATCCGCCACCAATCCGAGTCCACATATATCGCATATTCGCCATCAATCTGAGTCCACATTTATCACCGTCCGATACCATACCAATCCAAGTTCTTTTCATATTAGGTTTGTTTTCAAGATCCCTCTATTTTCAGATTCATGTTTCCTTGCCTGAGTAGGTTTCGGAAAAAAAATTCTGGAGACCCCTAGGCAGTATTTTGGCCAAAATTTCAGCAGGTGAAAATATTTTTCCCTATCCTGTTTTTAGGCTTTTTTGAGTCTTTTTAGACATGTGCCATCATAGTGATTTTTATCGCACTATTTGGTCGTCGCTGCCCTGATTTCCAAAGAAAGTAAAAAAGATTTCATGCCAATCATGTTGTTTTGACATGGAAAGAGTTTCGAGACACTCACCATTATTGTGATTTTTGCCAACAAAAAAAGAGTGCCAACAAAAATCCAGAGTGTGCTTTTCCCTTGTTTACGTGTCGTTTCGTGATTTTGTTACTGTTCTAGGCTCGCGTCTATAGTACGGTCTAGCCTAGGCCCAGCATAGTACCGTCATTGAGCGTTTAATCAACTTTGCATCTCTAAATTGATTATTGCTGACATTTTTGCTACCATATCATAAGCCTTTCCAGCTCCACATACATCTACATCGTGCGTTTGACACTACCTGGCAATTGTTGTGTCCAAGCTTTGAGATTTTTGACTAAAACGGTTGCCGATCAGCACCTGCTGCTGGGTAAGAACTAGTAAGAATTTGAGATTTGCTTGACGGATTTGTGACACCCCACCACCACCACTTTTTAGTAGTCTGTAGGATCATATTCTTGTGTGTTTCTATTGCTGTGAACCATGGCAGGATCACAAGCCGACGAGCTTGACTTGGAGAACATGACGAAGGAGCTTCATGATAAATTTCAACAAATGTTGAGTCAAAAGGTGGAAGATGTGATGGCCAGCTTTGGAAAGGCACTTGGGAGGATTGATGACATTGAGAAGACAATTGACACCAAGTTCGATGAAGTACTCACACGTCTACCACAGCCACCACCCACATCTACCACACCATTGCAACAACATCAACAACCACCTCCACGCCGCAATCCAGCAGGGCGAGTGTTGGGGATATACCCCACAGTATGACCCGGCCGAACTTGGCGTTTCATTGGTAACCCGCCAGAGGATTGGCGACTCACGTGTCTGGCGGTTCACTGGTATGACGACTCACGAGCCTGAAGACTCATTGGTGACCCGGCGGGTGTTTCAGATGGATAACAAGGCCCAAGGCCCAGAAGACCTACTCATGTTATGGTGGGCCGGCTTAAGAGGAAAGGCATAAGAATATTCTCCTACAAAGGAAGCAAGACTAGGACTCCACTTGTAATAGAGTAATACTAATCCTACTAGGACTAGTCATGTAACCCACCCCTTCAACATATATAAGGAGGGGCAGGGCACCTCAAGCAGGACAAGAAACAATCTCTAGGGCTAGACGCAAAGGGGGGCCGGCTTATGCGGTGACTCTCTCATGAGCATAATGAGATCTAGCCACAAACAGCATGTAGGGCTATTATCGGATGATGTTTCCAGGGGCCCGAAGCTGTCTAAATCCTTGTCTTGTGTGTTGATCTGCCCTGCGTATCTCATCCCGATCAACCCCTCTCAAGCTACCACAAAGATGCGCTTGCCTCATGACTAAGTCCTCACATTAGGACATCTGCCGTGACAATTCCACGATAGTTGGCGCCCACCGTGGGGCTGCGCACGGTGGTGTTGAGTTTTTGGAGGGATCTTTTCTAGGGTTCGAGAATTTTGCAATTTCTGTATAAAGAAGAACCGGATGTAAAGGATCTACGTCGCCTGCGTAGCAAGCAGACGGAATGACATATACGAGATGAAGATCAAGAGAAATTAGCCGAGACAAGAACTGCCCGCAAGTTGCTGATTTCTGTGTTCATGGTGGCGGCTGCTCCTGAAGAAAATTCATAGCAGCCCACGCGTGATTGATCGACTGAGACCGATTTTTAGCCGGGCCTCACATCGACTACGAGTTCATCAGAGGAGATTGAAAAGAAGGAAAAATCCGGCGACAATAAAAGTTGTCTTTCCAAATTCATTGCTTGAGATAGAAAAATTCTATGGTGAGACAAATCAGATCACGGAAAAATAATTTCATAGTCATGGTACGCGACCTAGGCGATCCAGGATGGAATTTGCTGTCGGTGCTGCTGCCACGCGTCGCTTAGTCCAACAGGAATTCAACTACAGCTGTCGTATGCCACTTACGTCATACCAATCCGTGTCAACACGCACGTGTGTGGGCTGGAGTCAAGTCCCAAGTCAAGTCTATTAAACAGACGACTAGAGCTACTGCTTCAGTTGATCGGTAGTAGGACTACTTCTAATAAAAGGTGTACTGTTGTCCACACAGAGTGAGGAACAAGTCAAGGGTCAACTATATTATTAGTACATATGCGTTGGCTATTTTTGATGAAGCAAGCACATGCACGACCATCACCATGAAGAGTAGCCGCTGGAGATCAACCACTATCAAAAAGAGAATTCACGACCCGGAAGTGAACATGGATGCAGGCTCCATCGCTGCCGTGACCTCGTCATTGGCCTCTGCAAACAGCCACCTGCCTTAAGCTGCTATGGCATCGTTTATGCTTCGCTGGCTTGCCCTCACGGCCTCTGATCCGAGCCGCCGCCTGTCCAAGCGTGCCTCGCCTCCTCTGCTGGATCTGCCAAAACCAATACACCAGTGCGTTGCTCCGCCATCGGGCGTCGAGCCTCCCTCACACTGCCCGTGAATAGCCTCCACTTTGGCGCTGTGAGCTGCCCTGGCCGAGGGCCGCCGAAGCTCATCTCCACTTCAAGTCGCCGGCCGGCTCTGCCTACTGTTGCGCCCGTGTGCCCGGCCGCGTCATCACGCGAACGCTCAAGACCGCCACGGCCGCCCTCGTCGGAGCACCCCTTGCCTTTGAGTTCTCCTGCCGCCACGGTCCTTGGCATCAGTAGCTACGTCGGACCGCCATGTCGCCAGCGTTGCACCGCTGCGGCCTCGCCTGGCTTCTGAGATGTCCTCGGACGACATCTTTCTGACTCACCGCCCATTCCGCTGAGCATCAAAAGGACCTCAATCATCAGCTGCCGCCGTGCGTTCTGGGCTACTTCGACCTCTGTTGTGGCTCCGGCCGACGGCGAGCCGTCCTGGCCTTTTTATTTCTTCCTGCCGGGTGTGCGCCCCCCGCCATGGCCTTGAATCGCCGCCACAATGGATTTGACTCGCGGCCGCCCTTCGTCAAAATGGCACCTTGCCACTTTTGCTTCTTCGCCGAGCTACCCTGGCCCTGCCTTCGGGCTGCTCCTATGGATCGACATCTGGTTCGACCCCTGCTTGGCCTCTGTTTCTAGGTCATCGCTGCAGCTTCGAAGCGCCTTTGCCGCTGTTATTCCTTCAAGAGCCCTCGGCTCCGGGTCACTTTGCGTTCACACACTGCTGCTAGTTGTCGTCGTCTTCATCTCCGAGCTGACCCGGTCGCGCCCCGCGATTTGGTGGCGCTGCCTCTCCTGCACCGCCTCACGCGGTTCTGCACCACCGGGTCATGACCCGTGGCTCGGTCGGTAAGCCGGCCTCCTCTGCGTAGAGACGGCCTCGCTGCCTGCTGCGCAGGACTCCGTCCCTTCTTGTTTCTGCTGAGCCGCCATGCCCGCATCTAAGTTGTCCTCACAAGCCGTTTTTAAGCGCTCCAGCTGCAGCTTTTTACCAAAGCAGAAAAGAAAGAAGAAAGAGAAGAAGAGTGAGTCCGAGAGATGAATATGGTATGGCAGGAGGTGTCTCCGTGGACGGGGACATTCCGGTCAGGCGCATGCATGGAAAACAGATAATGCAAAAGATCTCCACTACATTGTTTATTGGCACAAGTCTCACAATTTGACAAGCACTAGCACCACTAGATGGCGGTATGAGAACTCCATGAAACTAGAGTACTACCAGCTGGTGACAATCGTTATGCATGACAAAAGTAAACCTCGCCAAAACCATTTGGTCAAAAGAAATATAGAGAAGAAGAGAGCAGTTGGGTTGGTTAAAGCAACTACGACCCGGAGAGGAACGAGGACTTGATTCTGCCGTAACTGTGGCCGTACCACGCCAGCGTATCTCCGCTACCGGGTGTCGCCTCGTTGACCCACCGGTGCTCCTTCTCGGTTTGGCCGCGCTCGGATTCTCTTCGGCGCCCATGCGCCTACGACACCCATGTGCCTGCGACGCCCACGCCGGTGGCTTCACCGCCCGATTTTGCACATACGTGGAGACCAAGTGCGCGTTAATGGCCGCACCCACATACGTGTGAAAAATACCAAGTGCTATTTACCCTATTTATTTTTAGGTACATATTAATTTATCCAAGCAAAACTACTTTGCCCTGCTTTATTTTTTATGCAGAAGAATTATTCATTACAAAGTGGCATTATACTGGGGAGATGGAGGCGCGCTATCATTCGACACAGGTGGTCATTGCTACTCAACGGACTCCCGCACCGGCTTACAAACGTTGTGGCCGTTTCTCGCGACCGCACCCGCTTACAACGCCGCGACCGACTCTCCCGCCGTGCCGGCTTACAATGCCGCGGCCGACACTGCCATCGTGCCGGCTTACAACGCCGCGGCCGACTCTCCTGTCGTGCCGGCTTACAACGCCATGGCCGGCTCATCTACCTCCTCCCGTGGCCGACTCGGCCGTGATTGATTTCAGCTTCACCAAGGTGATCATCAACTCCGCGGTGGATAATTACTGGCTTGATGTATCAGGTGAAATCCAGCCAATATATTTTTATATTACATATTGATTTCTTTAATAGAGAAATTACTCTGGCTTGCAAAGTTCTCCCATGCAGGACTCAAACCGGTCTATATCACGGTCAAATGTGGAGAATCTCAAGTCAACTCATTGAGTCATCTTAAAGACTCGAGGGATACATGAACATAGCTCAATAAATGTTGCCACTTAAAGGCCTTTCAAAAAAAATTCCGGTTCAAGAAGAATTTATCTCTCGCAAAGCTCAAGTTCTCAGGAAAAATTAAAAGGACGAAAGAGAGTCTGTTGCAAGGCACAACTCAAACATAGGTACCCTGCTTCAAAAGACCATTGGGGGCTGATTGTATTTGAATCTAGCTTAACCCCTTTTGGGTCCGACTTTGATCGTATTCGAATCAGAGTCGTTAAAAAATTCTCAAGGTCATTTGGGGGATTCCTGTTCAAACATAGGTCGTATTCAAACCAAAGAGAACATAACTGTCGGTACCCTCTTGATCGGCGCAAAGCCAAAACCATTAGGGGCCTTCTTGGTCGTATTCGAATCAAGCTTAACCCCTTTTGGGTCCTACTTTGATCGTATTTGAATCAGAGTCGTTAAAAAACTCTCAAGGTCATTCGGGGGCTTCTTGTTCAAACATAGGTCGTATTCGAACCAAAGAGAACATAGCTGTCGGTACCCTCGTGATCGGCGCAATGCCAAACCCATTAGGGGGCTTCTTGATCGTATTCGAATCATAGCTTAACCCCTTTTGGGTCCGACTTTGATCATATTCGAATCAGAGTCGTTAAAAAACTATCAAGGTCATTTGGGGGCTTCCTGTTCAAACATAGGTCGTATTCGAACCAAAGAGAACATAGTTGTCGGTACCCTCTTGATCGGCGCAACGCCAAAACCACTAGGGGGCTTCATGATCATATTCGAATCCTAGCTTAACCTCCTTTGGTCTAGTTTACTGATCGTATTCGAATCAGAAGTATCATTTTTTCTCTGTTTGGCTTAAGTTTTTTAAAACAATCTTTGGTTTAATCTTGAGACCTTTTTGTTCATATCTGAAGCATATATGTGGTTTCGATTAACCCGACTTGACTTTGGATGATAAAGTCGCCATATATGACAATCATAAACATTTGCAAGTTTTGGCTTCTAAAGATTGGGTTATCACCCTTACTGCACACGTATCCTAAACCGGTAGTACGATTCAATATCACAGGAACCGGTTTTCCAAACCGGGTTATATTATTCAAATCTTTGATAGCCAACATGGCTGGATTTTTATTATGGTTATCAATAGCCAATATTATGATGGAGGTCTTCAAAGTCGCTTCAGCGCAATGGTTATTATTTTATAAATGGACATGATTTATTTTTACAATGGAGGGAATAGTCCCGAGTCGCTGCAGGCTTACGACCCGACACTTGGGGGCTACATTATTCAAATTGGGATTACATCAAATATGCAAGTCCCATGTCACTGCCAGCATGCACCATGGCACTTGGGGGCTAATGTAAAGTCATTTTTTGATCAACTTATTGAAGACCAGACTCATCCCATTGTAATGAGTCGTCCCTTGGCACTACTAGGGAAAACCTTATACACAGAAATTTAGCAGTAGCGCATGTCAAAAAAGGGCGCTAGTGCTAAATAGCAGTAGCGCGTGTCCGTAAACCACGGTACAGATACAATAGTAGCAGTAGCGCGTGCGCATGAAAAAGCGCTACCACTAATATCCCCTTTGCTGAACCGATAGGCTACGCATAGCAGTTGCAGTCTTGAGGAAAGCGTGCTACCGCTAGCACATAAGTCGTAGCGCGTTTCACGCAGAGAGCACTACTGCTAATGGAAATAAAATAAAATAAAAAACAAATGGAAAAGTAAATGAAAAATAAAGAAATAGAAAAAGGATAAAGGAAAAAAATAAAATGTAGAGCAAAATAAATGAGAAAGCGGAAAAAGGAGAAAGACGTAGCAGTAGTGTTTTTTCGTAAGAGACGCTATAGCTAACGTAGCTGCATCACGTTTCCTAGACCCCCGTTGTAGAAACAAAAAAGGAAATACCGCTAAGTTTGACTTAACCAAAAAACCGTTTTCCCCCGGCCACCTCCCCCAAATCCCTCGACCCACCCCACCACCGTCTGTCTGATTCACCGTCGCCCCACTTCGCCGCCGTCTCCTGCCGACGTCGACTCCCTCGGAGCCACCAGAGCCGCGCGCCATCGACACCACCGGAGCCGCACCCAATGACACCGGAGCCGCGTGGCCACATCAACGCCACCGGTGCCGCAGTCGACGCCACCGGAGCCAGAGTCGACGCCACTGCCACCCTCGCCGTCAGCGGAGACGCCCCCGCCTCCCTCGCCACCACTGCCTCCCGTGCCACCACCGGAGCCATCCTCTATAAGCCCCCACCCCTCCTCTCTCTCTATCTCTAAATTAGTTATGTTAATTTAGTTAGGAAAAGAATTTAGTTAGGTTAATTTAGTTAGGGTAATTTGATAGAGATGCCCCTGCCTCCCTCGCCGTAGGAAAAAATTGTATATGCTTTACTAGGGCAGTAGGGTTAGCGTTGTAGTGTTTAATTACAAATGTTAGGAAAGTAAGGTTTAACTAGATGTTAACTAGGGTGGTAGGATTTAGTTTAGAGAAAAAATCAGTATAATAAATATAAATTTCTATTAGTGTTGCAAGTCTAGATGCAAATTTGAAGCGGTCATGATATATGAAAAATCCTCAATTGTGTTTGCTCATTGATCATAATCGACATTGAAGTGGTTCAATTGTAACCAAGTGGCCTTTTGTTGTTTCCAGGGAATGAAGCCGAGTGGCCTATGTTTTGCCAGAATGTTGATTCATTTCCATTCTGGCAAAATTCAGGTTCTCGATTTGTCCACTTTTTAGCAAAGGTCATGCCGAAATTTTCCGTGAATTTCGGCATGACTTGTGCTACAAAGTAGGACATATCGAGTGCCTGGGATTTGCCGCACCGGGAAGGAGTCAACGTTCATGCAAAACAATAGGCCTTTTTTATGTCATTATTCATTTTATTAGGTCTAGAATTAATTGTCTAGATTTAATCGTAGGAAACATGGCTAGCAACTACCGGGCGGCAGACGAATTTTTTAGCCTTGCCGACATCGAGACTGGTGCTGAGACTCAGACCGGCATCGAGACTGAGACTGAGACCGGCACTGAGACTCAGACCGGCATCGAGACCAGCGCTGAGACTCAGACCGACATCGAGACCGGCGCTGCCTCGGGGAGTGGAGCTAGTGTAGAACCGAAAGCAAAGAGGCAACGGCCTCCTAACAAACTCAGGACTACTAGACTGGTGGTCACGGAGGTGGACGACAGCAATTTTGAGATAAAGGCGCCCGAGGAAGCGTGTCGATGCTACAACAATCAGATAGGCTGCATCGTACGGACAACCGCCACCATGAACGATGAGAAACTACAGAAGATAGAAAATATGAGGAGCTCCCTCCTAAAGAAGTTTCACCAGATATTCTTGTTCCCGGGCCGAAATGAGAAGGATTATAAAGATCCATATGGGGACCCGGCAATGAAGAAGATAAACAAAGACGCCATGACCAAGTTTAGCGACGCGTTGGCCGCTTGGAAAAATCGAGTGAAAGCAAAGATCATCGACAAGAAGGAACCCTACTCTGAGATTGTAAAGGATAATCCAACAATCACGGAAGAGCAGTTTCAAATATTCAAGGAGGCTTGCGAGGCCGAAGCTGCCAAAAAAAGTTTAAGTACATGAAGGGGCTTCAAGAGAGGAACATTGGGAGCCACCACCGCGGAAGCCGTGGTTACGGCGGGAAGAGGTCCTAATGGGCCAAGGAGGACGCGGAAGCCGCGAGTCTGGGCATCCCAGACCCCTTGGCGGATTTCACCGTCCCGCAGGAGCGTGACGTCCTCAGGGCCCGGCACCGTTGGGACCCAGTGAAGAAGGTTTACGAGACAAAACCAGTCATTACGAAGTTCATGAGACTGCTGGTAATTTTAGTTTTTGATAAATTCGACTGCACACATTAGTCATATTTGTAAACGATCCTTGTGCCTTTTGTAGAGAGAGCAGCACTGGATTGCGGCCGAAAGCGACTCGCCTTCTGAGGCATTGGCGAGGCCCAAGTGGGACACTCCATTCAACTGGGCGTTGAACATATTTAAACGTCAACCAGTGGATACTCGCCCGTCATATGGACGCATGCACGGTGTCGGAGACGGCGCCACATCGAAGAAGTACTACCGTGAGACCACGGAGGAGAGAAAGGAAAGACAGGGGTTAACTGAAGAAAACATCGACAAGAAGGTTGAGATTGCGGTTGAGAAGAAATCATCTCAGATAGTCGCAACAGCGGTAGCTGCCGCAAAACAGGTGGTTGCAGATTTGTCTACTTCCTTTGTGACGGGCGTTTTCACTTGGACAAGGCAACATCCAGAAAAAAATGCAGAGGACTTTCCCCTTGCTGACTTCTTGGGGAGCAGCTCGACTAGCGTTGCACTAGCACTTGCTCCCGCACCGGCTCCCGAACCAGACGTGCTCGGTGGTGCTTCGTCTTTGGCTAAGCTCGACGCCCTCATGGTATCTGTCACACCGGCCCCCTTCAATATAAATGTATAATATCTTGTTTTGGTTGCCTTTCGGATGTCTCACGTCGCAGACTTTTCTTTGCAGGCCGACGAAACCCCGTGCACCATATTGTACACCATTGGCGACCAGAAGGTGGACGTGGGGAAGGCGACGATAATGAACCCGAAGGAACCATTGTTCCACAGCCGGCCGATCCCCCTGAACGTCTTCAAGGTTTCTGTGGCCAGTGTCAAACCGGGCCACGAGAATTTGCCTCCTCCAATACTAGTGGGGGATGACGACGAGACACCGCCACGGCCTGGTGATTGTTGCAATGGGTGGGTCTTGTTGTGGCCAAAGAGTCTGCTTCGTCTGGAGGAGACTGAGAGCACACCCACGAGCACGCAGCCTCAGCAAGGTATGAACATCAACACCCCACCTACCCAATTAGCATCGGGTGTCGGGTTGGGTGATAGCGGACGGGGTAAGGAGGAGGCTCCATTAGTCGCTGATGACGCCGCCATGGATGAGGATGAGGACGATAATGGCGCTGAACAGTATGTCTATACTGGCGCCTCCTCAGGGTTTGAGCGTCATGTGTCGGTGCCTCCTCATGGACGACCTTCCGGTAGTAAAGAAGTCTAGGAAGAGAGCGAGGAAAGGCAAAAAAGCTGATTCTATGATCCAGCAGCCTCGGCTTCAAGACCGTATAGATATCCTCGATGCAGATAAATGGCATATCCCCGGTCAACCAGTCCTACCTGCAACAGCGCTACGGGCTAGATTCGGCGATCTAAGGAGACTTCATGACGATGCGGTGCGGGTAGAGAAAGGCCTCATCGCCTCGAAAGATCCAGGATACCCACTCTACGTGGTTAACGTTCTGTCGACAGCTTCCCCGCAGATAAGTTCTTCCTCCGATTCGATTACATATTCGACATGTTTCACGTGAAGAAGCTGGATTTTACGTTTGTCCGCCTTTATGCCTTGCACATGAACTACATCATCGGGGTTGAGCAGATATCTAATATCTATGTTGCTGACCTGTACTACATGCACGAGGGCTTCTTGGGAGTCTGCGCAAAGCACCGTGAATACGTGAGGGATAACATCGTCAATTTCATTCTCGCCAATAAGGACAAGGAGGCGATTCTCGTGCCTTATCATCCCGTGTAAGCCATCCGCGCTGCTATCGTTCCTTCGATTTCAATCATTCATTTGCACGGTGGAGGCTAATTAATTTGAGGTGTACTTATTTTGCACAGTGGCGGGCGCGCCGTCCTCATCATCATCTACCCCCGATTCTCCCATGCTCTTTACTTGGACTCGTCGAAGAACATTCACAAAAAGGATTACACCCACATCAAGGATGTTCTCAACAGTGCTATGTTTTACTACCAAGCAAGGGGTGGAGAGGTCAGGGACAAGAAGACAAGGGGCGGCAGGGCCGCCTTCGGCCATAAGACCGACTTCTGCTGCATCCAGCAACCGAACGATTCTCTTAATGATGGATTCTATGTCCTACACCACATGCTGGAGTAAAAACGGGATCACCAGAACCTTCGCATGTCACCTAGATCCGGCGATGCCCATATTCTGCAATGGGCAAAGGACATAGGAGATATCGAGGATCATCGACTTCGAGCTGAGTTCTATAACATCCAGCGCGAACTTGCCCAAATCATCATGAAGGAGGTCGTCGGAAAAACAGGGATGTTCTACAGAGAAGGACAAATGTCGCGGGAAGACGTCCGAACATGGATAGCCTCTCTGCGTCTCGACATGAAGCCTTTCACTAAGCTCAAGGACTATCTCCCTGACTTGGATGGATGGAACGACATGTTGGAGTGATTGTCGATATATGACAATGTGTCCGTTTAGTCCATACTTTCTGTATGAAAAAACTTTGAGTTATGCATGGTGAAACTTTTTTTGTGATGTAATTAAACCGTCCTCCTCCTCGACTAGCGAAAATCACTCTAGTTAGGGCATTTTGGGGTACGATGAACTTTGTTATTTATGCTTATGATATGTTATTTCTATTTTTGCCAAGTCTGTCTCTTTCTGTTGCTCAACTATATATGTTGCATATCATCGACTCATGTGACGATGCAGGTGCATAGATCATAGATGGCGAAGAAGTGCTACGCCAGGAGTATATACGACAAGTGGCCGGTGTCGGTGTCAAAACAGGCGGATCTCGGGTAGGGGGTCCCGAACTGTGCGTCTAGGCCGGATGGTAACAGGAGGCAGGGGACACAATGTTTTACCCAGGTTCGGGCCGTCTTGATGGAGGTAAAACCCTACGTCCTGCTTGATTAATATTGATGATAAGGGTAGTACAAGAGTAGATCTACCACGAGATCAGAGAGGCTAAACCCTAGAAGCTAGCCTATGGTATGATTGTTGTAGTTGTTGTGTCCTACGGACTAAAACCCTCCAGTTTATATAGACACCGGAGAGGGTTAGGGTTACACAAGGTCGGTTACAAAGGAGGAGATATCCATATCCGTACTAGCTAGCTTGCCTTCCACGCCAAGTAGAGTCCCATCCGGACACGAGACGAAGTCTTCAATCTTGTATCTTCATAGTCCAACAGTCCGGACAAAGGATATAGTCCGGCTGTCTGGAGACCCCTAATCCAGGACTCCCTCAGTAGCCCCTGAACCAGGCTTCAATGACGATGAGTCCGGCGCGCAGTATTGTCTTTGGCATTGCAGGGCGGGTTCCTCCTCCGAATACACCACGGAAGAATTTGAATACAAGGATAGTGTCTGACCTTACAAAATAAGTTCCACATACCACCGTAGAGAGAATAATATTTTCACAAATCTAATTTGCTGACTTGTTTTGGCGACATGACGTTATGTCATGGCCCAGTGATTATTCGAACCGTTTCCTTTAACTAGCCCCGCACATAACGCGAGGAAGTTTTTTGACACGTCTTGTCAAAGCAGAGATCGTGTCCCCTTATTACGGGATTCTCATCAATACGGGCGTGGGTAACCCAACCGCGCCATCAATTACGGCGCTTGGGGGATAAGCGAGTTTTACCAGGCTAGCGGGGGGCGCATAGTTTCGTCCGCCCATATAAAGGGATAAGGATTCACCTTTTCATCCACGCCTTCTTCCTCCTTTGCTCATCCATTTTCACACACTCGAGCTCTAGCGCACAAGTCCACACTTCCCACTTCAACCTTATCCAACCATGTCCGAAGCGGGAGGCAGATGTATGGTCTCCTCCGTCATGGAGGGAGACATCAAGAAGCTGCGCGGAGCCAGATACTTAGCCGCGAATATCGCGCATCGGCTGCCCGCCGCGGGGCAGATCGTCCCTACCCCAGAACCTCACGAGAGGGTAGTTTTCCTCCACCACTTCCTCCGCGGATTGGGGTTTCCCCTCCATCCATTCGTCCGTGGTCTCATGTTCTACTACGGGCCGGACTTTCATGATCTGGCCCCGAACTTCGTCCTCAACATTTTGGCGTTCATCGTCGTGTGTGAGGCTTTCCTCCGCATCCGACCCCACTTCGGCCTGTGGTTAAAGACCTTCAATATCAAGCCGAAGGTGGTACGAGGCCAACAAGCAGAATGCGGCGGAGCCATGGTGGGCAAGATGACCAACGTTATATGGCTTGAAGGCTCCTTCGTGGAGACAATAAAGGGATGGCAATCGGCGTGGTTCTACATCACAGAGCCGCGCGACGCCAAATGGGCGGCAGCCCCCGAGTTTCGATCCGGATTCCCTACCCGGCTCACTTCCTGGAAAGAGAAGGGCTTGTCGTGGAGTTCATCGATGGAGCTGGATGGACTCTATAAATGTATCCGGAGTATGGCAAGCAAGAAGCTCAAGCTTGTCAACATAGTCCAGGTTATGCTCATCTGCCAGATCCTCCCGTGTCAACAACGGGATTTTAACTTGTGGGAGTTCGACCTGGCCCGACACCAGACTCTGAGCGAGCTCTTTGATACGACACACAAGGACGTCTAGAAGGTGCTGTTCAAGGGCGCCGAGGTCCCTCTTTCTCTCGCTGAGGACCGCGGACTAAGCGCAAAGCGCCTAGCGCGTTCTATGAGTTCAGTACGTCTCGTAGGACATTTATTTCCCCTAGCTTAATTATATGCGGGGTCTAATCTCCATGCCTTTGACAGGACTAGGTGGAGACGTCGGAGCAGATTAACTGTCCGGCCCCTTTGCCTGAAGACACTGCGAGAGCTCTCCTGAAGGAGATGCTGACTCCGGCTCCTTACAAGGTGCCGGAGAAGACCAAGAAGGCCAAGGGAACCCGAAAGAGTTCCCGGCGCCAGGTGTTATCAGACTCATCATCCGATAACTCTGCGGCATACTCCTCCCCCGAAGACGAGGAGGAAGAAGAAGTTGCTCCCCC
>NC_041382.1:289935423-289938393 GCF_002162155.2 Triticum dicoccoides | reverse complement strand
TAAGAGACGCTATAGCTAACGTAGCTGCATCACGTTTCCTAGACCCCCGTTGTAGAAACAAAAAAGGAAATACCGCTAAGTTTGACTTAACCAAAAAACCGTTTTCCCCCGGCCACCTCCCCCAAATCCCTCGACCCACCCCACCACCGTCTGTCTGATTCACCGTCGCCCCACTTCGCCGCCGTCTCCTGCCGACGTCGACTCCCTCGGAGCCACCAGAGCCGCGCGCCATCGACACCACCGGAGCCGCACCCAATGACACCGGAGCCGCGTGGCCACATCAACGCCACCGGTGCCGCAGTCGACGCCACCGGAGCCAGAGTCGACGCCACTGCCACCCTCGCCGTCAGCGGAGACGCCCCCGCCTCCCTCGCCACCACTGCCTCCCGTGCCACCACCGGAGCCATCCTCTATAAGCCCCCACCCCTCCTCTCTCTCTATCTCTAAATTAGTTATGTTAATTTAGTTAGGAAAAGAATTTAGTTAGGTTAATTTAGTTAGGGTAATTTGATAGAGATGCCCCTGCCTCCCTCGCCGTAGGAAAAAATTGTATATGCTTTACTAGGGCAGTAGGGTTAGCGTTGTAGTGTTTAATTACAAATGTTAGGAAAGTAAGGTTTAACTAGATGTTAACTAGGGTGGTAGGATTTAGTTTAGAGAAAAAATCAGTATAATAAATATAAATTTCTATTAGTGTTGCAAGTCTAGATGCAAATTTGAAGCGGTCATGATATATGAAAAATCCTCAATTGTGTTTGCTCATTGATCATAATCGACATTGAAGTGGTTCAATTGTAACCAAGTGGCCTTTTGTTGTTTCCAGGGAATGAAGCCGAGTGGCCTATGTTTTGCCAGAATGTTGATTCATTTCCATTCTGGCAAAATTCAGGTTCTCGATTTGTCCACTTTTTAGCAAAGGTCATGCCGAAATTTTCCGTGAATTTCGGCATGACTTGTGCTACAAAGTAGGACATATCGAGTGCCTGGGATTTGCCGCACCGGGAAGGAGTCAACGTTCATGCAAAACAATAGGCCTTTTTTATGTCATTATTCATTTTATTAGGTCTAGAATTAATTGTCTAGATTTAATCGTAGGAAACATGGCTAGCAACTACCGGGCGGCAGACGAATTTTTTAGCCTTGCCGACATCGAGACTGGTGCTGAGACTCAGACCGGCATCGAGACTGAGACTGAGACCGGCACTGAGACTCAGACCGGCATCGAGACCAGCGCTGAGACTCAGACCGACATCGAGACCGGCGCTGCCTCGGGGAGCGGAGCTAGTGTAGAACCGAAAGCAAAGAGGCAACGGCCTCCTAACAAACTCAGGACTACTAGACTGGTGGTCACGGAGGTGGACGACAGCAATTTTGAGATAAAGGCGCCCGAGGAAGCGTGTCGATGCTATAACAATCAGATAGGCTGCATCGTACGGACAACCGCCACCATGAACGATGAGAAACTACAGAAGATAGAAAATATGAGGAGCTCCCTCCTAAAGAAGTTTCACCAGATATTCTTGTTCCCGGGCCGAAATGAGAAGGATTATAAAGATCCATATGGGGACCCGGCAATGAAGAAGATAAACAAAGACGCCATGACCAAGTTTAGTGACGCGTTGGCCGCTTGGAAAAATCGAGTGAAAGCAAAGATCATCGACAAGAAGGAACCCTACTCTGAGATTGTAAAGGATAATCCAACAATCACGGAAGAGCAGTTTCAAATATTCAAGGAGGCTTGCGAGGCCGAAGCTGCCAAAAAAAGTTTAAGTACATGAAGGGGCTTCAAGAGAGGAACATTGGGAGCCACCACCGCGGAAGCCGTGGTTACGGCGGGAAGAGGTCCTAATGGGCCAAGGAGGACGCGGAAGCCGCGAGTCTGGGCATCCCAGACCCCTTGGCGGATTTCACCGTCCCGCAGGAGCGTGACGTCCTCAGGGCCCGGCACCGTTGGGACCCAGTGAAGAAGGTTTACGAGACAAAACCAGTCATTACGAAGTTCATGAGACTGCTGGTAATTTTAGTTTTTGATAAATTCGACTGCACACATTAGTCATATTTGTAAACGATCCTTGTGCGTTTTGTAGAGAGAGCAGCACTGGATTGCGGCCGAAAGCGACTCGCCTTCTGAGGCATTGGCGAGGCCCAAGTGGGACACTCCATTCAACTGGGCGTTGAACATATTTAAACGTCAACCAGTGGATACTCACCCGTCATATGGACGCATGCACGGTGTCGGAGACGGCGCCACATCGAAGAAGTACTACCGTGAGACCACGGAGGAGAGAAAGGAAAGACAGGGGTTAACTGAAGAAAACATCGACAAGAAGGTTGAGATTGCGGTTGAGAAGAAATCATCTCAGATAGTCGCAACAGCGGTAGCTGCCGCAAAACAGGTGGTTGCAGATTTGTCTACTTCCTTTGTGACGGGCATTTTCACTTGGACAAGGCAACATCCAGAAAAAAATGCAGAGGACTTTCCCCTTGCTGACTTCTTGGGGAGCAGCTCGACTAGCGTTGCACTAGCACTTGCTCCCGCACCGGCTCCCGAACCAGACGTGCTCGGTGGTGCTTCGTCTTTGGCTAAGCTCGACGCCCTCATGGTATCTGTCACACCGGCCCCCTTCAATATAAATGTATAATATCTTGTTTTGGTTGCCTTTCGGATGTCTCACGTCGCAGACTTTTCTTTGCAGGCCGACGAAACCCCGTGCACCATATTGTACACCATTGGCGACCAGAAGGTGGACGTGGGGAAGGCGACGATAATGAACCCGAAGGAACCATTGTTCCACAGCCGGCCGATCCCCCTGAACGTCTTCAAGGTTTCTGTGGCCAGTGTCAAACCGGGCCACGAGAATTTGCCTCCTCCAATACTAGTGGGGGATGACGACGAGACACCGCCACGGCCTGGTGATTGTTGCAATGGGTGGGTCTTGTTGTGGCCAAAGAGTCTGCTTCGTCTGGAGG
>NC_041382.1:289934060-289935412 GCF_002162155.2 Triticum dicoccoides | reverse complement strand
ATTACATATTCGACATGTTTCACGTGAAGAAGCTGGATTTTACGTTTGTCCGCCTTTATGCCTTGCACATGAACTACATCATCGGGGTTGAGCAGATATCTAATATCTATGTTGCTGACCTGTACTACATGCACGAGGGCTTCTTGGGAGTCTGCGCAAAGCACCGTGAATACGTGAGGGATAACATCGTCAATTTCATTCTCGCCAATAAGGACAAGGAGGCGATTCTCGTGCCTTATCATCCCGTGTAAGCCATCCGCGCTGCTATCGTTCCTTCGATTTCAATCATTCATTTGCACGGTGGAGGCTAATTAATTTGAGGTGTACTTATTTTGCACAGTGGCGGGCGCGCCGTCCTCATCATCATCTACCCCCGATTCTCCCATGCTCTTTACTTGGACTCGTCGAAGAACATTCACAAAAAGGATTACACCCACATCAAGGATGTTCTCAACAGTGCTATGTTTTACTACCAAGCAAGGGGTGGAGAGGTCAGGGACAAGAAGACAAGGGGCGGCAGGGCCGCCTTCGGCCATAAGACCGACTTCTGCTGCATCCAGCAACCGAACGATTCTCTTAATGATGGATTCTATGTCCTACACCACATGCTGGAGTAAAAACGGGATCACCAGAACCTTCGCATGTCACCTAGATCCGGCGATGCCCATATTCTGCAATGGGCAAAGGACATAGGAGATATCGAGGATCATCGACTTCGAGCTGAGTTCTATAACATCCAGCGCGAACTTGCCCAAATCATCATGAAGGAGGTCGTCGGAAAAACAGGGATGTTCTACAGAGAAGGACAAATGTCGCGGGAAGACGTCCGAACATGGATAGCCTCTCTGCGTCTCGACATGAAGCCTTTCACTAAGCTCAAGGACTATCTCCCTGACTTGGATGGATGGAACGACATGTTGGAGTGATTGTCGATATATGACAATGTGTCCGTTTAGTCCATACTTTCTGTATGAAAAAACTTTGAGTTATGCATGGTGAAACTTTTTTTGTGATGTAATTAAACCGTCCTCCTCCTCGACTAGCGAAAATCACTCTAGTTAGGGCATTTTGGGGTACGATGAACTTTGTTATTTATGCTTATGATATGTTATTTCTATTTTTGCCAAGTCTGTCTCTTTCTGTTGCTCAACTATATATGTTGCATATCATCGACTCATGTGACGATGCAGGTGCATAGATCATAGATGGCGAAGAAGTGCTACGCCAGGAGTATATACGACAAGTGGCCGGTGTCGGTGTCAAAACAGGCGGATCTCGGGTAGGGGGTCCCGAACTGTGCGTCTAGGCCGGATGGTAACAGGAGGCAGGGGACACAATGTTTTACCCAGGTT
>NC_041382.1:289932725-289933444 GCF_002162155.2 Triticum dicoccoides | reverse complement strand
ATATAGTCCGGCTGTCTGGAGACCCCTAATCCAGGACTCCCTCAGTAGCCCCTGAACCAGGCTTCAATGACGATGAGTCCGGCGCGCAGTATTGTCTTTGGCATTGCAGGGCGGGTTCCTCCTCCGAATACACCACGGAAGAATTTGAATACAAGGATAGTGTCTGACCTTACAAAATAAGTTCCACATACCACCGTAGAGAGAATAATATTTTCACAAATCTAATTTGCTGACTTGTTTTGGCGACATGACGTTATGTCATGGCCCAGTGATTATTCGAACCGTTTCCTTTAACTAGCCCCGCACATAACGCGAGGAAGTTTTTTGACACGTCTTGTCAAAGCAGAGATCGTGTCCCCTTATTACGGGATTCTCATCAATACGGGCGTGGGTAACCCAACCGCGCCATCAATTACGGCGCTTGGGGGATAAGCGAGTTTTACCAGGCTAGCGGGGGGCGCATAGTTTCGTCCGCCCATATAAAGGGATAAGGATTCACCTTTTCATCCACGCCTTCTTCCTCCTTTGCTCATCCATTTTCACACACTCGAGCTCTAGCGCACAAGTCCACACTTCCCACTTCAACCTTATCCAACCATGTCCGAAGCGGGAGGCAGATGTATGGTCTCCTCCGTCATGGAGGGAGACATCAAGAAGCTGCGCGGAGCCAGATACTTAGCCGCGAATATCGCGCATCGGCTGCCCGCCGCGGGGCAGAT
>NC_041382.1:289875738-289932713 GCF_002162155.2 Triticum dicoccoides | reverse complement strand
GTCCCTACCCCAGAACCTCACGAGAGGGTAGTTTTCCTCCACCACTTCCTCCGCGGATTGGGGTTTCCCCTCCATCCATTCGTCCGTGGTCTCATGTTCTACTACGGGCCGGACTTTCATGATCTGGCCCCGAACTTCGTCCTCAACATTTTGGCGTTCATCGTCGTGTGTGAGGCTTTCCTCCGCATCCGACCCCACTTCGGCCTGTGGTTAAAGACCTTCAATATCAAGCCGAAGGTGGTACGAGGCCAACAAGCAGAATGCGGCGGAGCCATGGTGGGCAAGATGACCAACGTTATATGGCTTGAAGGCTCCTTCGTGGAGACAATAAAGGGATGGCAATCGGCGTGGTTCTACATCACAGAGCCGCGCGACGCCAAATGGGCGGCAGCCCCCGAGTTTCGATCCGGATTCCCTACCCGGCTCACTTCCTGGAAAGAGAAGGGCTTGTCGTGGAGTTCATCGATGGAGCTGGATGGACTCTATAAATGTATCCGGAGTATGGCAAGCAAGAAGCTCAAGCTTGTCAACATAGTCCAGGTTATGCTCATCTGCCAGATCCTCCCGTGTCAACAACGGGATTTTAACTTGTGGGAGTTCGACCTGGCCCGACACCAGACTCTGAGCGAGCTCTTTGATACGACACACAAGGACGTCTAGAAGGTGCTGTTCAAGGGCGCCGAGGTCCCTCTTTCTCTCGCTGAGGACCGCGGACTAAGCGCAAAGCGCCTAGCGCGTTCTATGAGTTCAGTACGTCTCGTAGGACATTTATTTCCCCTAGCTTAATTATATGCGGGGTCTAATCTCCATGCCTTTGACAGGACTAGGTGGAGACGTCGGAGCAGATTAACTGTCCGGCCCCTTTGCCTGAAGACACTGCGAGAGCTCTCCTGAAGGAGATGCTGACTCCGGCTCCTTACAAGGTGCCGGAGAAGACCAAGAAGGCCAAGGGAACCCGAAAGAGTTCCCGGCGCCAGGTGTTATCAGACTCATCATCCGATAACTCTGCGGCATACTCCTCCCCCGAAGACGAGGAGGAAGAAGAAGTTGCTCCCCCTCCAGGCGGGGGAGACAAGAAAAGGAAGGCCGTCCCAACTGGGGGGGGGGGTGGGCGAAGGGTCCAAGAAGGGAAGGATTCTCCTTTCGGACAGCTCCACCGCCGCCGATGAAGACGAAGACGAGTGCTTGCCTAGGGCCAAGCCCCTGGGGAGATCGTAAGTATTCGGATACCAGAGTAACTCGTAGCATTCCTTTGTCGCACTGCTTTCCTAATGCCGAACATGATTATGCAGGCCGCCACGAGCCAATATCGATCTATCATCGGACGGCTCCCTGGGCTCGTCGGACATGGATAGCGATCCAGTCCCAACCGCCACCTCCCCTCATCCTGCGGACGGCACCGAGGTGTTGTCTCATGAGGCACCGGGTCAAGGGGAGACAGTCCCCTGAGAGCTCCGAGTTCGGCCCTCAGCCGAACACCACGCCGGAACCTCCAGTGGTTCCGGGCTCGGGCAGGCGGCCTCCTTCTAAGAGGGGCAAGACACCTGTGCCGGTGACCTCTGTCCATCCAGAGGCGCCGGACAATCTGCTGGAAGCGCTTCGCAGCGCTTCCATCGACGAGGAGCACCGTACTATTATGAGTGTGGTGGTCCAGAAGGTTCAGTCCGCCAAGAGCGGATTGACTGAAGCTTGTGCCTGCCTTCTAACAGGCTTTGAGGTAAGTGTTTTAAAATATAGGAAAAATATTACCGCATAGATAGTAGCCCCTGATGCTTTGTTTGGTGTTCACAAAGAAAAGACGAACAAAGGATCAAATAATATCGCAGGAGTCTAATATAAGTATGTCAATATGCATATGCAGGCCTCGCTGCTGGCGTCTGCCGCACTGACTGCGGAGGTCGCCATACTGAAACAGGACCTCGAGGGGTCCAAGAAAGAGCTCGGCCTTGCCAAGAGGCAGCTCGAGGAGAACAAGGGTAAGTAATACCCTGTCTATAGATATGTATATATAAAAGAAGACGCGATTGCAAAATGACAGGATCATCGTATATTTGCCAGGGGCCACGACCGAGGTGGCAACCCTGAAGCAAGCGCTAACCAAGGTCGAAGATAAAGCAGCCAAGGAGCGTACCGAGCGGGAAAAAGAAGAGGCTCGGGTGGGCGAGGTGCAGCAAGAGCTCCAGGCTCTCGTGACGAAGCACGAGGCGTTGGAGCTTGACTCGAAGACGCGAGAGTCTGAGCTTGCCGCGGCCCTTGAGAGCGCAAAAAGTGCCAAGGCCGAAGCCCAAAAGGCCCTCCAGGAGATTGATGCGATGAAGAAAATAGCGGCGGGTAAGGCATTCTATATGCAAAGCAAGCATGTAAAACTAAATTACCGATTACTTTCCCGGATTCGGAGCTCTCCAGGAGTATTCGCAAATTTGCCCCGCAGTGTGTCGGATGCCGCATAGTTTTACCAGGCCGAGGAGGGGAGCTCAACAGAGAAGCTGTTCTGGTCTCAGTATACTGGGACCGAACACCCGATGCCTCTGAGTGACCAGCTAAAGTAGCTGGTCGAGCTGCACAAGGCGGCCGAACAGGCCATGAAGGGCCTTATAGTCCGGCTGTGGCCTGGCGACGCCCTTCAACAGCTACTTCGGCCTGGTGAGGCGGCTTGTGGATGCCTGCCCACGACTGGAGGTCGTCAAGCGGTCCGTCTGCATCGAAGGTGCACGCCGGGCTTTCCCCGTGTGAAGGTGCAGTGGGCCAAGCTAGACGCTGTGAAGCTGATCAAGGAAGGGCCGCCGCAGGGCAAGGAGCATCGCATGCCCGAAATTTATTATGAGGGTGTCCTGAAGGGTGCCCGTCTTGTAGCGGCCGAATGTTCCAAGGATGTAATATTTGAGTAAACTTGCTCGTGTGATCCTGTATGATGAAAACTTGTTTCATATGCGCTATGCAACGCTTGTGTGAATTTAAAATATTACCTTCTGTTTGGTTGTTTATCCAATCTGAGAGATGGCTAGTCCTCGGCTTCTGCCCCCATGCCACGAGTGCTGGGTTGTTCGGGATAAACCTGAGCACTCTTGTTCCCATGTTTGGGTCCTTCGAGGGAGGTGCCCAGCACAACGAACAAGGCAACCGGACTAATAATGCTTTATCCCTCTCACTTAGCCATAGAATTCTATAATTTTAAATTTCGGCGAAGCCCCTGGTATTCGGAAGGCCGAATTCGAGGCGCGATACACGCCTTTAAGCCGGACAGGGCCGGCCCCTCACCCTAAGCGGCATAAGTCTTTAGGGACTCGAAAACCTCGCCGAACAACGACCAGTCTCTCGCCTTATCATGACAGTCAGTTTTAGCTTTCTCTACTGAGGTGCTCAGCCTGGCAGAACCGGGGCACAATCGCAGTAGTTCTCCCAGCACTACCTTAGCCGATAGAGCGGAATGTAAGGTACCAAAACATAGGAGCCGGGCAAACCCAACATTTGACCAAAGACATGCTTCGGAGCTGATGCATATAATGCTATAAGTTTGGGGTGCCGCACTTGTGAAAGTGTTCGGACTTTTCACATCATATTGTGGGGTACGTAAGCCCCTGGTGTATTGGCCGTACCAAAGTGTACGGTTGCAAGGCGTCGTTAATGAACGCATTTATGTATATATATAACAAGAATGCAATAATAGTCGTGATGTTATGCATTGTTTATTCAAAAAGGTGCGTTAAAGCAGAATGATACAGATAGTGCGATAAGCAAAGAGTGGGACTATGTCCCTTCCAAGGGCAAGCTGAGGAATAGTATTAAATCAAATATTTCGCTCGTTATTGTAATCCACCTGGGAATTCCGTGGTGTGACGTAGCTTTCTGCCTCCTTGGTTCCTGCATCATGTGTTCGGCAATAGTGCTGCCGGACAGGGTTTCCAGAGATTAAGGTCCTGAAAAAAGAGAAAAATAACCAAACGGAAAGCCCCTAGTGTGGTTTAAGCCACGTCTTGGTGCGTGCCATAGTGTGCCCCCCTTCCCCACCTGTGCCCATGGTATTTCTAATGCGTAATTATGTACGCGTGACACGAGCTTCGCCGTTTGGCTGGGACTGGGGTGGGGGCCGCATTGCTATGCGAGCTTAGATCACGCCACGCGGTCTATTTGCCGATTTCTCTGAGCGCGCTTGAAGGTGTCTGGGTCTTGAAACGCCGAACTGGTGGATTGCCTTGGGAGGCTATTTTGCGCTTCTGCTGCGAGGGCCGCAGTGTGCTCCTCTGTTCGGAGAGAGCGCTCTGTGTTTCCATTGACTGTAATAACCCCGCGAGGTCCTGGCATCTTGAGCTTGAGGTATGCATAATGTGGTACTGCATTGAATCTGGCAAATGCGGTTCGCCCGAGCAGCGCATGATAACCACTGCGGAATGGGACTATATCGAAGATTAACTCTTCTCTTCGGAAGTTATCCGGGTGTCCGAAGACCACTTCCAGTGTAATTGAGCATGTACAGTTGGCCTCTACACCTGTTATGACGCCTTTAAAGGTTGTTTTTGTGGGTTTAATCCTTGAGGGATCTATGCCCATTTTCCGCACTGTATCATGATAAAGCAGGTTCAGGCTGCCACCGCCGTCCATAAGGACTCTAGTGAGGTGAAATCCATCAATGATTGCGTCTAGAACCAATGCGGCAAATCCGCCATGGTGGATGCTAGTGGGGTGGTCCCTTTGATCAAAAGTGATCGGGCAGGAGGACCATGGGTTGAACTTTGGGGCGACTGGCTCCAACGCGTATACGTCCCTGAGTGCACGCTTCCGCTCCCTTTTGGGGATGTGGGTTGCATATATCATGTTCACCGTCCGCACTTGTGGGGGGAAGCCCTTCTGTCCACTATTGTTCGGCGGCCGGGGCTCTTCGTCCTCGTCGTGTGTAGCCCCTTGTCTCTGTTTTCGGCAATTAATTTGTCGGCCTGCTTGAACACCCAACAATCCCTGTTGGTGTGATTGGCTGGTTTTTTGGGGGTGCCATGTATCTGGCACGAGCGATCGAGTATACGGTCCAAACTGGACGGGCCCGGAGTGTTCCTCTTAAATGGCTTTTTCCGCTGACCGGGCTTAGAGCCTCTGAATCTGGCATTAACTGACGTATCTTCAGCGTTGTCATTGTTAATGCGGCGCTTGTGCTTGTTGCGATGCGACCTGTCATTGTTGTCCTTGGTATCCGAATTACCAGAGCTCTTGGTCATATTATTGCTACCAGAGTTGTCTTCTCTCGCGCAAAAGCGGGTCATGAGTGTCGTGAGGGCTGCCATAGATTTTGGCTTTTCCTGTCCAAGGTGCCGGGCAAGCCACTCATCACGGATGTTATGCTTGAAGGCTGCTAGGGCCTCTGCATCCGAACAGTCGATGATTTGATTTTTCTTGGTTAGGAACCGTGTCCAGAATTGTCTGGCAGATTCTTCTGGCTGCTGAATTATGTGGCTCAGGTCATCGGCGTATGGTGGTCGCACATAAGTGCCCTGGAAATTGTCGAGGAATGCGGCTTCCAGGTCCTCCCAACAACCAATTGATTCTGCCGGGAGGCTGTTAAGCCAATGCCGAGCTGGTCCTTTAAGCTTGAGTTTGGAGGTATTTGATGGCGTGTAGATCATCACCACGGGCCATGTGGATATGAAGGAGATAGTCCTCGATCCATACTGCAGGATCTGTTGTGTCATCGTATGATTCAATGTTTACGGGTTTGAAACCCTCTGGGATTTGATGATCCATTACTTCATCTGTGAAGCATAGTGGGTGTGCGGCGCCTCTGTACTAGGCTATATCACGACGTAGCTCAAATGAGCTTTGTCTGCTGTGTTCGGCCCGGCCAGATTTACTGTATCCGGCGTGACAGTTATCGTCTCATGTCGTGGGGCGCCTGTGTGATCCGTAGATCGATCTTGCATGCTTTGCTTTGTCCTCCAATATGTCTCGCAGGTCTGGCGTATCTCCAAATGCCTTTTTATTTGAATGGCGTCGGGGTGGAGGCTGAGCTTTTGGCTGGAATGCCTCTCTATCGCGGCCACGAGGTGGCCGATCAGCAACATCATACGTTTCTTCCTGCAGTCGAGGTAGCAACCTGCACTTTGGGTAACTCTTGGAGGGGCGCTCGAGTTTATATTCCTCGGCCGCGAGGACTTCAGTCCATCTGTCAGCTAGCAGATCTTGATCAGCTTGAAGCTACTGCTGCTTTTTCTTAAGGCTATTTGCCGTGGCTATAAGCCGATGTTTGAAGCGCTCTTGTTCGACAGGATCCTCTAGCACAGCGAATTCATCATTGCCAAGGCTTGCCTCGTCTTTGGAGGGGGGCATGTAATTATCATCCTCCTCTTCTCCATCTGCCGCTCTCTCAGGAGGGCTGGCTCCTCCATTCTCCTGTTCTAAATCTTGCAGGAGGGGATTGTTGTTGTCTTCGGCACTATCCGGAGTATTATTATCTCCTGTGCTGGTATCACCACTTTTGCTTTGGCGGGACTTAGAGCGGCGCCGCTGACATCGGCGCTGGGGTTGCTTCTTGCAGGGGTCATCCTCCGCTATCTCTTCGCCATTGCCTTCTTTGGGTGTATCCACCATGTATATATCGTATGATGAGATGGCTGTCCAATGCCTTGTGGGCGGTGGTTCCTCTTCGCCTCCCGTATCATCGTCCATACCATCGATGTCTTCGGAGTCGAAGTCGAGCATGTCGGTTAAGTCATCGACAGTGGCTACTAAGTGGGTGGTGGGTGGGCCTCGAATTTCTTTATCGTCAGCATCCCAGTCCTGCTGGACATAGTTCAGCCAGGATCCTCCTGACAAGGAGAGAGACCTTAATGAGTTCAGTATGTCGCCAAAGGGCGAGTGCTGAAAAATATCCGTAGAGGTAAACTCCATGGTCGGCGCCCAATCGGATTCGATAGGAACGGGCGCAAGCGGTTCGGAGTCCGTGGCCGGAGAAGGATCCGACAGTTTAGCAACACGGCTCTCGTGCAAGGTAAGGTTGATGTTTGGCTCGATCGCCACTGAGGGTAAGGCCTCCGCGGCAGGGTCCATCCACCCGCCCGCGGAAGGCGCACCGGGCTCCGAATTGAGGGTCGGAGCGGCTGCCTGTGCGATCTCTTGAACACTATCCGATGGTAGCGCTAAACTGCACTCACCGTGACCGCGTGACACACAAGGTAGAGGCTCGAATCCATCGAAGATCAAGTCTCCGCGGATATCGGCCGTGTAGTTTAAGCTTCCAAACCCGACCTGGTGGCCAGGGGCATAACTTTCAATCTGCTCCAGATGGCCAAGCGAATTGGCCCGTAGTGCAAAGCCGCCGAATTCGAAGATCTGTCCGGGGAGAAAAGTCTCACCCTGGACTGCATCGCCATCGATGATAGTAGGAGCCATCAAGCCTAACAGCGACGACACAGAGGAACTCTCAATGAAAGCACCAATGTCGGTGTCAAAACCGACGGATCTCGGGTAGGGGGTCCTGAACTATGCGTCTAGGCTGGATGGTAAGAGGAGGCAGGGGACACAATGTTTTACCCAGGTTCGGGCCCTCTTGATGGAGGGAAAACCCTACGTCCTGCTTGATTAATATTGATGATATGGGTAGTACGAGAGTATATCTACCACGAGATCAGAGAGGCTAAACCCTAGAAGCTAGCCTATGGTATGATTGTTGTAGTTGTTGTGTCCTACGGACTAAAACCCTCCGGTTTATATAGACACCGGAGAGGGTTAGGGTTACACAACGTCGGTTACAAAGGAGGAGATATCCATATCCGTAATGGCTAGCTTGCATTCCACGCCAAGTAGAGTCCCATCCGGACACGAGACGAAGTCTTCAATCTTGTATCATCATAGTCCAATAGTCCGGCCAAAGGATATAGTCCGGCTGTCCGGAGACCCCCTAATCCAGGACTCCCTCAGCCGGAGTGTCAGGCCCAGGTGTACCAGTTTCCGGTTTACGAGCGACAGGAAGTAGTTAGTTTAGGTTCACGCTAATGCGAGAGAGGGATACAAACTCATGTACTCAAAGTGATAGCTCTTCTCGCGTATATCATTGTTTAGATGGATGACGATGTATTTGCAAGTAATCGAGACTTCTATCGCTATTTTCAAGATGATGACGAGATACCACTTTGTGTTGGATGATGATTATGATGATGACATGATTTGATGAGACTAATTGTATGTATATGCTATGATTACATTTGTATGTGTATGATATGCTAAAGATTATTGTATAAAGCCTATTCAAATACAAAACAAATACAAAACAAATATGCAGGGAAAAAACTAATAAAACTAGTAGTAGCGAGGGGGGAAATTTAGCAGTAGCGCCGCCTTACCAGTAGCACTTCCCAGTAAACAGCGCTGCAGATAATATCAGCAGCACCCTTTTATAAAGAGCGCTACAACTATTCATGTATAGAAGTAGCGTGGGACAATAGGCACTACTACTATACGTTAGCTGTAGCGCCTTATTAGTAGCGCCGGTCCCCGCGCTACTAATAGGCCCAAAACCTGCACTGCTGCTAGGCTTTTCCCTAGTAGTGTGGGGGCTACCAATTGCTCCTATCGAAAATTCAAGGTACACAAGCCTTAATCCATTATATTGAAAGATCCACTACTCAGTTGGTAGAGTACAAAGCTCTTAACCTTGGGGACATGTGTTCAAGCCCCATGGTGGAGATTACATCATATGATGTTATTATCAATGAATCATATACAAAGTCCCTGCTCAGTAATATCTTACTGAGCCGGCCCTTGGGGGCTACACGTTGCTGCTCAAGTTTACATGATCATATTTACAAAGTCCCTGCTCATTATTGCATAATGACTCGGCCCTTGGGGGCTACACTGGTTGAAATTTTTATGAGCATAAGACAATTACAAGTCCCAGGTTGCTGCAAGCATGACAACCCGGCACTTGGGGGCTACAGGTGATATGCATATAAGGGAGGAATAACTTCAAATTCTCAGTTTTGAGCAAATCAGGTATTATATTATTATCAGAGAAATCTGTAAAGTTTATGACCCAGCGTCATCATAAGATTAACCCGACATCAGCAACAATTACATGACCCGACATCATTTGTTTATAACCCGACAATTTTGGCAATCATAAATCGGCAAGATCTACATCTTTAAGTAGGTTGAATATCAGTTGAATATTTCAAGACCAATATTTTTGTCAAGTCAGAGCATTGAAGGCCGACTCAAATTATTTCCTATAATATTTCTTTACAAGAGCCAATGTCAGCAAATGAATTATGAAGCTGGCCTATTGACCCAGATTTTCCATGAGAAAATGTCAAGGACTTAAGGATGATTAGGTGCCGACTTACAACAATATTTAACCCGGATCACAACCTGTCAAATTTGCTCTTGTGTTTATATTGCAGATCAGTTTAACATGGATAAATCTAAATTAAACTGGGGGCTAATGTCGGGGATATACCCCGCGGTATGAACAACATTTCACCTGCTTACAATATCCTAAGGATAGACGTCTTGCTGCTGCTATTTGTGAATTCACTAGTTTTGCTTCTGTTTGGTGGTCTAAACATTGTATATTATACTATCCCTACTACTTGGGATACATTGAAAACTGCTATGCGTACTCATTGGGTTCCACCATATTATCAACGTGAATTACTTCAAAAACTGCAATGTTGGAGACAAGGAAAAAATTCTGTATAGGAGTATTATTAGGAATTACAAACTGGCATGATTAGATGTGGTATTGTTGAGGATAATGAGGCTATGCTTGCACATTTTATGGGTGGATTAAATAGAGAGATTCAGACCATTCTAGAGTATAAGGAGTATAAAAATATCACTCGTTTATTCCATCTTGCTTGCAAAGCTGAACATGAAGTGCGGGATCGACAGGCATTGGCGCGAACTAACTTTTCTGCAGGTCGACCTTCATTATGGACACTGCGTGCATCCTTACTTCCACACGTTCGGTTGCACCGGCACCTCCGCCATCTGCCACCTCAACCATGATACAAGAAAGTAGGCACAACCACCAATATCTGCCAACAACACACCCTCTGGGCCTGCACAGAGCTCTTCTTCATCCATGGCATCAATAGGGCAAACACATGATATTATTTGTCGTCGTTGCATGGGTGGATGGCATTATGCGAGAGAATGTGCATCTAAGCGTGTGATGATTGCTACTGAGGATGGTGGGTATGATTTTGCTAGTGACTACGATGAGGAGACTTTGGCTCTTATTAAAAGTGAATAACACACTGGAGATGGTTTTGAACAAGAGAGACAATACATGGCTACTGAAGACGCTGATAGTTATGAAAGTTTAGTTGCTCAACGTGTTTTCCATGTGTAGGTCACACAAGCTAAGCAAAATCGGAGGCACAATTTGCTCCATACAAAGGGAGTTGTGAAGGAATGTTCAATTCGTGTCATCATTGATGGAGGGAGCTGCAACAACTTGGCTAGCATGGAGATGGTGGATAAGCTCTATCTCACCACAAGACCACATATGGATCCTTACTACATCCAATGGTTCAACAATAGCGACAAGGTTAAGGAAACACATACTGTTCGTGTGCATTTTAGTATCGCTACATATGCTGATTTTGTGGATTGTGATGTGGTACGCAAGCATGTTCCTTATTACTTGGTAGACCATGGCAATTCAATAAAAATTCTGTACACCATGGTAGAAACAATCAGTATACACTTGTTCATAAGGATAAACATATGACTTTGCTTCCTATGACTCGTGATTCCATTTTGAAAGATGATATTAATCGAGGTAGTAAAGCAAAACAGGAGCAAAATAAGAGTGAAAATCAGATAGTGACAAAAGAATTTAAGCAACAAATGAAACCTAATAATAAACCATCTAGTGTTGCTTCTGAAATTTAATTTGAAAGAGGATATTTACTTGCCACCAAATGTGATATTGATGACCTAGATTGCAGCAAATATATTTGCTATGCTTTTGTGTGCAAAGAGGCATTATTCTCATTTAAGGTAGTGCCTTCCTCTTTGCCTCCTGCTATCACTAACATTTTGCAGGAGTTTGCTGACATCTTTCCACAAGACGTGCCACCGGGATTACCACCTATTTGAGGGATTGAGCATTAGATTGACTTATTCCCGATGCATCACTACCCAACCGTGCACCATACCATACCAATCCAGAGGAGACGAAGGAGATTATGTGTCAAGTATAGGAGCTGCTCAACAAAGGTTATATATGCGAACCCCTTGGTCCTTATGATGTTCCTATTATTCTAGTGACAAAAAGGGATGGTACATCGCGTATGTGTGTTGATTGTAGAGGCATTACCGTCATCCTATTCCTAGGCTAGAAGATATGCATGATGAATTCAGTGGCTCTACAATATTCTCCAAAGTTGATCTGCGTAGTGGATACCATCAAATTCATATGAAATTGGGGGATGAATGAAAACAACATTTAAAACTAAGTTTGGATTATATGAGTGGTTAGTCATGCCTTTTGGGTTAACTAATGCACCTAGTAATTTCATGACAATAATGAACGAAGTTTTACGTGCTTTCGTTGGACGATTTGTGGTAGTCTATTTTGATGATATACTGATTTATAGCAGATGTTTGGAGGAACATTTACGTGATGTTTTTATTGCTCTACATGATGCATGTTTGTTTGGAAACCTTGGGAAGTGCACCTTTGGCACTGGCCGAGTGTCTTTTCTCGGCTATCTTGTTACTCCACAGTGAATTGAAGTTGATAAAGCCAAAATTGAAGCTATTGAGAGTTGGCCACAGCCCAAAATGGTCACACAAGTAAGGAGTTTTCTTGGCCTCGTCGGTTTCTAGAGGCATTTTTTGAGAGATTTTAGCACCATTGTTGCACCTCCCAATGAGCTTACAATGAAGGATGTGCCTTTTGTTTGGGGTACCATACAGGAAGAAGCCTTCACGGTCTTGAAAGATAAGTTGACACATGCTCCTTTACTCCAGCTTCCTGATTTTAATAAGACTTTTCAGCTTGAATGTGATGCTAGTGGAATTCGATTAGGAGGTGTGTTATTACAAGATGGCAAACTTGTTGCATACTTTTCTGAAAAATTAAGCAGGCCTAGTCTGAACTATTCTACTTACAATAAATAATTATATCCTCTTGTTCGGACCTAAGAAACATGGCAACATTATTTATGGACCAAATAATTTGTTATACATTCTGATCATGAATCTTTGAAACACACTAAAAGTCAAGCAAAACTGAACCGTAGACATGCTAAATGGGTTGAATTCATTGAGACTTTCCCTTATGTCATTAAACACAAGAAGGGTAAAGAAAATATTATTGCTGATGCATTGTCTCGTTGTTGTACTATGCTTTCACAACTTGACTTTAAAATATTTGGTTTGGAGACCATCAAAGATCAGTATGTGCATGATGCTGAATTTAAAGATGTATTGCCGAATTGTAAAGAAGGGAGAACATGGAACAAGTTTGTAGTTAACAATGGATTTGTGTTTCGTGCTAACAAGTTATGCATTCCAGCTAGCTCCGTTCATCTTTTGTTGTTGTAGGAGGCGCATGGAGGAGGATTAATGGGACACTTTGGTATTAAGAAGACGGAGGACGTACTTGCTACACATTTCTTTTGGCCAAAGATGAGACGGGATGTTGAGCGTTTTGTTGCTCGTTGCACAACATGTCAAAAACCTAAGTCACGACTCAATCCTCATGGTTTATATATGTCTTTTCCTGTACCTAGTGTTCCATGGGAGGATATATCTATGGACTTTGTTTTAGGTCTACCTCGAACAAAGAAGGGAAGGGATAGCATATTTGTTGTCGTGGATAGATTTTCAAAAATGGCAAATTTTATACTATGTCATAAAAGCGATGATGTTGCTAATGTTACTGATTTGTTCTTTCGTGAAATTATTTGATTGCATGGTGTGCCAAATACAATTGTTTTAGATCGTGATACTATGTTTCTTAGCCACTTTTGGAGATTTTTATGGGCTAAGTTGGGGACTAAACTGCTTTTTAGTACTACATGTCATCCCCAAAATGATCCACAAATTGAAGTAGTCAATAGAACATTGTCTACTATGCCTAGGGATATTTTGAAGAATAACAAGAAAATGTGGGAACAATGCTTGCCTCATATTGAATTTTCTAATAACCTTTCGATGCATGCTACTACTAACATGTGCCCTTTTGAGATTGTGTATGCTTTTCTACCTAGTCCACCTATTGATTTGTTGCCTCTTCAATCTTCGCAGAAGGTTAATTGTGATGCTAAACAACATGCTGAATTGATCTTAAAATGCATGAGTTAACTAACGAGAACATTGAGCGTATGAATGCTAAATATAAACTTGCTAGAGATAAGGGTAGAAAACATGTTGTGTGTGCACCTGGAGATCTTGTTTGGTTACATTTGTGTAAGGATAGTTTTCCTGATTTGTGAAAATCAAAGCTAGTGCCATGTGTTGACGGTCCTTTTAAGGTGTTACAGAAGATAAATGATAATGCATATAAGAGCTGCCTATAGATTTTGGGGTTAGTTCCATTTTTAACATTGCAGATTTGAAGCCTTATTTGGGTGAGGAAGACGAGCTCCCATCAAAGACAACTTCATTTCAAGAAGGGGAGGATGATGAATACATCAATACCATTCTTACACCCACAACCCCTGCTGCTATATATACTAGACCAATCACTAGAGTTCGCGCATGCCAATTGAATTACTAGGTACTTTCGATTCTTGGTAACAATTATAATGTTCATGAGAATATGATGCTGCCTAAATTGGATACATTTGTGTTCATTACTAATGAAGGGACTAGCATGGACAAGAGGGATGAACATTGGAGCAGAAACAAGCATGGAGATGAAGGCGCTCGTGAAGGGAACCAGAACGACATTTCTAGTGTAGATTTTAGTACTTTGAAGCCTACTTGATGACATACAAGGACATGGACAAAATATACAAGATGCCCCTTGATAAATTTTATCCATAGCTTATAATAGGTGTTGCGCGACCATATTTTGGGGCCAGGCCCATGTAATTTTGAAATACTTGAGTATAGGCTATTTTTAGAATCCGTATGTGTGGGGGAAACAAGAGTTAGGGTTGGTTCTGGACCCCTCCGCCAAGGGTCACGAATTCCCCCTCTTCCTCCATATATATAGCCCTTAGGGCGTCGTTTAGACTTTGGGTTTTTTTTAGATTAAAAGTTCGCCATAGCTGCAACTTCGCGTACTTCGT
Source organism: Triticum dicoccoides (assembly GCF_002162155.2). Classification (NCBI taxonomy): domain Eukaryota; kingdom Viridiplantae; phylum Streptophyta; class Magnoliopsida; order Poales; family Poaceae; genus Triticum; species Triticum dicoccoides. Next base: position 289,918,482 of record NC_041382.1, on the reverse strand, counting down.
TTTTGTTCAATGACCAGACCAAGACGTCACAGAACCCCACTTTCATATAAAGATTTCCACTTATATTCACAATATCCAGATTGCAATCTCAATTTCTTGCTTGTTCTTCGTTTTCTCACAGGAAATAGCCCCCGTGGACAGGTTGATTGTGCTTTGGCGTGGTCAATAAGCCCTCGGAAGTTGGTTTAGCGATTTCTAAGGTGTGACGTCTTCGCACGTTCATAGTCGGATCGTCAAAGTCGACTCCCACATAAATGACAGCTATCTCATCGATACATCAGGACACCTTCGCCTCTATCAAAAGCACAATATCATCCGCACTAAGTGGATCTACTACAACAAGCAAGACAAAAATGGCCATGTCTTGTAGCGAATGAAGTGCAGACAAAAATGGCACAAGGCTACAAATAGGTTGAGGGTATTGATTTCGGTTAAACATTTGCACCTTTGCCAGGCTTGAAGCTATTCGTATATTGCTTGTGTATGCTAACCATCACAATATTCTCTTATATCAAATAGATGTGAAAAGTGCATTTCTAAACGGTAAGCTTGAGGAAGAAGTATATGTTGCAAAACCACCAGGTTTTCAGGATCCAAAACATCCTAACAAAGTCTTAAGACTAAACAAGGCTCTCTATGGCCTCAAGCAAGCCCCACGGGCTTGGTAATACTCTGAAGGAATTCCTAAACAAAAGGGTTTCAAATCCGGTTCACTCGGCCCTATTCTTTTCACAAAGTCTTGTGATGGTGAATTGTTCATACGTCAAATATATGTTGATGATATTATCTTTGGTTGCACTAACAAGCGTTTCAGTGACAAATTTGCATATATGATGCGAGAAGAATATTATATGTCTATGATGGGAGAATTGAAATTCTTCCTTGGTCTTCAAATTCATCAACAACCGCTCCATCATTGGTTAGCTTCTTTACCTACATGCTTAGCTTTTGCATGTGTGCTCAATTTCAAGCGACAACGAAGGACGATCAATACCTCAAAGATTACCATCAGGCAATGAAATGAATTCTTCAATATTTAGCTCACACACCAACGCTTGGATTATGGTATCCCAAGGGATCATGTTTTGATCTAGCTGGAACTTCTGATCCAGATTACGCTAGAGATCGTGTGGATTGCAATTCTACATCAAGGACATGCCATTTCCCTGGACGACCTCTTGTCTGTTGGTCCTCAAAGAAGCAGACCAATGTGGCACTTTCACAACTGAGGCCGAATACATTGCCACTCATGCATGCTGCTCAAAGTTGCTATGGATGAAGCAAACACTCAAGGACTATGATGTCAACGTGAAGAAATTCCCTCTCTTCTGCGACAATGAGAGTGCTATCAAGATCGCCCACAATCCATGACGAAGCATATTTAGATTCGTCAGCATTTTCTTCGTGATCATGTGTAGAAGGGAGACATTGTCGTCGATGACTTGAAGATTGAAGACCAGATGCCGGTATCTTCACTAAGCCCTTGGATGAAAAGAGGTTCTGCAAGTTGCGGTGTGAGCTAACATCCAAGAATCTTCGAATATCCTCTGAAGTGGACACACATCCTAACACTTATGCATATTTGATGAATTTGATGCACAATACAAGAAGTAACGTTTTTCTTCAATCAATGAAGACTAACCCTCTAAGTGTGAAGAAATTAATGAAGAACTTGACTCTCAAAACCCTACGATAATTGTACACGGTGTCTGAAGTCATCATAGTTCTTATACGGTGGGTAACGCCACCACCTTATGATGACATTCTTAAAATTTGAGGTTTTCGTCATTTGCAATTTCTTCGGATTTTTCACATTCGTCATTTGAGGTTATTCTTCACTGATCTTTATTTAAGTTTTTATTTGAGCCTTTCATGTCCTCAATAGCATCCACATATTGCTAATTCTACAATTTGATGTCTTCATCTATGTGGATGTGATCGGACCCGCTCCCCTCCGTGCTAAGCTCAACCCACTTTGTTCACAAATTCTTCACATGCGTTCTACTCGACACCATTCAAAGTCTTCACTGTGTCCTTGACAGATGAAGAAATTGTGAACACATTTATAAAAAATTGGTGGTTACCACAGTAACTTCATCCCGCGCTTCGCACGCATGGATAAGTGCGAAAATACATGTGTGACCCGTGTCACCAAGATGCGAATGGTTAGTGGCATATCCATCCAAAACTTTCGGACCCCTCAGTTTTCACTGAGGATATAAATAGCCTTGACCCTATCAACGTTATTTCACTTCGCCTCCCAGCTCCTATCGCTCTCAAGCCTCAAACCGTAGCGTCACCGCTAGATATCGTCACGGCCGTACAAGAAGAGCCTCACTGCCTCAACTTCTTCGTTGATGTACTCATGCCGGACGCGGATTTCTTCACCTCCACCGCCGCCGTAGATGTCTTTCGTCGCCGAGTTTGGGCACAAAAGATCTGAACTAACGATTTCCATTGCCTCGTCGTCTAGTTCCTCGAGTTCATCTCTGGGATAATTAAATACTTATTTACTGCCCCGCTTTGATCTTCACTGTACTAAAAAGTCTTCAAGTCTTGTTTTTACCACTCTTTCAATTCTTCAGCACTTCCTTTAGCCCAGTCTTTTGTTTTTCATCAACGTTATGCTTGACAACTAGATTCCTCAATTGTGCACCTATTCAATTTGTACAACTTTGTAACCTAAGTCAAGAACACTTGATGAAATTCTTGAATACGATTAATTTCCTCAATTGTTATTTTGAAAATCTTTGAGAACTCATGTGACTCTTCCCTATTTCCTAGCAACTATAATCTATTCACTAGGTACAATGTCTACGGACGAATCTCTTTGTTCTCATCAACTTAATTCATTTGCAGCATTACTTGAGGTAAACCTTCAAACGTCTTTAGAGTCCTCACAAGTGCAAAATCCTCAGTAGAAGAAAATGGCTGATTTAAAGAGGCCACATAATGGTCTCAAAAGGAAAGAAGGAGACATTGCTTTTGAGATACCCGAGGATATGTACTTAGGGTACTGTACACCTGACGAAAATGTTCATGGCAATGAAACTAAAGAACAACGCAAAATGCACATGCAAAAGATCAAACACAGATGGGCATATGAATAGAGGGCTTACAGATATGTCACACCAAAGTACATGAAGGAAGTCATTGTGAAGCCTCCATGAAATGGGCCACCGCTTGCTGGAGGTCAACTTGTTGATCCTACAAGTGTCAGAAGGGGTGAAGAATTCCCTAAGGCATGCACAGGACATCAGGCCAAGTTGGCAAGACAAGCCAAGAAGGGGTGAAGAATTCAATAGGGCTACAAAAGCTTCAACTGAAGCCAGTGCAAGTGGCAGTGGCAGCGCAAGCGCTCCCAAAAAGGAAATGCATAAGAAGCCTACAAACAAGCCAAAACCGTTCGTCCCAAAACCCTTACTGGCCCAGCCGGCTGCATCAAAGGCTACAACACCTAACATTTCAAAATCTTCAGTGTCTCCTCCTTCTTGAAGTTCATCAATGACCACAGCTAGAGCTTCAACACCGATCGTGATCGCATCTTGCTACCGCACCAAGGGCTTTGCAAAAGCCTCAGTTGCTACATCAAGTGCCTCAGCTAGTGGGAAACCATCTTCTTCAATGCCCAAGCTAAAACGAAAGGCCACTACTGGCCGTGGAATTAGGCCAAGTCCCAAGATCAAGGTCATAGTGCCTCACGAACATGGGTTGGCTCATGAAGATGAGCTTGCTGAGTTCCTCAGAAGAAAGCAAGAGCAAGCTGCTATTTCAAAGAATTCTTCAGTTCCTATGCTGCTTGACCCAAAGAACCTGCTTGACTTTATAGACATCTAGTGCACCAAGCCAGAAACGCCTCTTCATGATTTGAATCTGCCACTTGGCCCGAGCCATATGATTTACTCATTCATCTCGAATGAGAAGCACAAGATTGCACATGCAAAGCTGGTGAAGAAACAACAAATCCAAAAGGAGAAGGACCTGAGGAAGAACATGCTGGCTATGTCCCCTCAATAGCTTGTGTCTTTACAGTCTAAAATACTATAGTTGTCTGAAGAATCTGAGAGATAGGCTAATCATTGTTGTGGTGTCAAAGGGAGATTGATCACTACCTCAACCAAAGTGGTTGAAGACCACAACAAGTGAGAAACCGCCAAGTATGGAAAGGTACCACTATCTAGTTCCTTAACTTGACCTCCTACAACACATGCCAGTGTGACTGCGCCTCCATCTCCTCAAGAGACTGCCAAGACAACTAACGATGTTGCACCTAAATAAAGTGAAAGGGCAACTGATGAAGTTGCGTCTGAAGAAATTCTCATGGCGTCTGCAAGAGTCGTGCCTGAAGAACCATCCAAGGTGACTGCATTAGTCACGCCTGATGAAAATGCACCAACCAGTTCCCCTGGAGATGCACCAACATCGACTTCGTCTTTGAAGCAAAGAAGAGAAAGGCGTCAGCTCCACCTGCGCCCGAATCTGTGAAGAAATTGAAGATGGCAACATTGTCTTCAATTGTCATTTCAATGCTATAACACTTTCATCAATGCCCCCCTACTTGTAATCTTGAAAATCTTCAAATTCCTGAAGCTAATCATGAAGATGATGTAGATACCCATTCTGCTGCTACCACAGGGCAAATGGATGAAGAGATTGAGGTTGATGCTAATTTATCAATGCCTCAGGATACTGCACAAGTTCCTCAGGAAACTCCGATGAGTGAAGAAAACAAAGAGGAAGTGGATATTGACAGTGCTATAACACCAGTTCTTCATGATGAATTTTGGGAAGCAGCTCACCCAATTTCACCCGTCACCACTCCCCTCACTTGAGAGCCTCAGTCGCCTACATGCACTGAAGAAATTCATAATGGCTCTGAATAAAGAGAATCATCACTGCAAAGCATCCCTAAAGAAATTCCAGCGGCAACAACTGATGAAACTACTTAAGATGACCCAATTGTTGATGTCATCAATACAACAACTCCAGGCGCAGATTCCATCCCCTCATCAGACACAGATACAGTACCAACAACCACTAGTGACAAAGTTGCAAAATCCCTTGCAATTACAGACCCAAATGATTCAACTGGCTCTCCGAGGCATATCTTTGATGTGGGATCAAAGAGGCAAAATCTTCAATCCATCCCCATCATGCCCAAGATTGGAAAAGGCCTTAGACGGCCAAAGTATCATAGTGCCAAATTCTTCGAAGAGAAGAATTTCTTCATTGTCGAGTCACCCTATGACTCTGCCAAACTCTAGCATCCAAGGTTCTGGACAAGAACGTAGATGAATTTCTATGCTTCACTCTTATTAGACAAGAACAAAGTATTCCCGAATCGCCATATTCCTGATGTGGATATGAAGTCAAGTCCATGCTTTCGGCCAGTTTTAGTTGTTCTTCATGATGCAGGTCTACTCAATTTTTTCACTGAGTTATGCGATTGGAATGAAGAATTAATTCTTCAGTTCTATTCAACTGTGCACTTCTCTGGCAACGCTAAGGACACTGCTACTTGGGCTCTGGACAGGATGAGTGAAGACACTCACTACAGAGAACCAATTGACATATTACTTGCATGTTCTTCCAGTTGATCCACCCAAGAAGTAGCAAAGAAAATATATGAAGAACCTGAGCTGCCCAACCATCTGATGCAAGTACTGATGAAGCCAATGGCTGAAGGAAATGCTCCACGTACAACCTTCCTAGTGAAGGATTTGGTCTATGTGCCGAAAATTGTCTATTGCATTTTGACAAACACCCTTAGTGCGATCAAAGGTCATAACTCAAACACTGAAGAATTTGTGGGACTTATGAAGAGCCTACGGTTCCACATCATTCATGGAACTCGCATCAACATTCATGATTTCATCATGAGGAATTTGGTCACTATGGCTCAGTCACCTTTTAAATTGAAGTCGTATGGACAATGGATTATGAGATTCATCGGACCCCAATCTTCCATTCAGTAGAAGGCTGATCGTCAAAATCACTTGATCTATTTGCCCGAAGTTGAGATTCTTCAAAGCACTCTATCCACTATACCCGCAAAGGCAAGACCGTCGTTGATGAAGGACTTCGTCCCCTTGATGGACAATTTCGTAATCCTCTATCCAGCTCCAATACTGATGAATTTGCTAGCTAGGATACTGCAGCAAAAGCTTGAAGGTCATCCACTTCACCTAAATCACCATGTGGCATGACTGATCGTGAGTTTCTTATAAGTCTACATTAGAAAGTTGGCAAGCATCATCGCGGGGTTAAGCGTCAGTTTTCTGTTGTTCAAGCCACATGACTGTGAAGACACTGTTGCTGGTCCTTCGGCACCGCACGACCCCAACAATGATGGCGCTCCATCGACTGCTCCATGATGTTTTTCTTCAGGGGCGCTAGTACTCCGATTCCTCACCTTTTGGTCCTTTGATGACAAAGGGGGAGAAGTGTGAGTTAGCTTCAAGCAGGTCAATATATATGTGGTAAATATGCCCTAGAGGCAATAATAAAGTGGTTATTACTGTATTTCCTTGTTCATGATAATCGTTTATTGTCCATGCTATAATTGTATTGACTGGAAACTCAAATAAATGTGTGGATACATAGACAACAACATGTCCCTAGTGATCCTCTACCGGACTAGCTCATTGATCAAAGATGGCTATGGTTTCCTACTCATAGACATGAGTTGTCATGTGATAACGGGATCACATCATTAGGAGAATGATGTGATGGATGAGACCGAAACTATAAATGTAGCATATGATCGTATCAATATATTGCTATCGTTTTCTACATGTCAAGTATTTGTTCCTATAACCATGAGTTCAGGCAACTCACTGACACCGGAGGAGTACCTTTTGTCTATCAAACGTCGCAACGTAACTGGGTGACTATAAAGATGCTCTACAAGTATCTCCGAGGGTGTCTATTGAGTTGGCATGGATGAAGACTGAGATTTGTCACTCCGTATGATGGAGAGGTACCTCAGGGCCCACTTGGTAATACAACATCACAATAATCTTGCAAGAAATTTCACTAATGAGTTTGCCAAGGGATCTTGTATTACAAAATAAGTAAAGAGACTTGCCGGTAATGAGATTGAACTAGGGACGGAGATACCGACGATTGAATCTTGGGCAAGTAACATACCAATATACAAAGGAAACTACATACGGGATTAGCTGAATCCTTAACATCAAGGTTCGTCCGATGAAGATCTTCATAGAATATGTAGGAACCAATAAGGACATCTAGGTCCCTCTATTGGTTATTGACCATAGAGGTGTCTCGGTCATTTCTGCATAGTTCTCGAACCCATAGGGTCTACAAACTTAACGTTTGGTGACCATCTAAGTATAGTTGAGTTGTTGTGTTGGTGACCAAAGGTTGTTCGGAGTCCCGGATGAGATCCTGGACATGACAAGGAGCTCTGGAATGGTCCGGAGGTGAAGATTGATATATAGGATGAAGGGAATCAGAGTCTGAAAGTGTTCTGAGATGTATCGGGTTACGGACGGAGACCCGAAAAGAGTTTTGGGGGGGGGGAGTGTTGGGGGGCCTCATGGGCCCAGGGAAGAGGGCACACCAGGCCACAAGGGGCTGGGCGCCACCCGAACCCTAGCCCACTCGGCCAAAGGGGAGGGGAGCCCACCTAGGGGCCGACCACCTCGTGGCTTGGGGGCCAAGCCACCCTAGTGTTTCCCTAGGGGGCGCCCCATCTAGTGGCCACCGGCCCCCCTAAGGGAAACCCTAGGGTGCACTCGCTCCTCCCTTCCCCCCATATATGGAGGTGGAGAGGAAGGGCAGCCACACCCATCATTGCCATGGCGCTGCCCTTCCTCTCCCTCGTAAGTCTTCTCCTTCTCCGCATGGCTTGGCGAAGCCCTGCTGAGATTGCTCCACCACTACCGCCATTGCGCCGTTGTGCTGCCAGAGAACTCGAGCTACTACTTCACCATCACTCGCTGGATCTTGGAGGTGAAGGCGTCATCAAGCCGTACGTGTGTTGAACGTGGGGGTCCCGTCCGTTCGGCACTTGATCGGGAGTTCGTGGACGGATCGTGAAGACGTTCGACTACATGAACGACATTTTCTTAATGCTTCCGCTTAGCGATCTACAAGGGTATGTAGATGCAATCTCTCCTGTCGTAGATGTTCATCTCCTAGATTGATCTTGGTGAGTGTAGCAATTTTTTGTCTCCCATGCAATGTTCCCAAACAATATATGGGCTATTTTTGCTTAAGTTGCAGCTCTTGAACTTTTCTAGATGTGCTCTTTGATGAGTTGTAACTTAATAACTATTGGTCATCTAACTCTTTTGCTACATTTGATGCGCATGCTCTGATCTTAAATATATCTACTCATGCATGCACAATTTTTTTCAGGCACCAATTTTCATCATGCATTCATATTCTTCAAATATCTTATGATCATACATGATTGGGTTCCAAGATATAGGGGGAGATCTCCATAATTTCAACCCGCCATGTGCATTTGCAATCTAAAGCAAATTCCTCATATGCATATCTTCAGGGGGAGTTCTTCAATATCTTGTAACCAGTTTCTTCAAACTCTGTACTTACACTTCAATTATTTTTACTCCTATTGAAAGCTTAACCAATTTGTCATCAATCAGTAAAAAGGGGGAGATTGTAAGTGCATCAAGTACCCCCTTAGTGGTTTTGGAGTATTGAAGACAAATAGGTTGAGGAACGAATGTGTTTGTGAGTATACACAGGAAACAGAGTCCCCGAATATGTCGTTTAACACATGGAAGACGACCCCTAAAATGGATTTATTCAAGTGAAGAATTTGGTCATGAAATTCGTATGGCCTTTGATGAAATTGATGTGAAGACTTTGAAGCTTGAAGACTTTGTTTTCATAGTTTCTTTACTTCTTATTTGAGTCATAGGAAAAACCGTACTGTTAAAGGGGGTGTAGGTGAAACATATTTCACATTCCCAAAGTGATGCTCAAACTTACTCAAACCCATACACAAAAGCCGCTTTGAGTGAAGCCTTTAGAAATCTCCAGTACAGTTGACGCATTGGCTAGCGATAATGATGAATTTCATCTGGCCGCTGACGAATTTGGTCAGACCGAGGAGTTAGGAGTTTGCCAGTGCGATCTGCCTACCATAATGAAACTAAGTGCCTCGACGAATTTGAGAGTTCAAATTCCGACCGTTGCATCACTATGTGCCAGCTGTCGAGTGGATCCTTATCCCGACAACTATCAAATCAGAGTAGGGCATTTATGACAATTCATGTCGGGTTGCACCTTGGCTATAAATAGCCTCCCCCAACAACCAATTGTTGGTTGGCTGATCCGAGAGAAGTTGACACTTGTCATTTGAGAGCAACCCATCCTATGACGACTTTGAGAGAATCCTAAGTGAGGAAAAACCCAGAGCCAAAGTGATTGTGGGGGGCCTCCAGTCGGTTGCCTCCCAATGAACAGGACGCGTTCAGACCCAATTGATTGGCTCCCGATGAACAAGATGCGTTCTGATCCAGTCGCTTGGCTCCCGATGAATAGGACACGTTTCGACCCAGTCGCTTGGCTCCCGGTCAACACGATGTTGTTTCCTCCGTTCCAACAGAACCAGTTGGTTGCTGATGAACAGGACACCGTCATTGTAAGCATTCTAGACCCCGCCCATATGTAAGTATGTAACCGTATTTACGTTCTTGCACCGTGTTTGTACATACATGTACATGATATAGACGGGACTGCATGACAAGCTACATGGGCGGCTCTTCTTCGACATGTGCCGCTCCTTACTCATCCAGACAGATAACGCTATGTATGCTTCGACCTGGTGTGTACCAGCTATTAGGGGTCACCAACTTTTTTTGCACGTAATAACGAGGCACTTCCTTGCGTGCGAAGATAAAGCCGGTGGGTCCTAGCTGTCCGGGGAACTTTTTTTTTTGAAATATAGTGGCCCTTCCGGTGGGACCAATCTGTTAGGTGGCGGAATCATTATGTTGTGCGTAGGAAGGAGGGACTTCCTTGCATGCGGCCGTGGACCCAGCTGTCACCCTCTCCATGTACAGTCCGCTTTTGATGGTTGTCGTTCATTCACCGCGTTGATGACGTCGTACTGTTCGAGAGCACCAAGGTGGTGGACGACGACGCGACCTAGGAAGGGAATGACCCGAAGTCGGGGAATAAGCGGCAGTGGACGCCCACGCGGAGGGGAGTATGAGGGTTGAGTAGTTCAGCTGTGGTTTGAGGCTGCCATCGCCAGAGAATAACATGGGGTGTGCGTGAGTAGAGGGATGGTTTAGCCAGCGGTGGGAGTAGGGTGGGCGGTGAGGCCTGGGTGTCAGCACAACCGGCCACTGGAGGCAGGAGCAGGTGGTCTTGCCGGCGCTGGTCTGGGCGGCTGGTGCAAGAAGATCAGAGATTGCAGAAGCAGCAGGGGCCGTTTGATTAACATACAACGGTCAGTGCTGGTAGAATCGTTTGTTGATTAAGTTGACAAAGTCCTGCGTACGCGTCAACTATGTAGGCCCATAGGCCAGCCTCCAAATCTGGTGAGTCCCAGTTGTCATGGGGAGGAATCGTTTTTTTGCATAATATGGAGGCAATTCCTTTCGTGTGAAGATATAGTTGGTGGCCCCAGATGTCAGGGGGAGGAATCATTTTCTACGCGTAATAAGGATGCAGTTTCTTGCGTGTGACCATGGACCATGGGGGTCCCTACCGTCAGCCTTTCCATGTACATCCCTATTCCAATGGCTATCATTTGTTGAATGTTGACCATGTTGAGCATGCCGTGCCTAGAGCACCAACGCGGTGGACGATGATGAGGCCTATGAATGGAACGACCCAGAGCCGACAAAGACACATTGGGGGGTCACGCTGAGGGGAGTATGACGATTGACTGGTTCGGATGCGGCGTGAGGCTGCTATCGCCATAGAATAACAGGAGGTGTGGGTGGGTAGAGGGATGGCCAGGCCAGCGGAGGGAGTAGGGTGGGCCGGTGAAGCCTGCGCAGCATCACAGCCGCCCATGGGAGGAGGGAGCAGGCAGTCCTGCCGACGCTGGTTTAGGTGGCTGGAGCAGGAAGATCAAAGATTAAAAAAAGCACGTCGGCCATTGGATGGACATCATACAGTCACTACTGCTAGAATCGTGTGTTGATTATGACTTGACAAAGCCTTGCGTAAACGAGTCAGCCTCAAAATATGTGGCGTGTACAACCCATTTGCTATTATTTCTATAATTTACATCCCATTTGCTAATTCATATGGAATTTATTGCAGACCATTTTCCATTTTTAGAATTGCTGCCCATTTTCTGGTCAACATCAGGGTTTAAATTTGAACTAGAAAATATGCGAATTTTTAAAAATTCGCTTATTTTTTCTAGGGTATGAAAAATATTTTTAATCAAAAAATTAGGAGCCATATTAAAACTAATTTAAAAATAAATTAATACTATGTTATGTTAAAATTCAATGAAATATAAAATATCAATAAAGAACAAAAAACGAAACTAATTGCCCATTTGCTATACATATTTTTGGAATTTGTAGCCCATTTCATATTACTTTGAAGATCTACTTCCCATATTCTGGCGAGGCCGAAATACATCCCTCCTCGTCTTGAAAGATTTACAGCCCAGTAAGTCATAGAAAACAAATAGGCTTAGGTTGGGTATTCTTCAAAAAGAAATGGTGGGCTACCTATTTCCCAAAGAAAAACTGTTGGGTTGGTCATGTTGTTAGACGGGCCATAGAGACCACACAAACCAGCTTATACCCTCTCCATTTGAACAATGAAAAAAACTACTGCATCTGCTGGATCCCAGGTGTCAGCCACTCCTTGTGCAATTATGTCGTTAATTAACTATATGTTTGACAATGATGTGGGTCCCAGTTATCAGCATGGTGGATTAGGGTAAAAAATCGAGGGGCGCATCTGAGTAGTGAAGAGGCACTTGCTTGCGTTCGGGAGTGGACCAGGTGAGTCTGTATTTTCATATGCACAACTGTAGTCCTCTCTGAATTCACTATGTTGGTAAGGCCGGACGACGGCGTCGTTGCCAGCGCACTAAGGCGGAGGACGACGGCGAGGCCTCGGACGGGAATGAACATGAGTCGGGAAAGATGCGGTAGTGTAGCCGTAGGTAGCGGGAGTATGCGGGTTCACTGGTTCTGGTGCGGGGTGGGCTGCCATCGCCGGAGACAAATAGGATGTGGGGGTGGGGGTAGAGGGATGGCCTGGCCAGCATTTCAGGGTACGACAGGGCGGTGATGCATGCACGGCAGCGCAACCAACCGTAGAAGGCGGGAATAGGTGCTCCCGCTGGTGCAGGTTTGGTTTTGGCGGCTTGACCGGTCAGACTCAAAAACTCATTATGCTGGATTATAAGAATTAACTTTATATGGCTACAACTTACTGTAAAATGCCGCAGAGCACCTTTTTCTACTTGTGGTTTATTTTAGACAACTTTCTTCTTGAGGTGTGAAGCCGAGTACATTGAGAAGCCCTGGGATAAAGTGGTGTCGCCTATGTGTTGGGCCGGGTTGGGCATTATTATCAAAAAATAATAATGTGCTGAAACTATTTATCCTATGAAAAAAGTCGGTTACTCAAAAAACTAGTGGTAATTGGGATTCGAACGTGATACCTGGGCAACACAATCCCTAAAACAAACAATGCTATGGAAAAAATCTGATAATTGTTACAACTTGCCACTAAAAATCATTAGATTTTGACCACGTTGACTACAATTTGCACGAGCTTCAACCTGGTGGGGAGCCCATAATAGTTCGCTGGTTGCAGGAAGAAAATGGTGGGAGAAAAAATATTGGTCGCTATCTTTGCCTAAGAATAGTATCGACTGAATGTAATGACACTCTCATAGGATATAATATCCTCCTGTTAAAATTTGACCTTTCAAATTGTAAATTTAAAGCACCTATGCATGAGAATTTTCCTTTATTTATTTGTTTATGTTGAGGGGACCATGATCATGTACCTGGGCCAGATTCATGTGAGAGCCTCCCTTCCAGTTAATTATGGGCTCCTCTATTGGGCCTCAATCACTAGGTTGCATGTGATCGACAAGTGGAATATGTGTCCGTACCAAAAAAATAATATGCGCTATGTACGTGGCACTAAAGGATCGGACCGTGCAACGAATTCCAAAACATTGTGTTTATCCTTCTAACAATACATTTATTCAACCAAACGACAAAATATATTACTGATTGTACATTGAAAACTGTAGCAGCAACCAGGGCTGGGGGTCCAATAGAAGCAGTAAGCTGTATAGAAGAGTAAAGGCGCAGCTCTCTCTTACAAACCAAACATCAGCCAACATTAAAAAGGGGCTACCAAAAAAGAACAAGTGTATGCATCAAACAATATAAAGACCCTACTCCACAAAGTGTACGCATCTAACTAACTGGCTCAGTTAGACGTTTTTACTTATTAAGCTGTGAAGATTGGCTGGCGTCTTGAACCAGATGGGTGCCTGATGGGGGAAACTCCAGCCAGCAGGTGGAAGTCTGATACTTTCGACCCTCTCTCCTACTTTGGGTTATAGAGCATGGCGGCAAATATTAGGGCATGGTGCATGGAGAGACACATGGTATGAAGTGTACACATAGTTTTGCCTGATGAAAGAAACCACACTGCCATCATTATCCTTGTCATTGGTTATCTCCTAGTTAATCTTATAATTTAGTCCGAGAAACAGAGAGCATGTACTCAGGCTACTTACTGGCCTCCAGTAAAAATATCCTGTAGGCCCAGAGAAGTTGGGATCCTGCTCAAAGACCATGTAGTGACTGTGATTGTATTCCGCAAAACAACATGTTCGGTATGTGCGAACAATCATCAATCGTTCGCCATCGTCTGATCGAGCCAGGAACCACCTGCAACTGTAGTGCCGCTTTTCTTTGAAAGGTCTTGGGATTAGGAAGGGTAGGGATACCAGGCGGCCTTGATATGTCTCCAATGTATCTACAATTTTTGCTTGTTCCATTTGTTATAATATCATTCTTGGGTGTTTTACAATCATTTTATAGCAACTTTATATCATTTTTTGTACTAACCTATTGACATAGTGCCCAGTGCCAGCTGCTATTTTTTGCTTGTTTTTTACTATGCGGAATATCAATACCAAACGGAGTCCAAACACAGCAAAAAAAATCTGGAGAATTTTTCTGGACTAGAAGACACAAGATGGGCCAAAGAAGTACCAGAGGGGAGGCTCGAGGGGAGCACAACCCCCAGGGCGCGACTAGGAGCCTAGGCACGTCCTGGTGGGTTGTGCCCACCTCGGTGGCCTCCCGCACCGCCTCTTTGCCCTATAAATCCCCAAATATTCCAAAAATCCTAGGGGGTTAAAGAAACACAATTCCAGCCGCCGCAAGTTCCAGAACCACGAGATCCAATCTAAACACCACCATGGAGGGGTCATCATCCTTAGTGGTGCCTCTCCGATGATGCGTGAGTAGTTCATCATGGACCTACGGGTCCGTAGGTAGTAGCTAGATTTCTTCCTCTCTCTCTCTCTCTTTTGATTCTCAATACAACGGTCTCTTAGAGATCTATTTGATGTAACTCTTTTTGTGGTGCGTTTGTTGGGATCCGATGAACTTTGAGTTTATGGTCAGATCTCTTATCCATGAATATTATTTGAGTCTTCTTATCTCTTATATGTATGATTATTTATAGCCTCGTATTGTTTCTTTGAATCTTTAGTTTAGTTAGGCCAACTAGATCGATTTTCTTGCCATGGGAAGAGGTGCTTTATGATGGGTTTGATCGTGTGGTCTTCTTTCCCAGTGACCGAAGGGGCAGCAAGACACATATGTATCACTGATGTTAAGGATAACAAGATGGGGGCTATTCCTACATGAATAGATCTCGTCTACATCATGTCATCGTTCTTATTGCATTACTCCATTTCTCCATGAACTTAATACACTGGATGCATGCTGGATAGCGGTCGATGTGTGTAGTAATAGTAGTAGATGCTGGCATGAGTCCGTCTACTAATCTTGGACGTGATGCCTATATGTTGATCATTTCCTGGATATCATCATAATTGTTTTAAGTTCTATCAATTGCCCAACAGTAATTTGTTTCCCCACCATGTGCTATTTCTTGAGAGAAGCCACTAGTGAAATCTACGGCCCCTGGGACTATTCTTCACCATATTTGCTTTCCGATCTATTATTTGCCACTTTTATTTTCAGATATATTATTCCAAAAACCCAAAAATGCCTTGCTTCATTTTTTTTATTTGCATCTTTTATTTTGTGTTTTATCGAGATCAATTTATGAAATCTATCACAATTTTATCCTGTCAACTTGACAATTTTTGGCGTAGTTACCCGAAGAAGGGATTGACAACTCCTTATATGCGTCAGGTTGCAAGTATTTGTTCTTTGTGTGCAGGTACCGTTTACATAGTGTTTCTTGGTTCTCCTACTAGATTGATACCTTGGTTTCAAATCTGAGGGAAATACCTACCCTAACTGTGCTGCATCATTCCTTCCTCTTTGGGGAAATACGACGTAGTTCTAGCGACATCAAAAGGAATTTCTGGCACCGTTGCCAGGGGGACATCATCAACATCTATCAATTTCTTAATCACAAATCTGATCTCCTTGCAATTTAAATTATTTTCCATTTGCCTCTCATTTCCATCTCCCCCCACATCACACTTTTTTCCATATTATTCGCCCTCTTTTTTGTTCGTCGTTTTCTCTTTAGATTTGTTTTTGTTTGCAATCTTGTTTGCGTAGTTGCGATGTCTCAAAGGAAATACTGTGATGTTACTTACCCCAATATTTTTCTTGAGATTGAAAAAGTACTAAGGAATGTATGACTACTCAATTTCAGCATAATAAGTATTTTAGTGAAGAACTTAAGGAACACTCTGTTGTGTTAGATGCTATAAAAACAACTTGATGATATTAGTAGAGAAGTTTGCAAACTCCAATCTAAGTATGCTTTTACTGACAATTTGCTAGGAAAAATATGAGATGCACAAGCTACCCTAGTAAATCAAATGGCTGCTAAACCATTTTCTGTAGAAGATAAAAATGATGAAGATCTTAAAATGATTGTTGTTTCTTCTACTGATTCCTTGTTTAGTAAAATTTGAATTGATGATAAAGGGACTGAAGAAGAGTCAACTTTAGTTAGAAGGTGTCCCGATAATTCGGAGGGTGAAAATCTTGATGAGAAAATTGATAAAAGTGGGTTTGGAGAGGTCAAAACTTTAAGTAGTGATGTGCCCACTCTTTTGGATTAAAAAGATTTTAATTATGATATTTGCTCTTTTATTAATTGTATTTCTTTGTTTCAATCCATGATAAATTAACCTCATGCATATGAATAATAAATCTTTTACTAAACATATCGTAGATGCCATGATGAAAGCTTTAGAAGAAAAGTTGGAATTAGATATCACAATTCGTAGAAAATTACACGATGAGTGGGAACCTACTATCAAAGTCAAGATTAAAATATATGAGTGCTTTTCTTTATGTGATGTGGGTGCTAGTGTTTCCACAATTTTGAAATCTTTATGTGATGTGTTTGGTCTTATCGATATTGAAGAATGTTCTCTTAATTTGCACTTGGCGGATTCTACTATTAAAAAGCCTATGGGAAGAACTAAAGATGTTCTTATTCTTGCAAATAGGAATTATGAGCCTTGGTGGATTATGCCCACCTCGGTGGCCTCTTGCACCGCCTCTTCGTCCTATAAATCCCCAGATATTCCAAAAACCATTGGGAAGTTGAAGAAACACAATTCCACCTGCCAAAAGTTCTAGAACCATGAGATCCAATCAAAACACCATCATGGAGGGGTTCATCATCCTCATTGATGCCTCTTCGATGATGCGTGAGTACTTCATCATAGACCTACGTGTCCGCAGGTAGTAGTTAGATGGCTTCCTATCTCTCTCTCTTCTGATTCTCAATACAATGGTCGCTTGGAGATCTATTTGATGTAATTCTTTTTGCGGTGTGTTTGTTGTGATCCGATGGACTTTGAGTTTATGATCGGATCTTTTATCCATGAATATTATTTGAGTCTTCTTTGATATCTTATATGCATTGTAACATCCCAAAATTCTAAATTTTGGAATTTTATATTAAATAAATAGTTTTGATTGTTTGTTTTGATTGTGGTGTGGTAGCTTGTGTAAAATTGAGTGAAATTTGGAACTTTTTGAAAGTTGAATGAGAGGGAATGTAATGACTTTCCCAAACTTTCACCTTGCATTTATGATCTCCATGAATTAAACTTCATTTCATCACAAAACCCTAGAGTGAAGATGATATGACTTCTTCCATTTAAATAAATGAAATGGGTTTTGAAAATATTTGAATTCCATTTGGAAATATTCCAAATTCCGAAACTTTATGCAACTCAATGAGTTTCATGACATAAGATGAAATGACTTCTTCAAATGCTAAAAAAGGGAGTTGGAAGTTTCAAATAATCAAATTGAAAGTCCCTTTGAAGTTATTTTGAAAACCCACTTTCAATTTGGAGTTATTTGGTTTTTATTCAAATTACTTTTCTCCAAAAATAAAATATATGGAAAATAGGGTAAAATGATTCCCTACAGCAGAGAAATGGAGAGAAATGAGTTTGAATTCATTTTTGTATTCTAAAATATTTTTATTTGGTTTTTAAATGAACTAGTAGTACGGTTTGCTTTATTTAAATTTTTGTGAAATTTATTTGCCACTGAAAATATGTTCATGTTTTAGAAAATCTTTTTCTGAAAATTATGATATATAATATACCTATATAAAATTTAACTTAATTTTCATTATTCAGTTTTCTTTTTCTATTTTTATTTTTTTTACGTATGCCGTAACTATATGTCACCCACATGCGAGGCAGCGGCGCCCCATTCTTTTTCCTACATGAGCCAGGTCCAGCCAGCAATTTCCTCCTCAGTTTTTTTTCTTTTTCTTTTTCTTGGGCCGAACAAAAAAACTGCAGCGTGCGCGCTGCAGAACCGTGGTGCTTTTTAGCCCATGCGATTCCCTTCGTTTTATTTGTTCGTCCACGTTTAGTCCCACATTGCCTAGCCTTTACCACTAAACCTCTTTTCCACTTATAAATATAGACCCACAAAGCCTCCAAAAATCATCCGATTCAGGTCAAATCAATATTTTGGTTTGACTAGATTCACTAAAGAAAAATATATTTCTTCTCTCCGGCGGGAATTCGGGAAACCGTCTCCTCTCTCCAAAGTCGTCTTTTCTCTACCTGATAGAGGTATCTTTCTTTGTATTATTTTTATATATACTCCCATAGCTTATTATTTCTAGACTAGTACGATAGAATAATTAGATTACCAATTAGTCTCTGTATTTATACATTAGACCTAGAATACTTTTAGCCGTAACTATTTTTCTTCCGTAAAACAACTAGGCCTTGATTTTTCAAATAGTCGTAACTTTTTACTCGTTCATCCAAATTAAATAAAACCAACACCTACATTTTCATCTTGATTCCACCTATATAGTGAATCTATCAAATAATTTTTTTACAAATTTCAAAAATTGCTCGGATTCATATTCAAACTTCTTTGATCATATCTTTTTATCCATAGCTCCGTTTCCGATGAACCCAACTGCATCGGATTCATATTGGAGTAATCTTTCGGTTCGCACAATTAGTGTCATCTTTCCAACATATAAATTTGATCTTAGCCAGTTACTCTACTAGTCCACCAAAGAGTTGTTACACAACATTCTAAGTAGATTCAATGTCATATTGAATTACTTGTATCTTTAGTTTTGCTATTCCAAATCCACCGATTCTTTTTCCTACATATTCATATTGACTTCCTACATCCAATAGCATCATTAATTTCAACTTTTGATCTTTGCAAATTTTAACGATTCAAATTTGAACTCGAAGCTTTATTTGATCATATCTTGTAAACTATAGCGCTTTTTTAGTTGATTCCTTTTTTCAAATTGAATCCCTAGGCGTAATCTAACATCTTGAGCCATAATCACACTTTTTCACCGAAATTAGGATCTGATTTTACAAAATAATTTGATTTGGTTGTTTTGGAGTTTTTGCAATCTTCCTTTGCATTTTCTTTTGGGTCTTTGAGTGATTGCTTATGTGTAGAACAAATTGCTTGCTTACGATAGATTGATCGGAGTGTGATGATTAGAACTATCCAGAATTATGAGTGCGAAGAATCTTCATCAACAGTACAAGGCAAGTTCACACTTTGATCATACTTTTCTATACCCAGTTTTTAATATGCATTAGTTCACCTCTACAAATTTGCATGAGTTGGATTGGGAATTGGGGCATTGATATGTAGTTCATGAGGTAGGAACCTATGATCCTTGAAACACCCCGGGATTATTTATGTCATATATTGCTTAGCCATGCTCGTAGATGGGGATTGGTATGTGAGATTCATGCAAGTTATGAGAGAAATAATAATTAAGGGTAACTTAAGGTGGGAACATTAACACACATCTGGGTGGAATGGGGCGCCCTGGAGAAACCAGTGGCTTGCCCGGTCACCTGGAGAAACCAGTGCTTGCCCAAGGGGATCCCGGAGGACCCGTGAGATCACTCTATGGATTACCACCCAGGCTCAAAGGGATCATATGATATTTCATACCTGGAAACTTCCGTCTGTAGCCACAAGCCATTATGGGCTCTGCCTTAGTTAAGTAAGTTGTGGGAAACCTTTCCATGATAGGCTAGCAAATGTAGGGGAATTTTAGGTGTAACGGCCTATCTATCAGTTAAGGGAACCTCTTCAGAAAGACTATGTCTCGGTCATCTGGTTCTCAAACATAAGGCAGTGCGAAGAATTCAATGGAGGAGATCGACTCTTGTGGGGAAAAGTGTGCAAACCTCTGCAGAGTGTACAAACTAATCGTGATTAGCCGTGTCCCCGGTTAAGGGAAACTTTGAGTATCTAGAAGTGGATTATTGGTTGATCTCATCACTTTTATTAAATTAATGAATTGGGTTATTATTGATACTTCGTAATTTTGGTATTGAGTTGGAAGAACCTTCTCAATAATGGCATAAACTCGGTAGCAAGATAAAAAGTATTCGTTTGTTGTAGGGAAAAATTAGCTTTATGCAAAATTAAACTTAGAGCCTCCACTAGCCAAATATGCATATAGAGATAGATATTTTCATTATTATTCTATGGTGTGAAACTTCTAGTACATTCAATGTACTGGCCTACACGGCTGCAACGTCTCATGTTGTAGGAATCATACGATGAGTAAGTGATACATTAGGGTTACGATGTCTACACTCAACTTTGTTGTTGGCGTTGTTGGGACTCCACAACTTTGTTGTTACTTCCACTATATGAACTGAGGTAATAGTATGTACATTACTTTTTACATGTGATTGCACTCTGTTATAAATCCTCAAGTACTGTTTGTGTCAGCATACCGATCCAGGGATGACACTTAAGCACAGGGACTTGATCCATTTGGGTCGGGTCGCTACAAGATGGTATCAGAGCACATGTTGACTGTAGGACGTGGCCCCATAATCTAGCAAGACCTTAGGAAATGTTTTCTCTAAAACTGTATTTTCAAAAGAGATCCCTTAACTCTCATCTTTTCTAAGCTTTACCATATTTTTCCTCTCACCTAAAACTGTTAGACTACACCCTTTCCCCCTTTTACCACCTGGAGGATCAACTGAAGCCACTCCAATAAGGATCCGATATCAGACAATGATGACCACTTCGGAGTAAAGAGGATTTCACCATGCATTAGAAGTGTTGAAGCTACAATAGTGGATGCTCCGAAGACTTGAAGAGTTTGACGACTTTGAAGATTTATTAACCTTTAGAAGACCAAACCCTTGTTATATACTTACGTTAGATGCGACGATTGTGAGATGTAATTTGTTTGATGTTTTTTCGACGGCCACACAAAATAAAATTGTCTCTTCAAAACGATTGTTTGTATATTTGTATCCCTCTCTATCTCTATTATCTCACCCCAAAACCCATGGAACCAATAGAGGATGAATGAAGATCGACTTGTATTCTCTGGACCGATGACATAGTCGGAGGCAGAGCTATGGATACAAAACACTGAGGGTTACTTCAAGAAAAATGTGATTGCAAGTAAGTATGAGGTTCGATACGCCCTTCAGTACTTTACAAAAAATGCCGCAACATGGTGGAAAATGCATCACGCCATACAAGGATGTAATGGAGCAAAAAGTTGGGAGGAAATCCAGAAGGCTCTGTTAAAATCCCGTCTCATCTGAAAGCGTGGTGATAACCCAAAGACGAAACCTTGTGCCTGTAGGATTTGTGGAGAGATAGGACACACCCAGGAGGAGCACAAGGATGAATGCCCTCATTGTGAACAAAGTCACCCAGCTGAAGAATGCCCAAATAGGCAGCTTGCTTGTTTCGTTTGTGAACGGACTACCCACTACCCTGCTAAGTGTCACATCTACCCCAAGGTACAAGAAATTACCAAGCATCAGAAAGAAGCCCTTACGAAAAGTTTGGAAGAATCTGTGATGGAAGAAGTTACTGAAGACCCTGGTGGAGAAGGCCTAAACAGATTTTACGCTCATACCTTCTATTCATGTGGAGAAAAAGAACATTATTCTCAGTATTGTGCAAAGGAAAGCCAAGAGTTTATCGGAGACTTCCCGATAGTAGAAGTGAAGGTTGACCTTCCGGAAATAGAAGCTCTAATCATTACGGAGAAATCCAGGAAGAGAAAATGAAGGCATCTTTAGAATAACCCAATTTCTTCAGAGAAGGACCTGGTGTTATATCACATGTTTCAAGCGCAAGACCTTAGGTCACTATGCCAATAAATATCCAGAGAATAAGCCAAGAACCCAAAGAGCAGACACCATCCCCAAGAAGCCCAAAGACTTATCGGAAGTTATTTGTTTTCTTTGCACGGAAGCAGGACATTATGCTACAAAATGTCCCGACAAGATGAAAGCTGGAGCTGAGTAGTTGGAATTTTGATATTGGTAATAAGTGTAGTAGGAAGCAATTGTTTCCATAAGGATATGGAGTTGAATTTATGTAATGGAAGTCTCGGATATTGTAATGAATTCATGCATCAATAAAGTTACTGTGTCATGATTTCATATGTTGAATTGTATGAGTTTTTACTCAACAAACAAGGTTTTTGACCATTTTCGAGGATATGAGAAATATGGTCTATGGATGAAATTGTGCATTTCACTTTAAGGGTGGTAGTACCCTGTGAGAACACCTAATTTATGGAAGGGAAAATGTATTCAACAAAGTGGAGTTTGGACAAAATAAGTTTAAGTCTTGTTTTAATATGAAGGTTACCCCAAGGCTATGAAGGAATGGGGTACTGTTGGATTTAAAGGAGGTGTAAAGTTGGAGTATGGAACAATTATAACTCCCAGGATTAATAGAAGTTTTACCCGTATTTAAGTGGGCCCATAACCCACAGGCCCAGGAGGTAATAATAAGCAAGCACACTCTTGCTGAAGGAAGAAACTTTGGAGGAAAACTCTGATTTAATCAACAAACGTTTCTTAGGAGGATACAAAAACCTAAGAGTTGTGAAGTAACGATAGATGTTTCACTTAGCTTGCAGAATCAATGGATTTATCTGAACTTAGTTCGTCAACAAGGGAAATTCTGCAAGGCTTGTTAGAATGCCTAAGTATTAGAATGCGGGATTCACTAAACCTTATACAGGGTAATGATCTGGGTGCGGGATGGATTGATCACCATACCGACTTACTCTTATTATTCACCTTGCTATCGTTACTTCACCAATCGCTTGGACATGTATCAATAAAAAACATCCAAGAATGATAATATGATAATATAACAACATGGAACAATAAAAAATTATAGATACGTTGGACATGTATCACCAATCGCTTGCAGTATGAAATGCGCTCCTTAGAACACATGGGCCCCCAAACATGCAGGCCCCGGGCCTGTGGCCCAAAGTCCAGAACCGTGAGCCTGTATGAGTATTATATTCTCAGTTGAACCCCCATATTACGTTATATATATTCCCCTGGATTTTTCTTATGTATAAAGTTGTGATATAAAAGATTTTTATATTCCTTTACAGAGGGAGTATCTCTCTGTCAAAAATATATTTATGTGTAACTAGTTACTCCTGCTTTTCTACTTCCTTTCGCTGATATGTGGGGCATCCGGCAACGGGGTCCACGGGCCATGCACAAAATTAGACTGAAAAACTGCATGGTAGACTCACCTCAGTCGTAGCGCCGCAGTAATGCCCAATGAGCCATCAAATCACAAAAAAAACCACCTTTCCAGCTTTAGCAGTAAGCTGGACGGACTAAGCAACAATATTTCATTAGGCCTGAATCCCCTTCCCCCTCGTCTGCTTGTTCAGAGAAAACCCCCTGTCGGCGTTTGCATAGGGTTTTCTCATGGAGAACCAGGTACGAATTCTTCATCCATCCCCAATAAATCCAAGTCCCTTGGCCGCGGGTAATCCTAGGATGGCAGCCGCCGCCGTTGATACATTTTTCTTCCTACTAAATCTAGTGTGTTTCATTTGCAGTGCACAAAGTGCGACGACCCTACTGGTTTCTGCACCCTCGGCGAGATGCCAAACTTGTTCCTTCTCATCCTAACACATGGTTTTAAAATGCGCACAGTATGTTCCTAGAATCCTCTTTTCTATCTGGGAGGGTGGGGTTTTTGAACATGCTGTCGACTAATTTGGAAATTTGGATTGCTATAATTGGATAAAAGGTACTAGCACCATGGTTAACACTGACGTGAAGGAGGAAATTATTTCTAGATTTGGATAGCGAATACATTGTGTTCTCATATTATTTTTCCTGTAGTGCATTCCTTGCCCTGCCAGAACACATGTACTCAAGATGGTCGGCCTTGCCATAGCTGATTACACTAGTTTAATGGTCACATTGAAGACAAGCCATGTATATAACTTCCGAATTGGGTTCATGAACCAAAAAGATTGCTTCTTTTTTTATGGCTGAAATTGGATAAACTTTCTCAAGTGTTACGGACTGAAAGTTGGCGCATGAATGTTGATGGAAATAGCAGAACCTGGTCTCATTTTCACTGTGATCTTCCACCCCGACGTCGTTCCAGTAGTTCATCCATGTTTGTTTTGTATCTGGTTCTTGCTTGTTGCCTCGATTACTTCTTAATCCACCTATTTTGTCTAACTAATCACAATTTAACTTTATAAGTAGCAATGATTTGTGATTCCCTTCTCTCATGAAGATGCTACTTCTAACTAGTATTTCTTATAATTGGTGGCACGTGTAGGTTATTCAAAGTTAAGCATGCTACTCATTTGTTATTCTATAAGAACTCGACTATTACTGATGGCATTGAAGTTGACTGAGACAACATCCACAAGTTCCTACACTTTATATATCGTCTTGAGGTCCTTGTGGGGCGTTTCAATGGTGGAAGGCCACATGGGATATGTGTACCACTTCTGCACACGTTGAACAGGTCCAACTGTGTCAAGAAACTTATGGTACACGTTGTTTTCTGTTATATATGTTGTTCATAAACTCTTGCTTATACACAGTTTTACAGCTGTGATATTCTTGAAACAGAAATTGCACAGTTCTATTGTTCCTATACGGATGCCTGACCATGGTCGGGTCAGACTTGCACTTGGTCACAACATGATGTTTATGGCGACCTACTCCATTTCCCATAGAGGTGAAAAGGTACTTATTCATGGGTGGTCTCAAATAATGAAGGCCTGTCCATCTTGGAGAATAGGACAGAAGGTTATGCTCATGCTTTTCCATGGCTCTAAAGCGGATATCTTGTTTATTGACCAAATTGCGAGATGAAGCCGCTTTCAGAAGGTTGTGGATGCATGGGGTAGCGCCTGGGCCTTGTCCTGGGGCTTGGTGGCCTCACCCTTGGTTAACTGTAGGAGAAGTAGCATTATTCGAGGCGTGCTTTGTACGGTTGAACCTGTATAAGCACTCATACTGCTTTCAGCTATGGTTGTTAAGTGCCCCTGCTGGTTTCAGTTAAGGTTGTTAAGTACTCCTACTGCTTTTACAGTCTGTCGTGTCTCTTTAGTCCTGTCTTCCTCCAGCCACCAAAACCAAACCAGCATTGGTGGGGCCGCCTACTTCCGCTTGTGATAAAGGCAAAGGTGTCCCGTCTTTCGATGAGATGGTGGCTATCATTTTGGAGGAAGTCGACTTTGACGATCCGACTACGAACGTGCGAGGACGTCGCGCCTTAGCAATCGCTAATCCAACTCCGAGAGGTTATTGACCACGCCGGAGCACGATCAACCTGACCATGAAGGTATGTTTCCTGCAGGCAAACGAAGAACAAGCAAGAAACTAATATTGCAATATGGATATTGCGAATATAAGAGGAAAGCTTTATTGATCAAGGTGGGGTTCTTTAACGCCTTTGTCTGGTCATTGAACACAAACGAAGTACGCGAAGTTGCAGCTATGGCAAACTTTAATCTAAACAAAACCCAAAGTCTAAATGATGCCCTAAGGGCTATATATATGGAGGAGAGAGGGGGGAATTGCGTGCCATTGGAGGAGGGGTCCGAAACCAACCCTAACTCTTGTTTCCCCACATATACGGACTCTAAAAACAGCCTATAATCAAGCATTTCGAAATTACATGGGCCCGGCCCAAAAATAAGGTGACGCAGCACCTAGAATAGCCTCTGGACGAAATTTATGAAGTGGTGTCTTGTATATTTCGTCCAAGGTTTCAGGCACTCATTATGGTGGCTTCAAAGCCCTGGAATCATCACTTGTAACTCCGTTCGTGTTCCCCTTGTGCATACCATCATCTCCATGCTTGAACTTGCTCCAAGGTTCGTCTTTCTTGTCCAAGCTAGGCCAGTCATTTGTAAGCAAAGCAAATGTATGCAATTTAGGCAGCATAATATTCTCATGAACATTAGAATCGTTACCAAGAAACGGAAGTACCTGGTAATTCAATTGGCGTGTGCGAGCTCTAGTAATCGGTCCAGTATGTATAGCAGCAGGGGTTGTGGGTGTAACAATGGTATTCATGTCCTCATCATCCTCCCCTTCTTGAAATGAAGTCATCCTCGACTAAAGCTCATCTTCCACACCCAAATAAGGCTTCAAATATGCAATGTTAAAAGTGGGACTATCCCCAAAATCTGCAGGCAGCTCAAGTTTATATGCATCATCATTTATTTTTTCTAACACCTTAAAAGGACTGTCAACACGTGGCATTAGCTTTGATTTGCGAAAATTAGGAAATCTATCCTTATGCAAATGTAACCAAACAAGATCTCCAGGTGCAAACACAACATGTTTTCTACCCTTATCTCCAGCAAGTATATATTTAGCATTCATACGCTTGATGTTTTCCTTAGTTAACTCATGCATTTTTTTAAATTTATTTAGCACGTTCTTTAGCATCAAAATTAACCTTCTCCGAAGATGGAAGAGGCAACAAATCAATAGGTGCACGAGGTAGGAAACCATACACAATTTCAAAAGGGCACATCTTAGTAGTAGAATGCAATGAACGATTATAATGAAATTCAATATGAGGCAAGCATTCTTCTCACATTTTCTTATTGTTCTTCAAAACAGCCCTAAGCATAGTAGACAATGTTCTATTGACTACTCCAGTTTGTCCATCAGTTTGGAGGTGACAAGTAGTACTAAAAAGCAATTTAGTCCCCAACTTAGCCCATAAACATCTCCAAAAGTGGCTCAGAAATTTATATCACGATCTGAAACAATAGTATTTCGCACACCACGCAAGTGAATAATTTCATGAAAGAACAAATCAGCAACATTAATAGTATCATAGCTTTTATGACATGGTATAAAGTGTGCCATTTTCGAGTACCTATCCACGACAACAAATATGTAATCCCTCCCCTTCTTTGTTTGAGGTAAACCTAAAACAAAGTCCATAGATATATCCTCCCAAGGAACACTAGGTAGAGGCAAAGGCATATATAAACCACGAGGATTGAGTCGTGACTTAGCTTTTTGACATGTAGTGCAGCGAGCAACAAAACGCTCAACATCCCGTCTCATCTTTGGCCAAAAGAAATGTGCAGCAAGTATATCCTCCGTTTTCTTCACGCCAAAGTGTCCCATTAATCCTTCTCCATGCGCCTCCTGCAACAGCAAAAGACGAACGGAGCTAGCTAGAATGCATAGCTTGTTAGCACGAAACACAAATCCATCATTAACGACGAACTTGTTCCATGTTCTCCCTTCCTTACAATTCTGCAATACATCTTTAAATTCGGCATCATGCACATATTGATCTTTGATGGTCTCCAAACCAAATATTTTAAAGTCATGTTTTGAAAGCATAGTATAATGACGAGACAATGCATCAACAATAACATTTTCTTTGCCCTTCTTGTGTTTAATGACATAAGGGAAAGTCTTAATGACTTCAACCCCTTTAGCTTGTCCACAGTTCAGTTTTGCTTGACTTTTAATGTGTTTCAAAGATTCATGATCAGAATGTATAACAAATTCCTTCGTCCATAAATAATGTTGCCATGTTTCTAAGGTCCGAACAAGAGCATATAATTCTTTATCATAAGTAGAATAGTTCAGACTAGGCCCACTCAATTTTTCAGAAAAGTATGCAACAAGTTTGCCATCTTGTAATAACACACCTCCTAATCCAATTCCACTAGCATCACATTCAAGCTGAAAAGTCTTATTAAAATCAGGAAGTTGGAGTAAAGGAGCATGTGTCAACTTATCTTTCAATAATGTTAAGGCTTCTTCCTGTGCGGTACCCCAAACAAAAGGCACATCCTTCTTTGTAAGCTCATTGAGAGGTGCAGCAATGGTGCTGAAATCTCTCACAAAATGCCTATAGAAACCAACAAGGCCAAGGAAACTCCTCACTTGTGTGACCATTTTGGGCTGCGACCAACTCTCAGTAGCTTCAATCTTGGCTCGATCAACTTCATTTCCCTATGGAGTAACAACATAGCCAAGAAAAGATACTCGGTCGATGCAAAAGGTGCACTTTCCAACGTTACCAAACAAACATGCATCACGTAGAGCAATAAAAACAGCACGTAAATGTTCCAAATGTTCCTCCAAAGATTTACTATAAATCAGTATATCATCAAAATATACTACCACAAATCGTCCAATGAAAGCACATAAAACTTCGTTCATTAATCTCATGAAAGTACTAGGTGCATTAGTTAACCCAAAAGGCATGAGTAATCACTCATATGAACCAAACTTAGTTTTAAATGTAGTTTTCCATTCATCTCACAATTTCATACGAATTTGATGGTATCCACTACGCAAATCAAGTTTGGAGAATATTGTAGAGCCACTCAATTCATCAAGCATATCATCAAGCCTAGGAATAGGATGACGATAACGAATAGTAATATTATTAATGCCTCTACAATCAATACACATACGCGATGTGCCATCCTTTTTCGGCACTAGAATAATAGGAACAGCATAAGGACTAAGGGATTCCCGAATATAACCTTTGTCGAGCAGCTCCTAGACTTCACGCATAATCTCCTTCGTCTCCTCTGGATTGGTACGGTATGGTGCACAGTTTGGTAGCGAAGCACCATGAATTAAGTCAATCTGATGCTCAATCCCTTGAATAGGTGGTAATCCCGGTGGCACGTCTTGTGGAAAGACGTCAGCGAACTCCTGCAAAATGTTCGTAACAGCAAGAGGCAAAGAGGAAGGCACGTCCTCGAATGAAAATAATGCATCTTTGCACACAAAAGCATAGCAAACAGATTTGCTGAAATCTAGATCATCAATATTAGATTTGGTGGCAAGTAAATATGCACTTTTCAATTTAATTTCAGAAGCAACACTAGATGGTTTATTATTAGGCTTCATTTGTTGCTCAAATTCTTTTGCCACAATCTGATTTTCACTCTTGTTGTGCTCATGTTTTGCGTTATTAGCTCTATTAATATCATCTTTCAAACTGGAATCAGGAGTCATAGGAAGCAAAGTAATAATCCTTATGAACAAGAGTATACTGATTGTTTCTACCATGGTGTACAGAATTTTTATCAAATTTCCATGGTCTACCAAGTAACAAGGAACATGCTTGCATGGGTACCACATCACAATCAACATAATAAGCATATGTAGAGATACTAAAATGCACACAAAGAATACGTGTTACCTTAACCTTGCCGCTGTTATTGAACCGTTGGATATAGTAAGGATATGGATGTGGTCTTGTGGTAAGAGATAGCTTCTCCACCATATCCATGCTAGCCAAGTTGTTGCAGCTCCCTCCATCTATGATGACGCGAACAGAACATTCCTTCACAACTCCCTTTGTGTGGAACAAATTATGCCTCTAATTTTGCTTTGCTTGTGTGACCTGCACACTCAAAACACGTTGAGCAACTAAACACTCATACCTGTCAGTGTCTTCATGAGCCATGTATTGTGTCTCATTTTCAGAATCATCTCCACCGTGTTCTTCACTTGTAATAAGAGCCAAAGTCTCCTCATCGTAGTCACTAGCGGACTCATATCCACCATCCTCAGTAGCAATCATCACACGCTCAGATTTGCATTCTCTTGCATAATGACCTCTTCCCTTACAGCAACGACAAATAATATCACTTGTGTGCCCTGTTGATGCCATGGAAGAAGAAGAGCTCTCTACATGCCCGACAGGTGTGCTATTGGTAGATAATGGTGGTTGTGCCTGCTTTCTTGTATCACGACTAGAGGTGGCAGCTGATGGAGGTGCCGATGCAGTAGAATGTGTGGAAGTAGAGGATGCACGCGGTGTCCATGAGGAAGGTCGACTTGTAGAATAGTTAGTTCGTGCCAATGCATGTCGATCCTGCACTTGATGTTCAACTTTACAAGCAAGATGGAATAAATGAGTGATATTATTATACTCCTTATACTCTAAAATGGTCTGAATCTCTCTATTTAATCCACCCATAAAACGTGCAAGCATAGCTTCATTATCCTCACACAAGCAAAACTAGTGAAAGCACAAAGTGCAGCAGCAACACGTCTCTCCTCGGGATATTCTAAACATGTAAAATGTTGTTCGATTTCTAACTCCCAAGTAAGATATATATCAGGAACGTATCTACCCTCAAATGGTGGAATATTCAATATCAGTTTAGGGAGATGGTCATGATCTCGTACCTGAGGGGGAGCCCTACCATTGTCGTTATTTGCATGTG
Source organism: Triticum dicoccoides (assembly GCF_002162155.2). Classification (NCBI taxonomy): domain Eukaryota; kingdom Viridiplantae; phylum Streptophyta; class Magnoliopsida; order Poales; family Poaceae; genus Triticum; species Triticum dicoccoides. The sequence goes on along the minus strand of NC_041382.1, from coordinate 289,888,248 downwards.
GATGACCTGGTGGTTGTGGTGCTGGTGGTTGCACGTAGTTTTGATTTTGATCAACCTCATCCTCGTAATCTCCCGCATAATCATCATCCTCCGCATCAGTAGCAGGAGCCACAGAAGTATCAACAGCAGCACCAACAGTTTGGCCAGGCTCAAGAGGGACATGGATCGCTCGGCGGAGTGCTGTTTCGCGACATGGAGGTAGTCGTCGTCGTTGTTGTTGTTGTTGTTGTTGCAGAGGTGCGGCAGGTGCAGCCGGTGGTGGTTGTGGAAGACGCGCAAGTAGTTCATGAAATTTGTTATCGAGCTTTGTTTCGAACGTCTTCTCAAAGCCAGTTATCTTATCCATGGCCTCTTCAAAATTGTTCAGCATATCTTGCACCTGTTCAGTCATCATTTGCTGAAATTTATCATGAAACTCCTTATTCGTCATGTTCTCCCAGTCAGTCTCATCGACTTGTGATCCTGCCATGGTTAGTAGCAATAGAAACACACAAGAATATGATCCTACATACTACTAGAAAATGGTGGTGGTGCGGCTTCACAAATCCGTCAAGTAAATCTCAAATTCTTACCAGTTCTTACCCAATAATAGGCGGTGATCGGCAACCGTCGTCGTCAAAACTCTCAAAACTTCAATAGAGCGATTACCAGGGAGAGTCAAACGCACGACGTACATGTATGTGGAGCTGGGAAGGCTTATAATATGGTAGAAAAAAGGGTCAGCAATAATCAATTCAGAGATGCAAAGTTGAATAAGCGCTTAATGATGGTAGTGTGCTTGTCCTATGCTAGACCGTGCTAGAGACGCGAGCTTAGAACACTAACAAAATCACCGTGCTGCATGTAAACAAGGGAAAAGCACAGTCTGGAAAAAATTGTTGTTTTTTTGCACTCCTTTTTTTGTGGAAAATCACTATAATGGCGAGTGTCTCAAAACTCTTCGCAGGTCAAACTGACAGGATGGACACAAAAAAATTTGACTATTTTTTTTGTAAATCAGGGCAGCGACAATGAAGAAGTGCGAAAAAATCACTATGATGACACGTGGCTCAAAAGACTCAAAAAAGCCTAAAAATAGGATAGGGAAAAAATATTTCCGGTCGCCGAAATCTTGGCCTAAAAACTGCCCGGGGGTCTCGAGGCTCTCTTTTTCGAAACCTATTCAGGCAAGGAAACACGAATCGGAAATTAGATGGATCTAAAAAACAAACCTAATATGAAAGGAACTCGGGTTGGTGGTGGATATATGGTGGTAGGATATGGCAGCGGTGTTTGTATGTGGCAGCGATGGTGGTAGCGGTGGTGGTATATGGATACGAATCGGTGGTGGTATATGGATACAGATTGGTGGTGGTATATGGATACGGATCGGTGGCGGATAAGCGCTGGTGGTAGATGGCAGGGTCCATGATGACGGTGCGGCGGCGGCGTGACAACTTATGACCAGAACTCGAAACTCTAAAAGACTAGAACTAAGACCAGCAACTAGACACGACGATGCAACCGCAAATTAAACAAAGCAAAAACCCTAAAAAGATTATGCAAAGGCTCAGATTGGTTCGGATATGATGAACTAACCCTAATTTTTTGTGGCTTTTTCGTGGACTGTAGGTATGAAGAACAGACTCGATCTAAACTATGAAAAACTGTAAAATCTCACTGAGCAACCTGGAAATCTGATACCACTTGATAGAGGCAAAGGTGTCCCGTCTTTCGATGAGATGGTGGCTATCGTGTTGGAGGAAATCGACTTTGACGATCCAACTATGAATGTGCGAGGACGTCGCGCCTTAGCAATCGCTAAACCAACTCCGAGAGGTTATTGACCACGCCGTAGCACAATCAACCTGACCACGAAGGTACGTTTCCTGTAGGCAAACGAAGAAAAAGCAATAAACTAATATTGCAATCTGGATATTGCGAATATAAGAGGAAATATTTATTGATCAAGGTAGGGTTTTGTGACGCCTTTGTCTGGTCGTCGAACACAAACGAAGTACACAAAGTTGCAGCTATGGAGAACTTTAATCTAAACAAAACCCAAAGTCTAAACGATGCTCTAAGGGCTGTATATATGGAGGAGAGAGGGGGGAATTTCGTGGTCCTTGGAGGAGGGGTCCGAAACCAACCCTAACTCTTCTTTCCCCGCACATACAGACTCTAAAAACAGCCTATGATCAAGCATTTCCAAATTACATGGGCCTGGCCCAAAATTAAGGTGACGCAACACCTAGAATAGCATCTGGACGAAATTTATGAAGTGGCATCTTGTAAATTTCGTCCAAGGCTACAGGCACTCATTATGGTTGCTTCAAAGCCACGGAATCATCACTTGTAACTCCGTTCTTGTTCCCTTGGGCATATCATCTCCATGCTTGAACTTGCTCCAAGGTTCATCTTTGTTGTCCAAGCTAGGCCCTTCATTTGTAAGCAAAACAAATGTATCCAATTTAGGCAACATCATATTCTCATGAACATTAGAATCGTTACAAAGAAACGAAAGTACCTAGTAATTTAATCGGCATGCGTGAGCTCTAGTAATTGGTTTAGTATGTATAGCAGCAGGGGCTGTGGGTGTAACAATGGTATTGATGTCCTCATCGGCCTGCCATGGCTGGCTGCGCCTTAGCGCACACATCGTCGCCCCTTCGTCTCCTAAACCGTTAACGCCGACGTCTGAGGCCTCGCCGTCGTCCTCCGCGCGCTTTGGTGCCCTCGCTGCGGCGCCGGCCTCTTGTGTTGTCAACATGGCCAACAAACAAGAGGAATCGGGAGAGGACTGTGCGTGGAGAGGATGACAGTAGGGGCCCACTATGGCCCTGGCCATACGCAAGGAAGTTCCTCATTTTTTTTATACCCATTGTAAGTGTATAGAAAAATAAAATGCTTCCTCCTAGTGGTTTGCTGAGATCTGGGACCCACGACATTGTCAGTATATATAGTCAATAGACAAGAGAACAACACAAGATCGGCTGACACCTGGGACGTAGCGGCTCGAGCAGTATTTTTTTTGTTATTATTGAGATAGAGTAGGGTTTCAACTGGGTTGTGGCCCCGGCTAGCCCACGCTTATGTTTTACATTCACCACATGACCAACCTAGTTTTTTTTTTATGAAAATGAGCCAGTTTATTTTTTCTGAAGTATACCCAATCCAGACCTACTTATTTTTCTCCGCCCTGATGGGTTGCAACTCTTTCAAGATGGCTGCAAATCTTGAAAGTAATAGAAATGGGCTGTAAATATAAAAACAGATGGCAAATTCACAATTACTTTCAAATTTTTGAATTTTTTTCACATTTTCATATTCCAATTTCACTGGGTTGTAACCTAATTCAAATATATCTTTGAATTACTTTAAATATGGCTCGACATTTCGGTATTAAAAATTGTTTGGACCCCATCGAAATATGCGAAATTTCTCTTACATTTTAAACCCTAGCCTCGGCGAACAAAATAACGGACTGCAATAAACTGCATAAGAAGTTGCAATGAGCTGTAAATTATTAAAAAAATAGGGAATGGATTGACTTGTGGGCCTATTAAGTTGACGCGTATGCAAGATTTTTTACTTATTATATACGTCAACAAGCGATTCTAGTAGATGTGACCGTTGAATGTCAATCCAATGGCCGCTGTGCTTCTTCAGTCTCTTATCTTATTGCTCCAGCCGCCAAATCCAGCGCTGGCGGGACCACCTGCTCCCACCTCCCATGGCCAGCTATGCTGCCGCGAAGGCCTCACCGCCCCCTACTACTCCCACCACTGGCCAGGCCATCCCTCTACTCACCCACATCCGTCCACTGATGTGGCTTCGCCGCCTCCGGGTCATTCCCTTCCTGGGTGTCGTTGTCGTCCATGGCGCTGGTGTTCTTGGCACGGCGTGGTCAATGTTGTCAACAAACGATGACATCGGAAGAGGGATGTACATGGAGAGGCTGATAGTTGGGATCCACATGGTCCATGGACGCATGCAAGAAAGCACCTCCTTATTATGCCAAAAAGAATGAATCCTCCCAATGACAGCTGGGACCCACCAACTATATCTTCGCACAGAAGGAAGTGCCTCCTTATTAAGCGAAAAATAACGAGTGATCCCCATGATAGATGGGGCCCACCAGATTTGGAGGCTGACTTGTGGCCCTACTAAGTTGACGCATACACAGGGCTTTGTCAACTTAGTCAACAAACGATTCTATCACCAATGACCGTTGGATTGTTAACATCCAACGGTCGTCCTGCTTCTTCAACCTCTGATTTTCTTGCTCCAGCCGTCCAAACCACCGCGTGCTCCTGCCTCCCGTGGTCGGTTGTGCTGCCGCGTTGGCCTCACCGCTCCCTACTACTCCCACCGCTGGCCAGGCCATCCCTATACTCACCCACACTCCATGTTATTTTGTGGCGATGGCAGCCTCACACCGCAGCCAAACCAGTCAACCATCGTCCTACCTCCCACATGTTCCCAGGCTATGCGTCGTTCCCTGCCTCACCATTGTCCATCGCCAGCATGGTCAATGAATGACAGCCATCGGAAGAGGACTATACGTGGTGAGGCTGACAGATGGACCCACCAGCTACATCTTCACACGCAAGGAAGTGCCTCCTTATTACGCATAAAAAAGAATCATCCCCCTGTCAGCTCAGACCCACCATCAATATCTTCGCACGTAAGGAAGTGCCTCCTTATCCTCCCTAACAGCCGGGACCCACCCGGGCTAAGCGTACGTAGTGTTGCCGTTCTAGTCGCAAACGTGTACATACATACTGGTCCATCGGTCTTTCTGTCACGATGAACCGTGGCCCAGTAAGGAGCGGTAGCTATTTAGGCAGTCCCGTCTATATTGTGTACATGTATGTATGTGCATACGGGTGGGGCCTCGAATGGGTAATCGACATCGTCTTGTTCATCGGTAGCCAACCGACTGGGTCGGAATAGAGAAACAGCGTCGTGTTCATTGGGAGGCAACAGACTAGGTTGGAATGCGTCGTGTTCATTGGGAGCCAACCAGCTTGGACGGAACATCCAAAATGGGGTCTGGCATAATGCAAAATGGAGGAAGCGGACTTGTGTTCGAGCTCCTACGGTCGAAATGGGGTGATGTTGATCGGGAGGGGTGTGGCATACCACAAAATGGAGGAAAGGGACTAGTGTTGGAGCTCCTACGATCGAACCGGGGGTCCTGTTCATCAGGAGGGGTGTGGCATACCGCAAAACGGGACTCCATGGACTACTGTTCATCCACCGTCTACTGCCTCGCTCCAGCCTCCATGGGCTACTGTCCATCCACCGTCGACCTCCTCCAGCCTCCACCTGCCACTGTTCATCCACGACATCTCCCTCCAGCCTCCACGAGCTCCTGTTCATCCAACCTACACCGGCTATTGTTCAACTAGCTCTCCACGGGGTCATGTTCATCCAGCTTCCACCGGCTACTGTTCAACCAGCCCTCCACACGGGGCCATGTTCATCCAGCCTCCATCGGCTTTAGTTAGCAGCAGTAGCGAAGGAATCCCTCGATCGGGTTCAGTTAACAGCCAGAGGTCGATCGATCGCTTGGGTTTAGTAACGTGTACTCAGTGCAATCGCTCGGGTTCAGTAGGCAAACGCCTCGCTCAGGTTTAGTTAGAGCCCAACACCTCACACACACGCGCGTACGTGTATGAAAGAAATGCGCAATCCCTCTGTGCATCGGTCGGCCCCGACCACCCACCGTAACCGGGAACTCCCAGATATTTTCGTCCTCGTCGCTTATAACATGATTTTTTCCATCATGGACGGCCCAAAGAATATCAAGCAGCTGTGTCTCCGGCCCGCCTAGGAAGAAAAGACCATATTGTGTCATGATTTTTTGTCATAGAAGTAGGAGCCCACCACATCTATGATGATATCGGGTTTTGTCACAATTATCGTCACATAAGTGTCATAAGCATGATAGAAAAAATTTGTTCGGCCCAAAATGTCACGGATGTGTCTATTTTTGTATTGGTTCTTATTACCCTTGCGCATGCCATCATCCCCATGCTTGATCTTGCTCTAATGTTCAGCCTTTTTGTCCAAGCTAGGCCCTTCATTTGTAAGCAAGACAAATGTATCCAATTTAGATACCATCATATTCTCATGAACATTAGAATCATTACCAAAAAACGAAAGATCCTGGTAATTTAATTAGTGTGCGCGAGCTCTAGTAATTGGTCCATTATGTATAGCAGGAGGGGTTGTGGGTGTAACAATGGTATTCATGTCCTCATCAAATACAATCCATAGATTCATCTAAATAAGAACACAATGCAATGAAAATAGAATCTGTCAAAAACAGAACAACCTATAGTAATCTGAACTCTAGCCATACTTCTGTAACTCCCAAAGTTCTAAAAAATTAGGACAACGTTGGAAATTTGTATATAAATCTCGTGGAAAAAATGCAGATTTTTTTGTCGCTTCTATGAATTTTAAACAATTATGTTACAAGACACAAAAGTTTATGTTTTTCAACAGGATCAAATCAACTATCACCCAACATGACCCCAAGGGCTTTACTTGGCACAAACACTAATTAGAACATAAAAATCAATCATAACAGCGCATAATTATGCAAACACTCATAACAGAAAGAAAAAAGCAAAAATAAAGTTTATTCATTGGGTTGCCTCCCAACAAGTGCTATCGTTGTATGCCTCTAGCTAGGCATAATGCAAAGATTCAAATATTTTCATCTTTAGTTTTCAACTCCTCAATCACACAACTAGAATTCTTCAAGTATTCAGCATGCATGTTTCCAATAACAATACTCCTAGGAATAAGATTGAAAAATTCATTGTTGCAACTAGGGCCTTTCACCACTCCAACAAAATTGGGATGAATACTAATCATTTTAAGACCTTCTTTGTTGTTATTAGAGGTGGCACCCTTGTTCTTAGTGACTTGAGTAGACTTGCAAATTTTTACGGGAGTTTTTTCAATAGTTTTAGCAGAAGAAAAGGCTGAGTTTTCCTTCTCCCTTAAGTTACTAAAGATTATGCATCCTTTTATCCAAAATTTTAGTTTGTTCTTTGGTGACCATCTTCTTTTTAGTAGCATCTAATCTTTGCATAACATGCTCAAGAGTTAAGATTGTTTCACTAATAATGATAGGTGGTGCACCCAGTAGATCTCCCATAGCATTAAAAGCATCCAAAGATGGACACATCAAGATATTCCCACTGGTAATCGTATCAAGGACAAATCACCAAGTGGTAATGCCCACATAAAAACTGCAAAGAAGAATAATGGTAGATTGATTACGAACAGATCCATTATGACCATCACAAATCCTATACCAAGAATCTTCTACATTCTCCCCTCCCCTTTGTTTAAAATTAAGAACCTCGTTCTTGGGGTTACACACAATAGAGGAAGAACTAGCCATAATGACAAAGTAGGCAAGCAAGATTGCAAGCAAAAAAGATAGATCTGACGAGAAAAAGGCGAACAAAAAAGAAGGCGAATAAAAAGGCAAATTTTTGTGAAGTGGGGGAGATGAAAACGAGAGGCAAATGGAAAATAATGAAAATTTCAAGGAGATGAGATTTGTGATTAGGAACCTGATAGATGTTGATGATGTCTCTCTCGCAACGGCGCCAGATATTCCTTTGACATGGCTAGAGATTGCGTCGGTATTTCCCCAAAGAGGAAGGGATGATGCAACACAGCTACGGTAAGTATTTCCCTTAGTTTTGAAACTTAGGTATCAATCCAGTAGAAGAACCAAGCGACGCTATGTAAACAGTACCTGCACACAAAAAACAAATACTTGCAACCAGACACGTAAGAGGGGTTGTCAATCCCTCCTTGGTAAAAAAATAGATTAATTTGTATGAGATTGGATAAATAGATCTGAATAAAACACGAAATAAAATAAGTAAAGAAAAATTGCAGCAAGGTATTTTTGGGTTTTTGGAATAATAGATCAGGAAACAAATACGACAAAAGATAGATTTGAAAGCAAATATGATAAAAGATAGACCCGGGGCCGTAGATTTCACTAGTGGCTTCTCTCGAGAAAATAGCATACGATGGGTAAACAAATTATTGTTAGGAAATTGATAGAAGACCAAAAAATTATGATGATATCCAAGGCAATGATCATGAATATAGGCATCATGTCCAAGATTAGTAGACCGACTCCTGCCTGCATACTATTACTCGAAACATCAACCGCTATCCAGCATGCATCTAGTTATTAAGTTCATGGTGAAGTGGAGTAATGCAATAACAATGATGGCATTATGTAAACAAGATCTATTCATGTAGGAATAGACCCCATCCTTTTATCCTTAATAGTAACGATACATGCGTGCCTCGCTACCCCTTCTGTCACTGGGTGAGGACACCGCAAGATCGAACCCATCACAAAGCACCTCTTCCCATTGCAAGAAAAATCAATCTAGTTGGCCTAACTAAACCAAAGATTAAGAGAAGAGATACGAGGCTATAAATAATCATGCATATAAGAGATCAAAGAACACTCAAATAATATTTATGGATATAAATCTGGTCATAAACTCGAACTTCATCGGATCCCAAGAAACACACCGCAAAAAGTCATTACGTCAAATAGATCTCCAAGAGACCATTGTGTTGAGAATCAAAAACAGAGAAGAAGCCATCTAGCTACTACCTACGGAACTGTAGATCTATGGTGAACTACTCACGCATCATCGAAGGAGCACCAATGAGGATGATGAACCCCTCTGTGATCGTGTTCCCCTCAGGCAAGATGCCGGAATAGGGCTCTAGGTTGGATCTCGTGGTTCTGGAACTTGCGGTGGCTGGAATTGTGTTTCGTCGGCTCCCTTAGGGTTTCTGGAATATTTGCGTATTTATAGAGCTAAGAGGCGGTGCAGGAGACCCCCATGGGCCCCACAACCCATCAGGGTGCGCTAGGGGCCTCTAGCGTGCCCAGGTGTCTTATGGGCCCCACGGGCCTCCCCCAGATGCTTCCTTGGCTCCCAAGTTGTCTTCTGGTCCAAAAAAATCTCCAAAAAGTTTCACTACGTTTGGACTCCGTTTGATAGGGATATTCTGCGAAGTAAAAAACAAGCAAAAAACAACAACTGGCACTGAGTACTATGTCAATAGGTTAGTCCCAAAAAATGATATAAAGTTGCTATAAAATGATTATAAGGCATCCAAGAATGATAATATAATAGCATTGTAACGCCCACGATGCGGCTATATCTCCCACGTGTCGAAGCACGACTTAGAGGCATAACCGCATTGTAAGCAATGTCACAAGTGGGGTAATCTTCACACAACCCATGTAATGAATAAGGAAAAGAGGTACATAGTTGTCTTACACTCGCCATGTCACACAATAGCATAAATATCATTACATTCATCCAGATACAATCAAGGTCCGACTATGGAACCAAAATAAAGAACAACACCAAATGCAACAAAGTCCCCGATCGCCCCAACTGGGCTCCACTACTGATCGTTTGGAAAAGAAACGTAGTATCGTCCTGAGTCCTCATCGAACTCCCACTTGAGCTCAGTCGAATCTCCTGGAGCAGTATCATCGGTCCCTGCATCTAGTTTTGGAAGTAATCTGTGAGTCACGGGGACTCAGCAATCTCACACCCTTGCGATCAAGACTATTTAAGCTTATAGGTAGGGGTAAAAGGTATGATGTGGAGCTGCAGCAAGCACTAGCAAATATGGTGGCTAACATACGCAAAAGAGAGCGAGAAGAGAAGGCAAAGGCACGGTTGGTAAACTATGATCAAGAAGTGTTCCTAGATCAACCTACGTTCAAGAATAACACGAGACCGTGTTCTCTTCCCGGACTCCGCCGAAAAGAGACCATCACGGCCACACACTCTGTTGATTCATTTTAATTAAGTTAAGTTTAAGGTTTTCTACAACCAGACATTAACAAATTCCATCTGCCCATAACTGCGAGCACGGCTTTCGGAAGTTCAAATCCCTACAGGGGTGTCCCAACTTAGCCCATCACAAGCTCTCACGGTCAACGAAGGATATTCCTTCTCCCAGGACAACCCGATCAGACTTGGAATCCCGATTACAAGACATTTTGACAATGGTAAAACTAAACCAGCAAAGCCACCCGAATGTGCCGACAAATCCCAATAGGAGCTGCACATATCTCGTTCTCAGGGCACACCGGATTGTCCAAACTTCTGGTAGGCCAGCCCAGAGTTGCCCTTGGTGGCCACCGGCGGCTGACAAGTTGGACCAACACTCAGAGGAGCACTGGCCCGGGGGTTTAAAATAAAGATGACCCTTGAGTTCGCGGAACCCAAGGGAAAAAGAGGCTAGGTGGCAAATGGTGAAACCAATGTTGGGCATTGCTGGAGGAGTTTTATTCAAGGTGAACTGTCAAGGGGTTCCCATTATAACCCAACCGTGTAAGGAACGCAAAATCAAGGAACATAACACCGGTATGATGGAAACTAGGGCAGCAAAACTGGAATAAAACACCAGGCATAAGATATAATAATGATATCCCAACAATAATCATGTTCCAACAAGGAACAAACTCCAATCTTCACCTGCAACTAGCAACGCTATAAGAGGGGCTGAGCAAAGCGGTAACATAGCCAAACAACGGTTGCTAGGACAAGGTGGGTTAGAGGTTGACATGGCAATATGGGAGGCATGATAAGAAAGTGGTAGGTATCGTAGCATAGGCATAGCAAAAGAGCGAGCATCTAGCAAACAAAGATAGAAGTGATTTCGAGGGTATGGTCATCTTGCCTGCAAAATTCTCCGAGTTCACATTAGCTTGATCCTCGTAAGCGTACTCAACGGGCTCCTCGATCACGGACTCGTCTCCCAGCTCTACCCAAGCAAGAACACAAGCAAAGGGAGACACAATCAACCACGTGCAATGACAAACAACATGATGCAAAACATGGCATGATATGCGGGATGTGATATGTGATGCACATGCATGTTTCGGAAAGGAAATATTGAGCCTAGCCTCAACTTGGAAAACCAAGAGTGCCACTAGAAAAAGGAGTTGATTTCGGTCGAAATCGATATAAAGATCACCGAATCGGATGCACGGTTTGCAAATGGCAAGCAAAACAATAATGGCACCGATCTGTGATTGACAGCACGAGGCCACCTAAATGCATCAAGAACAACAAGCTACTGCACTCTAACATAGCAAAAAAATACATGGAAGGGATCCACTCAAGTTGCTTGACAAAAGATGAACACTGAGCTACGGCTAATTCACACAATAGAAGGTTCAAAAAAGCATGGCAAAAGTGCAAAAGATATCAGGTTACAGACTTAGTGAAAATAACAAGTCAGGAATTTAACATCAGGAAGCAATGTTTAGAGCAAGGTAACAACATGCTACAGGAACATATCATGGCAAAGCAAGACATGGGATGAAGCTACTCAAAGCATACAAAAAAAGTCCCTTACTGACCATAAGCCAAAAGGGATCCGAAAATACAATGGCAACCATGTGAACATAGCAATTATCGTTAACAGATTCAGACTTAGTAGAAAACTGGAACATGGCAAAACAGATATTAAGTAGGCATGTTTACGAGCTCGATGCACTCACCACAAGGCATTGCATGACAAACTAAGCATACACCCAGCAAGTAGACATGGCATAGAAGCTAAACATGGCAAGAGCAACCTCATAGCATGCATGGATCAACTACAACAAGCTTGGCAAAAATGCTTAACACGTAAACATTCTGCCAGGAACATTTTATAGCAAAAGTAGAGCTCGATTGAGTCAAGCTAGGGTGCTCCAAAATTGCAAACAAAGACATGGATGGATAGAGCAAAACAATATCTACAAAACATCCTTACTGATCATGCTCAAAAGAGGCATGGATCACTCTGTAGCAACAAGAATACATGGCATAAAAATATTAACAGGGCAAAGACTTGGAAGATTTCTAAGTCCCTGAAATCAGCAACATTATGAGAGCTACTTTGCATGCTTGTGCTACTCACCATAGAGATCACAAAAATACATGGCATAGACCTCTGTAAAGATGGCATGGCATACTTCAAAACTCATGTAGGGCTCAAGTTCATAGGAGGCACACATCAATCATGACAAACAATGACAAAGTCCAATTACTGATAAGAATCTGAAACTAACATCAACTAGCACTCTTGAAACAGCATTTAGGGCATCAAGATGAGCTCAAATGAACATGGTGCAATGGAATGAAATGAAGTACTTGTCGAGACGAACAATTTGATATGCTACACGTCCAAAACGGAGCCATGGATGCAGAGTTATGATGCGATGAAATATGCATAAAAATACTGGGAGTTGGACAAAAAGTCAACCACTAGGGTTTTCTTCAGATCTAGATCCGGATCGGCACGGATGACGAGGCACTCACTGGAGTTCCTTCGGAGTCGAGGAAGAGGGGCCCGAGGTCGCCGGAGCAGGGGGGACGCCGGAGAGGAGGGTCGCGGGACGGTGCCGGCGAGCTCCTGCGGCGGCGCGGCGAGGCGATGTGGCGG
>NC_041382.1:289782388-289875194 GCF_002162155.2 Triticum dicoccoides | reverse complement strand
TCGGGGCGGCGCGGGGCGGCGGCCACCGGTGACGAGGTGGCGAGGCGACGGTGGGAAAGGGAGCCGGGCGGTGCAGCGGCAGAGAAGCAACGAGGAGGCGCGGGGGCGGTGACGGGCTTCGGGGGGCGGTTCGGGCTCGCCCGGGCCGGCGGCGGAGAGGGCGGCGGCACGCCACGTGGCAGCGCGTGATTGGCGGTGGCGGTGGTGTCCGGCACGGACGGACGTGTCTGGCCGCGCGGAGAGGAGTGGGGCTAGTTCTAGGGTTGGAAGGGATCCAGAATTTTCGGGGGAGAGGCCTTTTTATAGGTAGAGGGAGCTGGGAGGCTCCAAATTGAGCACGGTTTTCGGCCACGCGATCTTGATCGAACGACCTAGATGATGGAGGAGGTTTAGGTGGGTTTTGGGCCACTTTGGAGGGGTGTTGGGCTGCAACACACACGAGGCCTTTTCGGTTCCTCGGTTAACCGTTGGAGTATCAAACGAAGTCCAAATGGCACGAAACTTGACAGGCGGTCTACCGGTAGGCCGCTTGGCAAGTCTCGGTACAATCCGAGAACGTTTAATACCCGCACACGAAAAGAGGTAGAAAGGGACACCGGAGGACATAGGAGCGCCGAAATGCAAAACGGACAACGGGGAAAATGCTCGGATGCATGAGACGAACACGTATGCAAATGCGATGCACATGATGACATGATATGAGATGCATGACAAAGACAAAAGCACACGGAGACAAGAACCCGACAACAAGGAAAATATCATAACTTAGTGCCGGAAATGGAAAGAGTTGGAATACAAATATGGCAAGTTACATACGGGGTGTTACAACACTCCACCACTACGAAAGGATCTCGTCCTGAGATCTAGGACTTGAAAAACTCCGGGTATTCGGAATGGAGGTGGTCCTCGCGTTCCCAGGTGGCTTCATGGTCGGAATGATGTGACCACTTGACTTTCAGGAATTTGATAGACTTGTTGCGAGTCTTTCACTCAGTTTCTTCAAGAATAGCAACGGGGTGCTCATGATAAGACATGTCTTCCTGGAGATCAATCTCTTCGAAGTTGACGGTGCGTTCAGGAGTCTTGAAACACTTGCGAAGCTGAGACACGTGAAACATGTCGTGCACGTTTGCAAAGTTGGATGGAAGCTCAAGTTGATAGGCGAGATCGCCTCTTTTGCCAATGATCTTGAAAGGACCCACGTATCTAGGGGCAAGCTTCCCTTTGATACTGAAGCGACGAGTACCTTTCATTGGAGAGACGCGGAGGTAGACATGGTCTCCGATCTCGAAAGCCAAGTCACAGTGCTTGCTATCATAGTAACTCTTCTGGCGCGATTGCGCGGCGTTGAGATTTTCACGAATGACTTTGCACATTTCTTCAGCCTCTGTGATAAAGTCATTGCCAAGGAGTTGGCGTTCACCAGTCTCTGACCAGTTAAGAGGAGCACGACACTTCCTGCCATAGAGAATCTCGAATGGGGCCTTGCCCGAACTCGCTTGGAAGCTGTTGTTGTAGGAGAACTCGGCATATGGAAGGCAATCTTCCCACTTCATACCGAGAGAAATGACACATGCCCTGAGCATATCTTCAAGAATTGGATTGACCCTCTCGACTTGGCCATTGGTTTGAGGATGAAAAGCTGTGCTGAAGCGAATGTTGGTGCCCATGTCCTTCTGAAAAGAATCCCAGAAGTTAGAGGTAAAGATGCTTCCACGATCTGAAGATATTAACTGCGGAATGCCATGCAAGGAGACAATCCTGGAGGTATATAACTCTGTCAACTGAGTTGCTGTGATAGATTCTTTGATAGGAAGAAAATGAGCCATTTTAGTGAGCTTGTCGATGACAACGAAGATAACATCATTGCCACGCTTGGACTTTGGAAATCCAGTCACGAAGTCCATCTCAATATGGTCAAACTTCCATTCTGGAATGGAAAGAGGTTGGAGGAGACCAGCTGGTCGTTGGTGTTCTGCTTTCACTCTTCTGCAGACATCACATTCATTTACGAACTGAGCAATCTCGCGCTTCATTCGAGTCCACCAATACGACTGCTTGAGGTCTTGGTACATCTTTGTACTTCCAGGGTGAATAGAGAGGAGTGAATTGTGAGCCTCGTTCATAATAACTTTACGAAGGTCACCTTTAGGAACAACAATGCGATCCTCGAAGAATAGAGTATCCTTGTCATCAAGGCGATAGCACTTGTACTTGGGTTGACTCTTGGCAATCCCAATCTTCACCTTCTTCACCATAGCATCAAGAAGTTGAGCTTCGCGAATCTGATCTTCCAAAGTAGGAGAGACTTAGAGGTTGGCCAGGAATCCTTGAGGAAAAATTTGGAGATTAAATTTGCGGAAAGCTTCACAAAGCTCTGGTTGGTGAGGCTTGATAATCAAACTGTTACAGTAAGCCTTCCTGCTCAATGCGTCATCAATTACATTGACCTTGCCTGGAGTATATTCAATACTCGAATTATACTCTTGAATCATTTCAACCCAACGAGTCTGCCTGAGGTTGAGGTTTGGCTGAGTGAAGATGTACTTGAGACTCTTGTGATCAGTGAAGATGTCCACTTTCCTTCCCAACAAGAGATGTCTCCATGTTAAAAGAGCATGGACAACTGCCGCCAACTCGAGGTCATGAGTGGGGTAGTTATTTTCGTTGGGCTTCAACTGGCGAGAGGTATAGGCAACAACTTTCTTCTCTTGCATCAACACTGCACCGAGACCTTCAAGGGAAGCATCACAGAAAACCTCAAACGGTTTGGATTCATCAGGAGGAGTCAGAACTGGAGCAGTCACGAACTTCTCTTTGAGGGTGTGGAAAGCAATGTCACATTCAGGCGACCAGACATACTTCACATGCTTCTGGAGGAGGTTGGAAAGAGGCTTCGCGATCTTTGAGAAGTTCTCAACGAACCTTCGACAATAGCTTGCGAGACCAAGGAAGCTGCGGAGTTGCTTCTCGTTCTGAGGTGGTTCCCAATTCAGAATTGCAGAAATCTTCTCAGGATTTACAGCTATGCCCTTGGCGGAGATGATATGCCCAAGGTAGAGAACCTCATCGAGCCAAAACTCGCACTTTGAAAACTTCGCATAGAACTGATGTTCTCTGAGTTTATCCAGCACCAATCTCAAGTGCTTGGCATGATCCTCCTTGTTCTTGGAAAAGACCAGAATGTCATTGAGGTAGACTAAGACGAAGTCATTTGTGTAGGTGTTGAATATGAAGTTCATCATGCGAGAGAATGTTAGAGGAGAATTGACAAGACCGAAAGACATGACAGTGTATTCATATGAACCATAGCTTGTTCTGAAAGCTGTCTTGGGGATATCTTCTTCACGAATGTGAATCCGATGATAGCCCATACGGAGGTCAAGCTTGGAGAATACTTGAACACCTTTGAGTTGTTCGAAAAGCTCGTTGATGTTGGAAAGTGGGTACTTGTTCTTTATGGTCTTCTTGTTCAATGGACGGTTGTCGACACAAAGTCGGTCCGTTCCATCCTTCTTCTTGATGAAAAGAACACCACAACCCCATGGAGAAGAACTTGGTCGGATGAGACCCATATGCTCTTGAATATCGAGTTGCTTCTTCTGCTCCTTCAACTCTTCAGGTCCAAGCTTGTAAGGACGTTTGCAAACACGTTCCATTCCAGGCTCAAGATCGATGACGAATTCAACTGGTCAGTGCGGAGGCATTCCTGGAATATCTTCTGGAAAGACGTCTTGATGTTCACAAATGACTGGAATCTAAGAGATGGCATCCGGCTTGCCCTTCTCATTGAGGGAAAACAGTCGAATGGTATCATCCCGAGCGGCAAAGACGATTACATCCTCAGATGAATGTGTCAATTGAATCTGCTTGGCAGCACAATCAAGCTGAGCCTTGTGCTTAGAAAGCTAATCCATTCTGAGAATAAGATCAATATCCAAGTTACCAAGGACCATTGGAGAAGAAAGAAACTTATAGTCACCCAACATGATAGAAACTTCCGGAACCACATAGCTTGCGTGCAAGCATTTACCCGGTGAGACAACTGCTAATGGTCTATGCAAATCTTGGAAAGCCAACTCATGCTTAGATGCAAATGGTCTCGAGATGAAACAATGTGATGCACCAGTGTCAAAAGGAACTTTTGCAGGAATATCGTTAACAGGAAGGTTACCCACAATCACATCTGATGAGTCCTCTGCCTGAGCTGTGTTCATCATGTTGACCTTTGCAAACTTGGGATTATGCTTGACCACTGCGGTGCTAGCAGATCTCACAGGAGGAGGAGGAGGAAGATGCCTCTGATTGAAGCATTTGTTGGCATAGTGACCCTTCTGCTGACACTTGTTACACGTGACCTCTGAAAGCGGACGGTGATACGGAGCACTTGATCTTGGAGCATGAGACGAAGTCTTGTTCTAAAAGCCTGGGTTGGGTGGGTGGGAAGATCCATTGCCACCTTTGCTCTTCTGCTGATAAGGCTGACGGAACAGAGGAGGAGGCAACCAATACTTTTGCTGCTTAGTTTCCACTTGAGTTGAGGAAGAAGGAGTTGCATATCTGACTCGCTTCTTGGAAGCATCGCACTTGAGCTGAGCAGTCTCTTGTTTCAGTGTCATGTTGTAAAACTCATCGTACTTCTGTGGCTCAAAAGCATAAGAGCTAGTTGAAGATCTTCTCTGAGGCCACCTCTGAACCGATAAATCATGCTCTTCTCGTCAGGGACGTCTTGCAGCGAAACGAGCGAGCTTCTGTAACATGATGTTATACTGGTAAACAGACAAGCTGCCTTGCTTCAGGTTGCGGAATTCCTCACGCTTGCTCCCAACAGCATGAGGCCACCTAAATGCATCAAGAACAATAAGCTACTGCACTCTAACAAAGCAACAAAATACATGGCAGTGATCCACTCAAGTTGCTTGACAAAAGATGAACACTGAGCTACGGCTAATTCACACAATAGAAGGTTCAAAAAAGCATGGCAAAAGTGCAAAAGATATCAGGTTACAGACTTAGTGAAAATAACAAGTCAGGAATTTAACATCAGGAAGCAATGTTTAGAGCAAGGTAACAACATGCTACAGTAACATATCATGGAAAAGCAAGGCATGGCATGAAGCTACTCAAGGCATACAACAAAATTCCCTTACTGACAATAAGCCAAAAGGGATCAGAAAATATAATGGCAACCATGTGAACATAGCAATTATCGTTAACAGATTCAGACTTAGTAGAAAACTGGAACATGGCAAAACAGATATTAATTGGCATGTTTACAAGCTCGATGCACTCACCACAAGCATTGCATGACTAACTAAGCATACACCCAGCAAGTAGACATGGCATAGAAGCTAAACATGGCAAGAGCAACCTCATAGCATGCATGGATCAACTACAACAAGCTCGACAAAAATGCTTAACACGTAAACATTCTGCCAGGAACATTTTATAGCAAAAGTAGAGCTCGATTGAGTCAAGATAGGGTGCTTAAAAATTGCAAACAAAGACATGGATGGATAGAGCACAACAATATCTACACAACATCCTTACTGATCATGCTCAAAATAGGCATGGATCACTCTGTAGCAACAAGAATACATGGCATAAAAATATTAACAAGGCAAAGACTTGGAAGATTTCTAAGTCCCTGAAATCAGCAACATTATGAGAGCTACTTTGCATGCTGGTGCTAGTCACCACAGAGATCACAAAAATACATGGCATACACCTCTGTAAAGATGGCATGGCATACTTCAAAACTCATGTAGGGCTCAAGTTCATAGGAGGCACACATCAATCATGGCAAAATGACAAAAGTCCAATTACTGATAAGAATCTGAAACTAACATCAACTAGCACTCTTGCAACAGCATTTAGGGCATCAAGATGAGCTCAAATGAACATGGTGCAATGGAATGAAATGAAGTACTTGTCGAGACGAACAATTTGATATACTACACGTCCAAAATGTAGCCACGGATGCAGAGTTATGATGCGACGAAATATGCATAAAAATACTGGGAGTTGGACAAAAAGTCAACCGCTAGGGTTTTTTTCAGATCCAGATCCGGATCGGCAGGGATGACGAGGCGCTCACCGGAGTTCCTCCGGAGTCGAGGAAGAGGGGCCCGAGGTCGCCGGAGCAGGGGGAACGCTGGAGAGGAGGGTCGCGGGACGGCGCTGGCGAGCTCCTGCGGTGGCGCGGCGAGGCGATGTGGCGGCGGGTCGGGGCGGCGGCCACCAACGGCGAGGTGGCGCGGCGCCGGCGGGGAAGGTAGTTGGGCGGCGCGGCTGAGGATGCGGCGGCGCGACGGCGGAGAAGAGACGAGGAAGCGCGGGGGCGGTGACGGGCTTCGGGGGGGCTGGTTCGGGCTCACCCAGGCCGGCAGCGAAGAGGGCGGCGGTGCGCCACATGGCAGCGCGTGATTGGCGGTGGCAGTGGCGTCCGGCGCGGACGGACGTGTCCGGCCACGCGGAGAGGAGCGGGGCTAGGTCTAGGGTTGGAAGGGATCCGGAATTTTCGGGGGAGAGACCTTTTATAGGTAGAGGGAGCTGGGAGGCTTCAAATTGAGCATGGTTTTCGGCCACGCGATCGTGATCGAATGACCTAGATGATGGAGGAGGTTTAGGTGGGTTTTGGGCCACTTTGGAGGGGTGTTGGGCTGCAACACACACGAGGCCTTTTCGGTTCCTCGGTTAACCGTTGGAGTATCAAACGAAGTCCAAATGGCACGAAACTTGACAGGCGGTCTACCGGTAGTAAACCAAGGCCGCTTGGCAAGTGTCGGTCAAATCCGAGAACGTTTAATACCCACACAGGAAAAGAGGTAGAAAGGGACACCGGAGGACATAGGAGCACCGGAATGCAAAACGGACAACGGGGAAAATGCTCGGATGCATGAGACAAACACGTATGCAAATGCAATGCACATGATGACATGATATGAGATGCATGACAAAGACAAAAGCGCACGGAGACAAAAACCCGACAACGAGGAAAATATCATAACTTAGTGCCAGAAATGGCAAGAGTTGGAATACAAATATGGCAAGTTACATACGGGGTATTACAAGCATGGAACAATAAAATATTATAGATACGTTGGAGACGTATCAGCGAGCACCCCGCTCCGCTTCAATGGCATTATGCCCTCCGTTCCCTCTGTAGCATCGATTTTCAAGAGGTCGCGTTCGATTTAGCGTGGACTGTAGGTTTTACCTATCCTATTCAAGGCTAGGCTTCGATTTGGGACCAATTGAATAGATTCTGGTTAGGGATTCAAGGGTAATCACACACACGAGGTAGGAATTTCAAGGGTTTGAACAAACCCTCAAATTGATTCAAGGGTTTTCACACATGTGATAGGAATTTCAAGTATTTTCACGCATATGAGGTCGGAATTTCAAGGGTTTGAACAAATTCTCGAATCGTTTCATCGGAGTCTGGTGCTCCTCCTGTTCATCGCAGTCGTCCAGAACAATCCTGATCATACGTGTATTATGTTTTTTATTTGAGCACTAGTTCATATGTGTATGTTCAATGCAGATTGACAAGCTTGTCATGGGAGGAAACAACAGGGCTGGCAAGGAGGTCGCCGCCGATGGGAAGAGCAAGGAGGTTGCCGCTAATAGGAAGGGCAAGGAGGTCGCTACTGACAGGAAGGGCAAAGGAATCACCTCGGGCAAGAAAGGCAACCTGATGTGGCACATTAGCAGCCCCTGAAGAGGGTTAAGAAGTACAACCATTACTAGGAGAATGCTGGCTTAACGCACTTCTGCAAGACTGTCTTTGACCTAAATTGGAGGTTCTGGAGATGCCCCTACCTTTAGCAAGCACTTAGTCCCTGTCAGAGAGTTGTTATTATTGTATCCATAACTTAGCAGCGTCTTATTGTGTGAAATCACTAACTAACAAGCACTATTTTTCAAAGGTCACTTCTACCCCCCCCCCCCAAGTTGCACAAATGACGCACTGCATGTGTGCCACTTTATGGCAACCTGCGAGTTTTCCTTTTTCTAGTTTCGTTTATTTAAATTGTTTTATCTCTTAAACTATGCGTCCAAACCTCGAACCGTTTTCATCGTTGGATTTCTCGCGTCGAGATCTTCAAAACTAGATCCTATATTGATAGGTTTTGAAGATTTTTTCATGAAAAAACCGGACGAAAAACCAAACCAAGAGCACTTTTTTTTCTTTCCCAAAGAGTCATGACTGTGCCTCTCGTGGAAGCAAATCCATGCCTCCACAAGAAGTAAACCCGTACCTCTCGCGGCAGGAAAGCAAACAGTTTTTTTGTTTCCGAGCCCGAAGCAAATCCGTACCTCCAGGAGAAGTAAATCCGTACCTCTCGCGGAAGGAAAAAAAAGAAAACATGTTTTTCTTTTCTTCCCAAGATGCACAGCCGTGCCTCTCCCGGGAGAAAAAAACACATTTTTTTGTTCGTTTCTGGGAGGCATGGTCCTGCCTCTCGCGAAAGTAAAAAAAGAACGGGTTTTTCCAGTTTCCCAGAGGCACGATTCGCGGAAGTAAAAAATGTGTTTTTTCCGTTTCCGAGAGGCACGACCATTCCTCTCGCGGAAGAAAAAATGCATTTTTTTCGCGCAATTTAGAAAAAAACATTGTGTCCAATAGCTAAGAAAGACGGGTAAAAAACCATAAAGCCGACAAAAAAACCATCTTAGAAGCTGAAAACGCGTGCGAAAAAATAAAAAAAAATCAGGAGGAGCGCACATAGCGCGACATGCGGTGGTGGATAGCGCGCTCTCACACCACCCACGTGACCCTTGCGAGGGCTCTCGAAGAAGTATTCCTTCGTTTTTTGCTCCCCTTATTGTATCATAAATTCACAACTTAGCAGTTTGTGACCCCGCAAAAAGAAAAGGGAAATGTTTACAAACGGCGTGCCGGCCGAACCGTTCCGTCGGACTCCTCGGCACCCACCGCTGCTCGCGGGCCCATGCGGCAACTCGTCCTGGCCACAAGCGCCACCTGACTGGGGGTCCACACAACCGTCATCTCCCCACATGCGTCATTTCTTCTGCCGCACCACAACCCCTTCTTCTCCCTTGCTTCTGCACCATCGGCGGCGAGGTCTCGACCATGGCGCATCCCACTGCAACTCCGACGCTAGTGTTTTTTTGAAAGCAGGATTGCGGGGGGACATGGTGACGCTCTGGGAAGCTGGATGTTTCCATCGGCGACATGGAAACAAAGACCAGTGCTAAAAACGACTATGGTGGAGAAGGTACAACGACAGCTATGGCGGAGCTAGCACCGATGACTTTTGCTGGAACCAAGACTATGGATGCTACAACCGGCTATGGCGGAGCTACCACCGCCGATTTTTTTTGCCACAACCATTTTACGAATTAGTTGCGACTTGGGTCGGCAGCGACGGTGATTTGCTACAACCGTAATCGTTTTTTGCTACTACCGGCGACGTGTTGTGCTACATGTTGCAACTTCACGACGGCGGCGACGGCGATTTTTGCTGCAACCGTAATTGGTTGTTGCTACTGCCGGCGAACTTTTTTGCTACATCCATCAAGGCGAAGCTACGACCTCGCGACGGCGGCGACGGTGAATTGCTACAACCGTAGTCGGGCTTTGCTGCGATCAGTGAAGTTTTTTGCTACATCCATTTCAATGGTGTGATTAGCTGGTGGGAGTCGTCGACACAATTCTGTTCAGCGAGCATCAACGACGAGGGGCGGCGGCGGAGCTACAACCAGAGCTGCTAAGAGCTGCAACCGCATGTGCTGCTGTTGCATGGGTCGAGGCAGCGACGAGGACGGCCGGCGAGGGTGGGGACCAACGACGAGGATGGCCGGCGAGGGTGGGGACCGGCGACGAGGAAGGCTACCGGAGGGGAGATAAGGCATCCGAGGGAAGCTGGGCAAGACGGCGAAGATGTGGGTTACCTGCGCGAGCGCGAGATGCGCGAGGAGGAAGAAGATCTGGGATGAATCGTTTTTTTCCTCTAGATCAAACGGCCAAAACAAGTGGCATTCTGCGGCTAGCGCGTGGCCGGTGCGCCGGCGTAGATCACTCGCCAAACGAAAAAGGAAGTTTGTGCACTCTGGTTTTAGTGTCCGTCATATTGAGTGGATCATAATTTTGGAATTGGATGCTGGTCTGATATTTAGTATCGAAATAGTACTTGTGAAACAATATATTGGGTAGTGGCTAGGGAGGTTTTTTAACCAACATGGATGGAACATAATCTCCGGATCGGTCCATCTCCTTTGTCGACATTGGCATAGTTTTGGACTCATATGGTTTTACTGTTGCCAACTTGTCGTTTTTTTATATATACTTTGCTAGACTCTTCGTAGCGGTGTGCATCTTAACTATGCATAAGCCGGGTGTCGCTCATTATGCTTTGTATACCCTTAATGCTACATTATGAATTAATAAAAACGTCCTTTATCGAAAATATTGGCAGTGGCGGTCGTAGACAAATATCCGGGTAGACAAATATCCGTAGCCCAATCTCCAGCCCGCCAACGTGTGGTGTTCGCCGCGCCCAAATCCAATCAAAATCTTTGCTTCACCCCACCACAAAAATCTTACTCCCAAATCACGCCCGCGGTCTTACCCTCCTCCTAGGCAGAACAGAGGCAGTGATTCCACGGGCCATCACCTACTGCCTACCATGGTCGCCACCTGCCGCCTCGCCGCGCCACTGGGTCTCGCCCCGCTGCCTCGCAGGTGCGCCGGCGTCAAGAGCGTCGCTCTCTCGATAGGCACCACCAAGATAGCTACACGGACACGGAGCGTCGCGGTGAGGGCGGGCGACGGCCCGGCGGAGACGCCGGAAATCCTCAAGGCTGCGCAGGACGCGGTCAGAGTACCTTTTGCTTGCTTGCACAAACACTACACGGTACACGGGAATGTGCATCGTCGTGACTGATTAGAAGTGTTGCTTCTAGGCAGTGGGCAAAAGTTGAGGACAAGTACGCCGTGGCCACCATCGGCGTCGCCGGGCTCGTCGCGCTCTGGACAGCAGTGGGGGCGCTCAAGGTACAAACGGGGCAACTGCCATGATAACAATTTGTTTCTTCTCCTCCCTCAGATATGTAACATAGCTCCTCATTTTCTGTTCGCTTGTGCATTTTAGTCCATTGACAAGCTTCCTATCTTGCCTGGTGTGTTGGAGCTCGTTGGAATCGGGTACACAGGAGTAAGTTCATCAAGCATCTGTCCACGTACCTTTTGTCTTTCTGAGAAAGACCATGTATATGTTGTTCGGTTATTATCTTCTCTAACATCACCCAAATGCTGCTACTTCGTGTTCATACAGTGGTTCACATATCGCAACCTCATCTTTCAGCCAGACAGGTGAGTTCATCCTGTTCATGTGATATTCCTTTTTTTTTCCCTATCATACCCATCGCTCTCAGCAGAGGGAACAATGGAGAACATCTCTTATTAAGTTTACATCGATATGTTACATTGTGAAACAATATTAGAGCATTATGTGTCATATATAACTGAAATCGAGTAGGAGATATTTTCGAACAATAAAATGTCGTAAGAGCTTGGAGGACCTATGTTACCAGATATTAACTGTTAGAAGGTGTTAGAAGTGAGAGAGAGGATTGGTGGAATAGTTTGTTGTATTGCTTGAGCCTCATGGGCATATATATAGGAGTACATGATCTACTTGGAGTACAAGGCAAGCAAGAATATTCCTAGTTTAACCTATGTTTCCTAATACAATCACGTTACTCAACATCCCCCTGCAGTCACAACGGTAGCGACGCAGACGGTGAGACTGGAAAAGAATCCGAAGGCAAGCCGGTGGACAGCCCCCCCACAATCGTAACGGTCGACCCATCGCGGAGTCGTGGCTGGAGTGTCAACCGACGAGGTTGCTCAAGCAAGACGGTAGCCCTTTGTGTCGTTGTCGAGGTAGCCGAGAGCGTAAAGTGGTGTAGCCGTGCGAAGAATGCCATGGTCGATGTCGAGTCGGGGTAGCCGGTGTCGAGAAAGTCACGTGGAGCCGCGGTCGCAAGGAGGCACCGAGTTAGCATGGGCGCAGTGGTGTCGAAGTAGGGGTGCGCCGGGAAGAGGACGGTGTTGACGAGGCGTCGTGCCAGGGTTGCCAAACCCGGGGACATGTCGTAGACGAAGGCACGCGTCGGTGTTGTCAGCACCAGGCATGCGTAGACGGTTGAAGAGGAAGTTGACGAAGCGCCACACCAGGCTTGCCAGGCCGGGAACACATCCTGGACGAAGGCACGCATCAGTGTTGCCAGTACCGGGCGTGCATAGATGAGAGACCTGCACGAGCTGTACGCCATGTCAAAGAAGTCGGAGGGGCCAGCAGAGAAGAACTCCACGACGATTGCGGCGCCCATCGGCGCGGGGCCGATGTCACCAACGGTGGTCGGAGTAGACGAAGATGAACGGGGTGGACGGGCGGCGGCGCCAGCTACGAAGGTAGCGGCGGCGGCGACCAAAGAAGAGCGGTGGCGGCGGCCTAACGGCAGCGACGGCGGCTAGGTTGGGAGTGCGGCGACGGTGCTCGAAGTAGGCGAAGAACCCAACAGCGTGACGAAGACCGACGCGGACGGTGGCGTTCCAGCACCAAAGGAAGAAGGTGCGGCGCATACCACGGGAAGTCGACGCGCTGGGACGACGAAGTCGACCGCGGCGCTAGGGCCCGAAGGGGCGACGCAGCGGCGGCAGGCGGGTCGGAGCAACGGCGCGAAGACCTTAGGGCGGCGGCGGTGAACGCGGGCCATGACCCTACGGCCCGAATGGGCGATGCAACGGCGGTTCACGAGTCGGTGTAGCCGCGGGGACGGCCTTGGGGCGGCGCCTGGGACCGCGTATTGCGGCATTACGGCTTGTAGGGGCGACGTAGCGGCGACGCACGAGTCGATGCAGCCACGAGGAGAACCACGGGGCGGCGGCGCTGCGGCCTGACGGGGCGATGCAGCGGTAGCCTGTTGCTCGATCGGTGGAAGGGCGCGCTGAACTCGAGGACAATCTTTGTCGGACCTGCGGAGGCGCGTGCAACCAACGGGCCAGGTTGGTCGCGTGACGTAGATGGGGCTGATCGCAGCGGCGAACGGGTGATCAAGCCGATCGCGTGCGAGGTCAGGGACGCCGCTCGGGGGAGGCGTGGTTGCGGCGAAGTCCGGGATGAGGCTGATGACAACGGACGGCGTGGGACGTCGTGCGGACGAATGTGTCAGCACCGGCACCCGGGTTGCAAAGCAGTGCCGACGCCCGGGCCGAGGCTGATGACAACGGACGGCGTGGGACGTCGTGCGGACGAATGTGTCAGCACCGGCACCCGGGTTGCCAAAGCAGTGCCGACGCCCGGGCAGCGAGGCCCGAGCGTCGAATGAAGCAGCGGCTCCCGAGTTGAGGCATCCGACGAGCTTGACGCAGCCGTCCCGACGCAGTGGAGGACAAGCTCGACGAGGTAGACCGCCGGGCCGCCGTGCAAACACGGTGGAGGTGGGTGATGTGGATCGATGGGCGGGCCGGTGTTGGGAAACGTAGTAATTTCAAAAAATTTCCTATGCACACGCAAGATCATGGTGATGCATAGCAACGAGAGGAGGAGAGTGTGATCTACGTACCCTTGTAGATCGACAACGGAAGCGTTGACTTTGGTTGATGTAGTCGTACGTCTCCACGGCCCGACCGATCAAGCACCGAAACTACGACATCTCCGAGTTTTAGCACACGTTCAGCTCGATGACGATCCCCGGACTCCGATCCAGCAAAGTGTCGGGGAAGAGTTCCGTTAGCACGACGGCGTGGTGACGATCTTGATGTACTATCGTCGCAGGGCTTCGCCTAAGCACTGCTACAATGTTATCGAGGATTATGGTGGAAGGGGGCACCGCACACGGCTAAGAATATGATCACGTGGATCAACTTGTGTGTCTAGGGGTGCCCCTTGCCTCTGTATATAAAGGATCCAAGGTGGGGGGGGGGGTGCGGCCGACCCTAGTAGGAGGCACGCAGGAGGAGTCCTACTCCTACCGGGAGTAGGACTCCCCTCCCTTTCCTTGTCCAAGTAGGAGAGGGGGAAGGAGAGAAGGAAAAGGTGGGGCGCCGCCCCTCCCTCCTTGTCCAATTCGGACTAGGGGGAGAGGGCGCGCGCGGCCTGCCCTGGCAGCCCCTCCTCTTCTCCACTTTAGGCCCATGAGGCCCATTAACCCCCCGGGGGGTTCTGGTAACCCCCCGGTGCTCCGGTTTTATCCGAAACTTCCCCGGAACACTTTCGGTGTCTCAATATAGCCGTCCAATATATCAATCTTTATGTCTCGACCATTTCAAGACTCCTCGTCATGTCCGTGATCACATCCGGGACTCCGAACTAACTTCGGTACATCAAAACTCATAAACTCATAATATAACTGTCATCGAAACCTTAAGCGTGCGGACCCTACGGGTTCAAGAACAATGTAGACATGACCGAGACACGTCTCCGGTCAATAACCAATAGCGGAACCTGGATGCTCATATTGGCTCCTACATATTCTACGAAGATCTTTATCGGTCAGACCACATAACAACATACGTTGTTCCCTTTGTCATCGGTATGTTACTTGCCCAAGATTCGATCGTCGGTATCTCAATACCTAGTTCAATCTCGTTACCGGCAAGTCTCTTTACTCGTTTCGCAATACATCATCTTGCAACTAACTCATTAGTTGTAATGCTTGCAAGGCTTATGTGATGTGCATTACCGAGAGGGCCCAGAGATACCTCTCCGACATTCGGAGTGACAAATCCTAATCTCGAAATATGCCAACCCAACATGTACTTTTGGATACACCTGTAGAGCACCTTTATAATCACCCATTTACGTTGTGACGTTTGGTAGCACACAAAGTGTTCCTCCGGCAAACGGGAGTTGCATAATCTCATAGTCATAGGAACATGTATAAGTCATGAAGAAAGCAATAGCAACATAGTAAACGATCGGGTGCTAAGCTAATGGAATGGGTCATGTCAATCAGATCATTCACCTAATGATGTGATCCCGTTAATCAAATAGCAACTCTTTGTCCATGGTTAGGAAACATAACTATCTTTGATTAACGAGCTAGTCAAGTAGAGGCATACTAGTGACACTCTGTTTGTCTATGTATTCACACATGTATTATGTTTCCGGTTAATACAATTCTAGCATGAATAATAAACATTTATCATGATATAAGGAAATAAATAATAACTTTATTATTGCCTCTAGGGCATATTTCCTTCAGCCGGTGCCCGAACGACGGCTATGATTGGCCGTCACATGGCGCGAGGCCACCGGGTCGGGGCGATGCAGGTGTCCCGGTCGGAGCAGGGCGGTGACGGCTGGCGTAGATCGACGGGCAGGGGCGGTGCGCAGACGACGGGCGTGATGGGCTGGGACATCGCGCGAGGCCGCCCGGTCGAGGCGACTGGCAGGCAAACGCGCGGACGACGACCGTGAGGGGCTGCCTGTCGCGTGAGACCGCCGAGTTGGTGAAGAGGCCGGCCGGCCGCGCCGCTGTCGGAGTAGAGGCGCATGGGGATCAACGGCGGCGGTGGGCGATGCAAACCGATCAAGAAGATATCGAAAAACCAAAAAGAAAATGCCGATCAAAACGACCGGCAGGAGAGCGAAAAAACCCAGAGCAAGGGCTCGGGAAAAAGACTCTTTAGGGCAGCTGGCCAACACGGCTGACGGACGAACCCTAGGTACGGGCGGTGCAGCCCCAGCGATTGTCATGGCGGACGACCGCCCCAGAGGCGGCGCGCGGGTCCGGAAGCGGCGGCGGCTAGGGTTTAGGATCGATTAGGCTGATACCATGTTAGAAGGGAGAGAGAGGATTGGTGGAATAGTTTGTTGTATTGCTTGAGCCTCATGGGCATATATATAGGAGTACATAATCTACTTGGAGTACAAGGCAAGCCAGAATATTCCTAGTCTAACGTATGTTTCCTAATACAATCACATTACTCAACAGAAGGAATGGAGAGGGATTGGTGGAATTGATGATTTATTGCTTGAGCTTCGTGGGCATATATATAGGAGTACATGGCCATCTTGGAGTACAAGGCAATGTAGAATAAATCCTACACTATCCTAGGTTTTCTAAATAATCGTGATACTCAACATCTCCCTGTAGTCACAATAATAGCGATGCAGACGGTAAGAATGGAGAAGAATCCGAAGGTAAGCCGATGGATACCGTCCCACAGTCGTAAGGGTCGATGCAGTGCAGATGTCGTGACTGGAGTGGAAACCGACGAGGTTGCTCAAGCAAGGCGGTAGCCCTTTATGCCATTGTCGAAGTAGCCGAGAGCGTGGGTGATGTAGCCGTGGTTGGGAAAGTCGTGCGAAGAATGCCGTGGTCGATGCCAAGTCGGGGTAGCCGGTGCCGAGGAAGTCGCCGTCAAGCCGCGGGCGCAAGAAGGTGCCGAGTTAGTCATGGTTGCAGTGGTGTCGAAGTAGCGGTGTGCCAGGAAGAAGACATTGTTGACGAGGCGTTGCGCCGGGATTGCCCAACCCGGGGACACACCGTAGACGAAGGCATGCGTCGGTATTGCCAGCACGGGGCATGTGTAGACGGACGAAGACGAAGTTGACGAAGCACCGCATTAGGCTTGCTAGACCCAGGGATACGTAGTGGACGAAGGCACGCATCAATGTTGCCAGCACCGGGCATGCGTAGACGAGGAACCCGCACGAGCTATAAGCCGTGTTGAGGAGTCGGTGGGGCCAGCAGATAAGGAGACTCGATGACGGTTGTGGTGCCAATCGGCAAGGGGCCGATGTCACCAACGATGGTCGGAGTAGGCGAAGCTGTCGGGGAAGATGATTGTGACGTTGGCGACGAGCTGGTGCTGGACGAAGACGAAGGAGGTGCACGAACGGCGATGGCAGCTACGGGAGTAGCAGCGCGGTGGTTGAAGAAGAGCGGAATTGATGGATGGGCAGCGGTGGCTACTTCGGGTGTAGCAGCGGCGGCGACCGAAGAAGAGCGGCGGTGGTGCTCGAAGTAGTCGAGGAACCCAACAGCGTGACCAAGACCGGCGCGGACAGTGGCTTTTCTACGCTGAGGGAAGCGGCACGACGCATACCACATGAAGTAGACGCGCGGGGATGGCGGAGTGGACCGCGGGCCACGGCGCTACGGTCGGAAGGGGCGACGCAACAGCAGCAGGCGGGTCGGGCGACAGCGGGAAGACCTCGGTGGGCGGTGTGGACCGCGTGCCGCGCCGCTACGACCCGAAGGGGCGGCGTAGCGCGCTGTGCGGGTCGGTGCAGCCACGGGAATGGCCTCCGGTGGCGGCGGGGACCGCGTGCCGCGGTGCCACGGTCCGAAGAGGCGACGCAACAGCGGCGCACGAGTCGTTGCAGCCGTGGGAAGAACCACGAGGTGGCGGCGCAGCGGCAACCTGTTGCTCAATCGATGGAGGGGCGTGCCGTACTCGAGGACATCCTTCACGGGACTTGCATAGGCGCGCACAACCGACGGGCCAGATCGGTCGCACGACATAGATGGGGCGCATCGCAGGCGGGCGGGTGATCAATCCGATCGCGCACGAGGTTAGGGCAGCCGCTCGGTGGAGGCAGGGTGGTGACGAAGTCCGACATGAAGCCGAGGATGAGGCGCGACGTGGGATGATGTACGGACGAGCGCGTCAGCCCCGATACCCGGGTTGCCAATGCAGCGCAAGCGCTCGGGCAGCGAGGACCGAGTGAGTAACGTAGCAGCGGCGCCCGAGCTCGAGGCAGCCGACGAGGCCGAAGCAACCGGTAATCCGCCCGACACAGCCGGGGATGAAGCCAACGAGGCAGACTGCAGTGCCACCGTCAGAGGCAGCGGAGGCAGGTGGTGATGGAGAAGACCCGGTCGGAGTAGGCCTGCGTCGGGCGGGTAGACACGCGGATGACGACCATGAGGGGTTGCCTGTCGCGTGGGGCCACCAGGTCGGCGAAGAAGCCGGCCGATCGCGCTAGTGTTGGAGTAGAGGCACATGAGGGTTGACGGCAGCGGCGTGTGATGCAAACCGATCTAAGATCAGAAAACCAAAAAAACACACTGATCGAATCAATTGTCGGAGAGAGAACAAAATCCGGATCAAGGTTCAGAAAAAGACTAGTGGAGCCGGTCAACACGACCGGCGGACGAACCCTAGATACGGGCGGCGTGACCCCTGGTGGCGGTCATGGCGATAGACCGCTTCGGGGACGACATGGAGCGGAAGCGGCGGCAACGGCTAGGGTTTGAATCTGTTAGGCTGATATCGTGTAGAAGAGCATGCTTTAGCCAACCAAAAGATCGATCTGATGGAAGAGACTACACAATACATTTATATGTCAACACTTTCCCTCATGTGTGGCTTCCTCAGGTCTAAATGTAGACCGAAAATGGGTTGCAATTTAATTGCGGCAGCCGGGTTTTGAACTCAAGACCTCTTGGCTCCAGTACCACGTAGAAGTGCATGCTCTAACCAATGCAATCAAAAGACCAACATGATGGAAAATATTAGGCAATACATTTATACATCAACATTCTATACCAGTATGTTGTATCCCCTACCGTGAGTCCATGATACAGTGATGAGTGGTTGTATGCCAATCCCAAAACCTTTTTCTTTAATGTTGACAGGAGAACTACGAAATCCATTGATTAGAAAGATGCGTTACATAAACATCCTCAAAAGAGAAATGCATCGCATAAAGCGAGCGCCAAAAAATAAAAAATGGGGGGGGGGGAACCCTATACAACGCCTGTCAAGACTAAGGCCTAAAGCATCATAAAACATACAACACGTCAGAAGGCCAACACCCCACAACACATGCGTCCTGGCACTCAAATGTCTTCGCCGCTACCAGAGTGCACATCAAATATCGACGTAGCATTCCGGGCTGCCACAAGAATATCCATGAATATCGACGACATCGGATGCGCTATGTCCGGTAGAGCAAGCATATGTCACTACTATCCTGCGAGGTTGGCTAACATAACTCTCCTGACGCACCTTGCATGTCGAGGATGCTTATGCCGCTCTCACGAAGATGTCACATAAGCCTCTGCCGACTACCTCCATGAGCCCTGGTTCTCTCTAACTGAGTCCAGTTCCACGATACCTTAAGAACAAACACGACGCCGAGCAAAGCAAATAACTCATCATCGTTTTATCAAGAAGACTAGATCCGGGATTTCCCCCGAGCCCCAAGCATGTCGGGCAAGGGAAGGTGACAACTACACTATCGATGCCTCCAACAAGGAGACGGTGCCTGTAGGCACCTCCAGCGACTGCTCTGGGAGCAGCCAGAGTGTGGCTTTTACCAGTAGCCTCACCCCCCCAAACCATGACCGAGCCAGCCCATCCGACATACCACCTCCATGAAACGCAAGTGGTGCTTCACACCTCGCTCCCAGGCCGCGTCCCAGAGGTCGTCGGCCAGCCACACCGACAAATCTGCACTAGGAAAGCCGAACGTGTGCCACGTAAGTAGGCCTGCCAAGAAACCATATTGAGCTTGGCCCCTACTCTGCATGCCTGGGAACCCGACTCTCCCGCGCAGTCCTAGCTTGTCGTCGCGTGCCCAACCGACTGCCCCACCCATTGCTGTGACCGCATAGCACCAGATCCATGCGAGTCCGCACATTTCTAGGTCAACGCGCACCGGCGGCCCTCGCGCCTGTCTCGATAGCTTGGTTCCCCTCTGTAGACAATTGGTGCAATTCACGATATATTCATCGGGTGCGTATGCACGTATATATATAGGTACAAAGGGAGTCTAGTCCTCAACTATACAAGGAAGGAGGAACACTTGTTGTACAAGAAATACACATGCAATATACATCTCACCCCCCCGCCGACGCAAAGGCTGGATCAAAAATCCTCGAAAGACGCTGTAGGCAACCCTTTGGTCATGATGTAGGCAAACTGTTGGGAAGTAGGGACGTGGAGAACTCGGATATGTCCAAGAGCCACCTGTTCTCGAACAAAGTGAATATCAAGCTCAATATGTTTGGTGTGGTGATGATGAACAGGGTTGGCGGAGAGGTAAACTGTAGAGACGTTGTCGTAGTAGACAATCGTGTCCTTGTCGACATGACAAGAGAGATCATGAAGAAGCTGACGAAGCCAGGAGCACTCTGCAACAACGTTAGCCACCGCTCGATACTCTGCCTCAGCACTGAAGCAAGAAACTGTGGGCTGCAGCTTAGACGACCAAGAGATCAAGGACGGTCCAAGGTAAATACAATATCCCGAAGTGGAACATCGCGTGTCAAGGCAACCGGCCCAGTCAGCATCAGAGTAAGCAGTAATGTCCAGAGCCGGAGAGGCATGAAGAGACAACCCGAGATCCAAGGTGTCGCGGATGTAACGGAGAACCTGCTTGACCGCGGTCCAATGAGCATCACGAGGAGTATGATTGTGTAAGTAGACCTGCTGAACAGCGTACTGAAGCTCCGGTCATGTCAGAGTGAGATACCGAAGCACGCCCACAATAGAGCGATAAAATGAAGCATCCGGAGCAGGAGAGCCGTCGGTGGCAGAGAGCTTGGCCTTCGTGTCGACAGGTGTAGATGCAAGTTTTCAATTAAGCATCCCAGTGCGATCAAGAAGCTCATGAGCATACTTCCGCTGATGAAGAAAGAAGCCATCGGCACGTCGAACAACCTCGATGCCGAGGAAATAGTCCAGAGGACCCAAGTCCTTAATGGCAAACTCAGCGCGAAGACGATCGGTAAGCTGTCGAAGAAGAGCACTAGAGCATGCTGTCATGATGATGTCGTCGACATAGAGCAGTAGGTAGGCGGTAGCATCCCCGTGTTGGTAAATCGACAGCGAAGCATCGGAGCGGGCGGAGCAAAAGCCAAGAAGATGAAGAAACGCTGCAATGCGCTGGTACCAGGCGTGGGGAGCCTTCTTGACCCCGTACAAGGAGCAAGAATGCAGGCAAACATGCTCCGGATGAGTATCGTCGACGAACCCCGTAGGCTGCTGGCAATACACCTGCTCCTCGAGAAGACCATGGAGGAAAGCATTGGAGACGTCCATCTGGTGCACCGGCCATGCACGAGACACCGCAAGCTGAAGGACAGTGTGAATTGTCCCGGGCTTGACAACCGGTGCGAATGTATCCGTGAAATCAACGCCATCACGCTGTCGGAAGCCTCGGACCACCCAACGTGCTTTATAGCGGTCAAGTGTGACATCGAGATGAAACTTGTGCTTGAACACCCACTTCCCGGTAATGATGTTGGCGTGCCGGGGACGGGGAACAAGTTGCCAAGTCGAATTGCGCTGCAGAGCCTCAAATTCCTCCTTCATCGCTGCGTACCAAAGTGGGTCACAAAGAGCCAAACGAGCGGAGGTCGGAAGAGGCGACAGAGACACCGTAGAGGCCGGACAAGCATACTCATCAGCGGAGTCGCGGAGACTCGGCCGATGAACGCCTATGCGGGCTGCCGGGCAGCGACCGGAGGAGCTGCAGGAGCCGGGGGTGAACCAGGCACGGGCAATGATGCTGGTGAAGAGGCCGGCGAGCCCAACGAGTGAGCCGACGAGACCGTCGTGGCTGGCGAAGAGGCCGGCGTGGCCGGCGTGACCGGCAAGGCCGACGAAGAGGCTGGCGAGGCCAGCGTGGCTGGTGATCCCGGCGAGGCCGACGAAGGGCCGGACGAAGCCAGCAAAGGAGCTGGCGAGGCCGACGTGCAGGAACCAAGGGAAGAGGTCCCCGTGCAGCACGTCGGTGAGTAGAGCCAAGCAAGGCGTGATTCTCTCCAGCAGGGGCCGCCACCATTTGTTCCTGTGCAAAAGGAAAATATCACTCGTCGAAATAAGCATGCCTAGAGGTGATGACATGGTGAGACACCGGATCATAACATCGGTAGCCTTTAATGTTAGCCAGGTAACCGAGGAAGACACAAGGCAAGGAGCGAGGGGCAAGTTTATGAGGAGTGGTGGCTGTTACACTAGGATAATAGAGGCATCCGAAAATGCGGAGACCATCGTAGGATGGAGGAGAACCGAAGAGAAGATGATTAGGTGTGTAGTTCCAACGGACACGGCAAGGACGAAAGTTAACGAGGAGGGTGGCGGTGGCAAGGGCATTCGGCCAAAACCGGGGTGGCATGTAGGCATGAAACAGAAGAGTGCGGACGCAATCATTAAGAGTGCGACGAACTCGTTCTTCCCGACCATTTTGCTGGGAGGTGTAGGGACATGTTACCCGAAAGATGGTGCCGTGGTTGGAGAGAAGTGTACGGATGGTGATGTTATCGAATTCCTTCCCATTGTCAGTTTGAAGAGCATGGATGGGACGACCGAATTGTGTAGACACGTAGGAATAAAAAGCGAGGAGAGTGGCGGGAACGTTGGATTTCCTACAAAGCGGAAAAGTCCACACAAAGTGAGAGTAGTCATCTAGAATAACAAGATAGTATAGAAAACCAGAGTTACTCGTGATAGGTGACGTCCACACATCGCTATGAATTAATTCAAAAGTATAAGAAGCAATTGTCGAAGAAGAACTAAATGGGAGTCTAACATGTTTGCCCATGCGGCATGCTTGACAAGAATGAGCATCCACTTTATTACATGAAAAGGAAAAACCCTTGACTATTTGACGAAGTGCAATGGAGCTAGGATGACGGAGACGGGCGTGCCAAAGATCAACACCGGCGAAAAGAGCAAGAGGTCCAGCACGCGAAGATGATGAAGGCTGGACGGGGTACATGTCGCCAGGACTGTCACATCGGTGAAGAATCATCCGGGTGCAGGCGTCCTTAATAGAGAAACCAACTTCATCAAATTCGACAGTTACACAATTATCACGGGAAATATTACGAACAGAGACTAAATTCTGAATAAGTTGAGGAGACACGAGCACATTATTAAGAGAAAAAGGCCTAGACGTAGAAGGAAAAGGAGTAGAGCCAACAAGAGTAATGGGAAGACCAGCGCCGTTACCGACGATGATACGAGAAGAGGTGTGAACGGGAGACGCAAAGGAAAGGTTACCCGGGTAGGCTGTCATATGAGATGATGCATCGGTGTCCATGAACCAGTCGCTATCGCCGGTGTAGGAGCCGGGCTGAGGCGTGTACTGCAGCGCCGAGAACAGAGCTGGGTCGTAGG
Source organism: Triticum dicoccoides (assembly GCF_002162155.2). Lineage (NCBI taxonomy): Eukaryota > Viridiplantae > Streptophyta > Magnoliopsida > Poales > Poaceae > Triticum > Triticum dicoccoides. The sequence continues at coordinate 289,852,078 of NC_041382.1, read as the reverse complement.
AGACCAGCGGCATGGGGTAGCCAGAGAACCCTGTCACCTCTTACACTAGGGTTCAACGCGCCATAGCCGAACGGTGCGAGGTAGGGGGAGGCGGCGGTGTTGGAGCGCCAAGCTGGGTGGCCGCGGAGAAGGCCTGGTGAGCCGTCGGCCGAGGCCCGAGAAGACCCGGGAGTGGAGCGCGGGGCACCGACATCGTGTAAGCGTGTACAACACCGGTCAGGGATTGTGACCGGTGCCCCAAGGTGGCGAGCGGAGCTGCTGCTGTTGACCACCGCCGTGCTACTGTCCGCCATTCTTGGAGCGGTTGCCACGGCCACGGTGGCCACCACGGTCGCGCCTGTCGCCCTAATTCTGCTGTTGGTGTGGAGGCGGGGGGACGGGTGCGGGTGGCCGAGGCAGAAGGGCGCCATAGGGGGCACTGTAGCCACCCGCACCAGCGGGTGCTGGAGGCACCGACGGGGGAGGCTGCGGAGGCAGCGGGGCGCCGGCACCCCTGGCAGGAGGTGCTGATGAAGACCCGCCATTGGAGTAGCCAGCGGAGAAAGCGGTATGGACCGCACGAGCTCGCAGATTCTTCAGGTGACGCTCCTCAAGACGTAGGTAGGCCGCCGCCCGTTCATAAGTAGGTTTAGCCATAAGAGTAAGATTGGACGCGGCATTACCGAGATCTTCATTGAGGTTGGCTATGAGGGTGGAGAGGAGGAACTCGTCCCCAACCTTGAAGCCGACGTCGTTGAGCTCGTCGGAGAGGGTCTTGAGGCGCATGCAGTAGGCGTCGATGGAGGAGTTGTTTTGGTGACAACCAAAAAACTCCTGCTGCAAGAAGACGATCCGTTGGAGCTTATAGTCGGTGAAGAGGCCAATGATCTTCGTGCACACCGAGTAGGCATCATCACCGTCGCGAACAATAGTGTGAAAGATGTCCTTAGACACGGTGAGGAAGAGCCACCGGATGATGGTGGCATCAACCGCCATCCAATCCTCATCGCGACGCATGGCGAGGAAGTCGGTGGTGCCGTCGATGTGGTCACGGAGGTTGTACTCACGGAAGAGGAGGTTAAAGTAGGTTTTCCATGCATAGAAGTTGGCCTCCGTGTGGGATAGCTTGATCGGAACACAATCGAAGATCGCGACGTCACGGATGTAGGCCGGGTCGGGGAGAGAACTGGCCTCGGAGGAGGAGGCGAACGGGTTGCTACGGTGGGAGTGGCTGGAGTGAGACATGGCAGCAGTGGAGGAGGGGCTCGGGATGAGGCGGGTGCAGGCTAGGTTTTTGGGGAAGAAGCGACGCGGCTGGGAGGCGAGAGCGACGTGGCTGGGGTTCAGGGAAGGAGCGACGCGCGACTTAGGAAGAGGAGGTGCGCGGCTGGGAACCAGAGGGATGGCACAGCTGAGGAGGGAGCGGCGCGGGAGTGTGCGTGAGATGCAGCGACAACTAGGGCGGCGACGCAGCGGGAAGATGCGCGATGGCAGCTAGGGCGGCGGGGTAGGGCGCAGCGACGGCTAGGGTTGCGATGCGCAAGGGAGGAACAAGTTAGGCTGATACCATGTAGACAATTGGTGCAACTCACGATATATTCATCGAGTGCGTATGCACGTATATATATAGGTACAAAGGGAGTCTTGTCCTCAACTATACAAGGAAGAAGGAAGACTTGTTGTTCAAGAAATACACATGCAATATACATCTCAACACCCTCCACACCGTGGGCAACATGACCGCGCCATTCCACACCATTCCACGCAAGCCTGCACGCCTGAGCGCCCACCCCGCAGACCGCTCCTTCGTTAGATCCAGCATCCCACGCCACCGTCATCTCAGCGAGAGCAGGAAGAGACCCCTCACGGGCATTACCCGGTGACGTCCACCACCGTCATCTCAACGGATTGCTCCCAGACTGCTCGTCGGAGCGACACGGGGGAGCGGGTTGTAAGTTATTTCCATATGCTATCCGACCCTCCTGCTTAGATCTGGCATGGGTGTCAGTGACCTCGACTCTGCCTGCATAGGTGGCGGCTTAAGGCGATTTGCTGTCCTGATCGGCGCCCGACGGCCTGGTGCGCTCGACGGTGGGAGCCTAGTGGGCTGAGGTCCATCATGACTCGCGGTTTCTAGGGCGGCGGTCGTTGGTGATGGTCCTTTAGCTATTCTCGGTGCATGTGGATGGTTGTGGTGGTCATCCATGGTGGTGATAAGGCCGATGACGTCTAGTCTTCACAGCGGCAATGGGCTAGACATCGACGGTAAGTTTGGTGGACCAACCTGCTTAGGGGTTGGAAGGTGAGAACGTCGACGAAAGTCGATGAGTGTTGTTACCTTCATGAAGGCACCAGAGTTGTGGTTCTTCCCGTCTACTCCCTCCATTCCTAAATATAAGTCTTTTTTTAGAGATTCCAATATGGATTACATACAAAGCAAAGTGATTGCATATACACTGTAAAATATGTCTATATACATTTGTATGTAGTCCATACTGAAATCTCCAAAAGGACTTATATTTAGAAACAAAGGGAGTAGTGATACCGCTCAGTGGAAACACTAGGTCCTTGAGCCGGACGATGGCATCACATATGTGTCGTGCTACCCTCTTGGGGGCATCGTTTTGGAGTTGGTGCCGACTGGTGGGACGAGTGGTTGTTGGTGAGGCATGCACTGCAGTTGGCCTCTCTATGGACCTTACTTGGGTGGCTGAGGCATGAAGGCGGTGTGTGGCGGTGAACCGAAGGAGGTGGTGGCGGTAGTGCTCGTGTGGTTGACTGGGACATTCCAGAGGTGGCAGTGTTGTTGCCGCGGCCTCTGTCTTCCTCTCTCTCGCTGCACCTCCCGCTCGTTCTCTCACTGACACAACGAAGAGGAAGGTGAAGGAAGAAGAAGGACACATGACATAGGTGTTTCCCGGAGCACGTACTCCGCCCGCCGCACGAACGCCGTGTCTTTCTTTTCCCTGAGCATGAACTCAGTTCACCCCAGGCTAGCTACACAGGAGTCTGGAGCAGGCTTTATACCCGCGCCACGCCTCGCTCCTACGCACTCGACGCACGCACTCCTCCACATCCCGTGCTCCCTAGATCACGTGCCCAACGCGCACGAACGCAGTCGCCGTGATCCCGAGTCCAGCGCCTGACGCGGTCACCCCTCCTAGCATCTCGCCTACACGCAACGACCCATGCGCTCGAACGCGTGGACACACACGCACACACACACACCTAGCCTATACACTAGTCAGACTTAAGTCGGACTATGCCCAGACCATCCAACATACGGATGCTACTCGGGTGCTACCCAGACTATGCCCAGCTTGGACACTAGTCGGACCATGGTCAGCCAATGGCGAGATACACACGCACACACGCATGCCATAGACCTGGTGCGGCCACAACCAGCGCCTGACACGCCCAGCACGCGCACACACGCGCACTGGACATTCCCGCCGTGGCTTATTGGCCAACAAGCAGTAGGTCGCCGCCATGGCGCGCAGTGACAATGCGTGGTGTTTTGTCTAGGTGGTTGTGGCCATGCCTAGATTTACTTCCGACATTCACTAGTGTTTGAGGCGTGTTATCGCCACATCGTCTCTAGTGTGAGATTTTGATACACAGTCTCTTCTCACGAGTTTATGATGTGACTGGAGCCACACGAACGTTCCTGGCTCCATAAACGGCAATTGATTGCCTAGTGTGTGCATAGTTTCAGTTTGCATGGTTATGGCATTCAGATCGTGTGCTCCTTCGTAATCTTCGTTGCCTCAATGTCTACTCAACATGGATCGTCACTATTTTTTCCCCTTTCTCTTTGTTTTTCAATTTTCCTAGGCATAACTTCAGCCTTCTTTGGCTTTGCTTTGCTTTGCTGGTGTGATTTTGATGTGTGTGTTGGTGTTAGCTGTGTGCATCTTGGTTATGCGGAGGCCGGGTGCTTATTTATCGTGTTTTGTATTTCCTTGATGCTTCACTATGAGTTAATAAAAAGACGCTATTTATGGAAAACATATATGCTATCCAATCCCAAAACCTACTGTGAGGAAATTGATCGTTTCATAGATTCATACTTTCACAAAAAGGAACTAGATTTCTTGTCAGGTTCTTATCACCTCTAGTACTTCTATGCGTTCCAGGGAAGCTCTGATCAGCAACATCAAGAGCACATACAACGAAATCACTGGGAGCAGCAGCTAATTATGCAACATTTGCAAGATGACGGCAGTAAACAGAGGGTAACTACATCAGTGGGCAACCATTCAAAAATCAACAAGTAGTGACATCTCACATGGATGTTACTGTATTTTTCTATTCCTTTTGGCTTAAGTGAAAGAAAAACTGTGCTGGTGAGCATGTAACTTAGTTCGAATTTCTAATCTACAACTATGATATATTCCAGTTCATTTCCAGACAAGGGCACACTGTCAAGGTCGATGTGGGTTTCAGATAACATTATTGTTGGCTCTATGTATTTTAACCAATTGTAGTCATATGATCAATTGATATCAAATCACACTAATGAACCAAGAAATGAATGAACACATGAAAGTTTCTTACGGTGCATATAATTGTCTTTTTGGCTATATGATATGGGGTTCTTCAACTGTTCTTTTTTACTTGAAGCACTGTAACATCTTTTTGTCACGAGTGTGGTGATTTCGATGACCATGTGGCGATTGTGGCATGTCTGCAATGAGCTCACCCACTAGAAAGTAGCTCCACCGACCGAGGGGTCACGTGATTGCTTGTATCTGCGTTGGTAATTCCCCGAAGAGGTGAGGATGATGCAACACAACAACGGTAAGTATTTCCCTCAGTAATGAAACTAAGGTTATCAATCCAGCAGGAGAACCAAGTAACACTATGTAAACAACACCCGCACACAAATAACAAATACTTGCAACCCAACACGTAAGAGGGGTTGTTAATCCCTTGTCGGTATTGAGATAGATAAAATTTTATGAGATTTGATAAATAGATCTGACAAAAACACAAAACAAAGCAAATATAGAAAAGTGTAGCAACGTATTTTTAGGTTTTTGGAATAATAGATCTGAAAATAATATGATGGGTTGCTAGAGTTACAGAAGTTTAAACCCTAGTTTATGTGTTGCTTTGTAAGGGGCTGTTTTGGATCCACTTGTTTAATGCTATGTTTACATTTATCTTCATTCTTCTTTCGTATTTGCGGATGCTTGTGGGAGGGTTTAATCATAAGTGGGAGGTGAGAGAGTCCTGGATCAAGGGGTCCTCGGGCCGTCGACCTATTACATATGGGCCGGATTGATGGATCGCTATGGACGGATAGGTGATCTTTGGAGTCGTGGTGTGTCCTCCAAGTCAAGGATTAGCGTGATCTTTCCTTCATTATTACCGATCACCTATAACCCTAACCCTACTGGTGTCTATATAAACCCGGGGGGTTTTAGTCTTTAGTGCTAGAGCTACATCCAATACACCATTCACCTAGGGTCTCTCCTGATCTCGAGGTAGATCGACTCTGTAACCATATCATACACATCAAATACAATGAAGAAGGACGCAGGGTTTTACCTCTTCGAGAGGGCCCGAACCTGCATAAACATCGTGTTCTTTGTCCCTTGTTCCCCATTGATCCTACATCCACAGCTCGAGACCACCCGAGATCCGCCGGTTCTGACACCGACATTAGTGCTTTCAGTGAGAGTTCCGTTGTTGGGTCGCCGAAGGATCGATGGCTCACCTGACCATCAGAGATGGCGTCAGCTCCGGGGATTTCTTCCCAGTCAGCTGTTCACGTTCGGTAGTGTCGTGCCGCACGCCAACCCAACCGGTCATCTAGACCAAGTGAACAATTTTTCCCCGGAGAACTGGATTCAATTCGGCAACTTGGAGTATTTCGTGGACGCCCGAGGCGATCTGGTTTTCACTGGATTCGCAGCCTCTCCTAGTACCACTACGGGCCTCACCGTTCCTGCTTCGGAGCTTTATTCGGATCCGATCTATAGGTCGGTCTCAACCCCCCAGCGAGCTTCGAGCTCGGACGGCTCCACCCTGTCTCGAGGCTAGGAATCCCCTTCAACCACACAAGTGATGTCGCCGAAGCCTCCGCTTCAGGCCTCAACCTGGAAGCTGTGTTCGGACGACAAGAATCTCTCTGATGCAAACCCTCTCCTCATGACACGGCTCCATCCTTGAGCCCTTGTGACGGGTCGTCGTTCGGAAACCAGGAATCATCCCTGGGAGAACTCCCCCTCACACACTTGGCTTCGATCCCGAACACAGAGACAACGTCCGAAGGCCAGGTTTCGTCCATGGACTCTTATGCTTATCCAGACATAAATCCGACCCCGGGGCTCGAGGTCAACTCAGCAATGGAAGACTTGGATCCAGTTCGGACCCGGATCATTCCTCATCCCGGCACAACGGAAACCGATCCCGAGCGGCCGCCATATGCCAGCTCGGCAAGACTTGCATTTTTAAATGAAGCGCTCGACCGAATACAGATAATGGCTATTCGAGACGACTCGACCTCATCCCGCACTCAGCTGCCCCTCGACGCGAATTATTGGGAATTATATGACCTGCCCACGACCCACCTAGTATGAAGAGTCGAAGACTTAACCGACACGTTGGACTACACTTTGAAAAACGCCGAATACATGGACGAGGATAGTGGAGCCATGGCTAACTCCGGTATGTCTCCCCTGTCACCGTCCTTTCGATGGCCACGTCCACCTATGACGTCTACATGGTGGACACCCCGAAAGAATATGAAGGCACTCCCGGGAAGGATAACGGCAAACCCAGCGATAAGCCTCTGAAACGCCGCAGACAGCGCCGCCGCTCCAAGGCACGTCAAAGCCATACGAGCAATACAGACACTGGAGAAAACGACACCCCGAACAATGCGGACAACCTCGACGACCCCGACACCGATGAACAACCACAAAATAACCACGAGGAGCATCAGGACCAGCTCGATCTCGAATACCTCGACGACTCTGAAGACATCAACTACCTCCCCCGCTGGATCAAGAGAGGTGCAAACGATAGCTAATTGCCACCGCACGAAGCGTGAAGAAACAACGACAAAAAATAAAGTCCGAATTGGATACCCTTAATGAGAGATGGACTAAAGTCCTGCACGCTGAAGAGGAGTACGATCACAAGTAGCAGACCAAAAGCTACCCAAATCGACAACTACTGCTGTAATTTGACAACAAGGCCATAGAGCCAGCGCCTCCAAGGTACAGTCAAGCAGATCAGCTGGACCGTCCCCCTCGAGGATGGGACCGAAGGGTGCCCGTTTAATAGAGGGTCAATGCTCAAAGGATATTATGTTTGAATGAATGTATCCAAGCTGCCCAGAGTTTGTGTTATGAAACAAGGCCTTTGTATAATATGCTTGTTTGTTTATCTCAAATTATTTTCCTCCTGTGTGGCCATTTTTATATCTAAGAGTGTGCCAGTCGTCAGCTTCAGCCCCCAGGTAGATACTACGGGGGTGTTCGGAATAGCACTTGACCACTGTTGACCCAACGTCTTGGTCCGTAAAGGAGGTGATCATGCGGCGAACTATGCAATCAGACTATGCGGCTTTATCACTCTCACTTAGCCATAGGAGTTTGACAAAGGGACTATGAGCTAGCCCCTAGTGCGCGTGTGGCTTTCCAAACTTGGATTATTTAGGCGCATGACCGGGTGATGCCAGTCCTTCGTGCAATGCGGAAAAAATCAAAAAATATTTAGTAAGTCACCGAACCGTTGACCAGTTCTCGCTATATCATGATAGCCAGTTTTCAGCTTTCTCTACTGAGGTGTTTGACCGGACGAACCATAAACACAATCGCAGTAGTTCTCCCTTTGCTACCTTAGCTGAACAAGCGGAACGTAAGGTGGTAACCACAGGAGTTGGGCAACCCAACTATTGACCAAAGACATGATTCAGAGCTGATGCATATAATGCGGTATTCGGGACGCCGAAATGTACTGTAAAAGTGTTCGGACTTTCGTTTTTTGAAAAATGTATGTGTCCGAATAGAGCCCCTAGCAATTTTATGCGGAGGTGTGCATGTCAATCCGCCGTGAAGATGGAATACAGATTATGAAATAAGCCAATACTGAATATGGTTGGACAAAATTGTTTCCGCTATAGTCTGATTGATACGTCAAACGTGCTCTTGCAGAGAATGCCATAATCATTAAGGCTATTTTACATGCCCAGAATATGAGAACAAGGGAAAGATGTGTACATGTCCTAAAAAAGAAAGGGTGGTTTTGAAGATCCTTTGGACACCCTGCCGCACGTCTACGCCACTTTTCACCTTAGTGTAGGATCCTTTGAGAGGATCAACAATCGAGTATACATAAGGGGCTTGGAAAAGGGCCCTTGGTACCATCGAAAAGTGATTTTGGTTTTGAAGAACCTGAAAAATAAAAAGGAAAGAATGAAAATAAAGGAAGAATAGGAAGGCCCGAATAGGGTCGAGCCGTATTGTGGACTTTGCCCTTAGTGTGCCTCCGTCCTTGCCCATGGTATTTTTAGTGCGTAGTTATGTACGCGCGGTACGTATGCTGTGATTAAGTGGGGGTATTGACGGAGGCCGAATTGCTAATGTAGTTCTGGATGAACCGTACTGTCATTCTGCAGGGTAGACTGGACTCTTTTGAAAGTGTTAGGGGGCTTGATGGCTGATGAAGTATTCGGCTTGATCAGGCCACGCTGCACCTCGGCTGTGAAGGCCGCTATATGCTACTTAGTACGGAGGGAGCGCTCCATGTTTCCATTGACTGTTATAACACCGCGTGGTCCGGGCATCTTGAGTTTTAGATAGGCATAGTGCAGGACTGCATTGAAGCGGGTGAAAGCGGTTCGTCCGAGCAGTGCATGATGACCACTGCGGAATGGGACGATGTCAAATATTAAATCTTCGCTTCGGAAGTTGTCCGGTGAGCCGAAGACTACCTCCAGCATTATTGACCCTGTGCAGCAGGCCTCTACGCCAGGTATTACTCCTTTAAAGGTGGTTTTAGTGGGCTCGAATCTTGAGGGATCAATGCCCATTTTTCAGACAGTGTCCTGATAAAGTAGGTTAAGACTGCTGCCGCCATCCATAAGGACTCGCGTGAGATGGAATCCGTCAATGATTGGATAGAGGACCAATGCTACCGAACCTCCATGACGGCTACTAGTCGGATGGTCTCTACAGTCAAAAGTGATCGGATAGGCCGACGCAGGGTTGAATTTTGAGGCAACTGGCTCTATGGCTTAAACGTCCCTTAGTGTGTGCTTGTGCTCCCGCTTGGGGATATGAGTGATGTAGATTATGTTCACCGTTTTTACCTCGGGGGGGGGGGGGTTTCTTTTTCCCCCCTATGTTTGTTGGGCGAGGCTCATCGTTATCCTTGCTAGGTGGCCTTTCACCTTATGTTCGGTATTTAACTTATCGACCTGTTTAAACACCCAAAAAATTTTGTTGGTATGATTGGAAGGCTTGTCAGGGGTGCCATGAATCTGGCAAGGCCGATCTAGTATTTTGTCCAAACTGGATGGACCATCTTTGTTTCCTTTGATTGGCTTCTTCCGCTGACCGGGTTGACAACCACTGAATCCGACGTTGACCGTCGTGTCTTCGGTATCTTCACTGTTGCTTCGACGCTTGTGTTTGTTGTGTCGTGGCCTGCTGTTGCCATCTCTGGCTTCAGAGGTGCCAGGGTCGCTGTCGGTGTCAAAACCGGCGGATATCGGGTAGGGGGTCCCGAACTGTCCGTCTAGGATCGATGGTAACAGGAGACAGGGGACATGATGTTTACCCAGGTTCGGGCCCTCTCTATGGAGGTAATACCCTACTTCCTGCTTGATTGATATTGATGAATATGAATATTACAAGAGTTGATCTACCATGAGATCGTAATGACTAAACCCTAGAAGTCTAGCATATGAATATGGTAATGAGTATATGCGGTGTCCTTTCCGGACTATCCCCTTCGGTTTATAGACACCGAGGGGATCTAGGGTTTACATGGAGTCGGTTACATAAAAAGGAATCTTCGGTCGCCAACCTTGCCTTCCACGCTAAGTAGAGTCCAATCCAGACACGGTGCAGTCTTCGGCCTTCATGTCTTCACAGCCCATCGGTCCGGCCCAAGGATAATAGGCTGGACGCCCGAGGACCCCTTAGTCCATGACTCCCTTAGTAGCCCCTGAACCTGGCTTTCAATGACGAGGACTCTGGCGCGTTGACTGTCTTCGACATTGTAAGGCGGGTTCCCCTTTCTCCAAACTCCAAGATAGTCTTTGGATGCAATGATAGTATCCTGACCTGTTACGCACACCATACACAACTGCAGAGAGAATATAATATTTGCACAAATCTAATCTGTTGATAGCTTTTTTCCAACACGACATCACGTCTATCCGGTTATAATTTCGAACCGTTTTTCTTCTGCCATCCCACACTTTGAGACGCGGTTGCTATTGGCACGTCCTGTCGAAACAGAGATCATGCCCCCTTATTGCGCTATTCTCATCAATGCAGGCATGGGTAACTCAACCGTGCCGTTTATACAGTCCTAGGGAACAGGCGAACCCTAAGGCGAGTGAGGAGGCGTTTAATATTTGCTGCCTTTATAAGGGGATAAGGATTCGCTCCTCCTCTCCTCACTCTCTCTCTTTGTCTCTGCCTTTACGATCTCAAGCTCCAGCGCCCAAGTTCTCGTCTCCTTTCCACTCAAGCAACAATGTCCGGATCTGGTGGTCACGACAAGTGGATGGTCTCCTCTGTCAAGGTGGAGGACATTACTAAGCTCTGGGCGGCCAGATATTTGGCGAAGGAGATCACCCATCGCCAGCCAGCCGAGGGACAAGTTGTCCCCACGCCGGAGCCCACAGAGAGCGTAGTATTGATCCCCCATTTCCTCCGCGGGCTAGGGTTTCCATTCCACCCTTTCGTCCGCGGGATGATGTACTACTACGGGATAGATTTCCATGACATGTCCCCGAATTCCTTCCTCAACATCTTGGCGTTTATCGTCGTGTGCGAGGCCTTCCTCCGCATTCATCCCCACTTTGGGATGTGGCTCAATGTCTTCAACATGAAGCTGAAGGTGGTGGATGGCCAGCACGCGGAGTGCAGAGAGGCCATGGTGAGCAAACTATCCAACGTCTTCTGGCCCAAAGGCACCTTTGTGGAGACAGTAAAGGAATGGCAGAAGTAGTGGTTCTACATCACAGAACCTCGCGGCACCACCTGGGCCGCAGCTGCCGAATTCCACCCCAATGCTCCCATGTGACTCACCTCCTGGGTCGAGAAGAGTCCGGACTGGTGTTCACCTGACGAGTTGATAGCGCTGCAGACGCGCATTCAAAGCATGGCAACCAAGGACGTCAAGCTCATTGACGTTATCTAGGTGATGCTAATCCGCCGGATTCTTCCGTGCCAGCGCCGAAGCCGCCCTTTATGGGAGTTCAATTCGAAGAAGCACCAGACCCTGAGAAGGCTCTTCGACACTTCTCATGAAGGGGCCTGGAAGTTTCTCTTTAAGGGCAACGAGAACCCACCGGCCACGGACTCAGACGATGGTCACAATTGTAACCGCCACGCCAACGAGGTATGGTACTTTTGACATATTCCCAACTTAAATGTTTCGAGGATGATGTCTGAGATCTTAGTATTGCTCTCTCAGGACTGGGTGGAGAGGGTGAAGCTGATCCAGTGTTCAGCTCCGTTGCCCGAAGAACCAGTCATCCCGCGCTTGGCAAGGATGCTGGTACCGGCACCATATACGGCTCTGGAGAAGAAGGCCAAGAAGAAAGCCAAGGGGGCCAAGAGTGGCCCCCGTTGCAAGGGCACTTCGTACGCGACGTCCGAAGACGACGAGGCCCATTCCTCTGTCCCTGAGGACAACGACGAGGAAGAGGAAGAGGAGGAGGAAAACAACCCTCCTCCCGAGGAGAAGAAGAAGAAGTGGGTGGCCTCGACACATCTAGAGGCGCAAGCACCCAAAAAGGGGAAGGGCGCCCCAGCGGTCAACACCGTGTGGGACGTCGATAGCAGTCCGGAAAGTCGCGCCTGCACTAGGCCCCAGGCCGCATCGTAAGTGACATGGCTTATTTACGCGCACATCCAGCCCTTCCTTTTTATTATTCTAATATGGTTAATCCACACTATTGCAGTCCGGCCCATGACCTTATCCAGCGATCCTCATCTGGAGGTTCATTGGCTCTGTCGGAGATGGCGAGCATGTCGCCACCGCCTGCTTACTCCCCCGGGGCCAGGGATGACACCGAAGTGTTATCCTGAAGGACCGCTCCGAAGGGAGGAGCACAAGACGTTGTCCGGGAGGCGCCACAAGGCGGGACCTCCACTGCCAGACACATGGGGGTATCAATCCCGATGGAGACTGGCAAAGAGGGCCATATCCAGTTCGGCCCTTAGCCGAATATGATTCCTGAGACCAATGTTGCTCTGGAATCGGGCGAGCAGCCTCCTTTGAAGGAGGGGGTGCGTCGCTTCCACCGGTGGCTCCTGTCGATCCAGGAGCACTAGATGACCTGATGGGGGCGCTACGAGGCGCCTCCGTCGTGGACGAGCACTGTATCCTTATAGGTGCGGTGATCGAGAAGGTTCAATCCTCCAAGAGTGGACTAAATGAAGCCTGCAGCAGCCTGTTAACAGGTTTCGAGGTAAGAAAGAGAAAAACCCCGTATAGTCCATAGCCCCTGAGATGCTATCCGGTTTTCGGCGGGGAGAACCGGACATGGGATCAATCCTTAATTATAAGAGGCTGACTGAATATGTATCGATAAGAAGGCATCCCTGTCGGCCGCTACCTCGCATGCTGTCGAGGTCTCCGAGCTGAAGCGGAGGCTAGAGCGGACCGAGAACGAGCTCGGCGAGGTTAAGATTCGGCTCCAGGAGAAGCAAGGTGAGGAATGGCTTGCTATATGTTTGAGAAAGGATAAGCGCTGTATATTGACAGCGATATTGTGATATGTGCAGAGGCCGGGACCGAGGTCGAGGCCCTGAGGAAGGCCCTGGGTGAGGTCGAGGAGCAAGCTATCCAGCAGCAAGCCACCCGCAAGAAGCTAAAGGCCCGGGTCAAAGAACTCCACTAAGAGCTCCAGGATGCGGTGAAAAAATGCGAGGCCTTGGAGCGTGATGCGTCGGTTCGAGGGACCGAACTCACGAAGGCTCGTCAGAGCGTGGAGACTGCATGAAATTAGGCCCAGGCCACCCGCCAGGAGATCCAGGAGGCCAAGAAGATCACTGCGGGTAAGGCATTTAAGATGCAAAGCAAGTATGCGGAGAAGCAGTACCTTTTACTAACCCGGGTTCGGAGTTCCCTAAGGTCTTTTGCAGATTTACCACACAGTTTATTAGACGCCATGGAGTTCTATCGAGCCGAAGGAGGGGGTTCTTCAGAAAGGCTCTTCTGGTCGCAGTATGCGGCACCAGAGCATCCCGTGCCCTTTGCTGAACTAGCCATTAAGGATGTGATAATCCGGCTGTGGCCAGCCAAAGCTATGCCTAGCAGCTACTTCAGACTCGTGAGGCGGATGGTGAACGCCTGTCCTTGGCTAGACGTTAGCAAGAGCTCCTTCTGTATTTAAGGTGCCCGCATGGCCTTTGCTCGCTGCAAGATGTGGTGGGCGAAGATGAACGCTGTTGAAGTCGCCAACGGGCCGCCGGCGGGCAAGGAGCACCGCACACCCGAGTGGTATTTCGAGGATGTTGTAGAAGGGTCTCGACTTGTAGCGGCGCAATGTTCGCAAGACATTGTATTTGAATAAATGTATTCATGTTGCCTTTGTCTTGTATTATGGGAACAAAGCCAGTTTTTGTAAAGTAATTTTATTATGCTTTGAATTGTTTCCTCCTGTGCGACCGTGTTGTGTGTAATCTGAGGGTTGGCCAGTCGTTGGCTTCTACCCTCAGGTAGATAGTACGGAGGTGTTTAGGATGGAATCTAAACAATCTTAATCCAATTATATGGTCCTTGTAGGAGTTGTTTAGCACAAAAAACAAGGCAATCAAACTTTATGCCTTTAACTCACTCACTTAGCCATAGGAGTTTTATAATAAAGCATGAGCCCAACCCCTGGTTTAAGCCAGAGTGTTGTCAGCATCTGATCGGGAAGTGCCGATCTCTCGCGTTACACTGAAAAAAATCTCCAACGATTTGTAACCCTTGAGTAGCTGACTAGCTCTCGCCACATCATGACAGTCAGTTTTCAGCTTTCTCTACTGAGGTGCTCGTCTGGTCAAATCCAGGGCATAATCGCAGTAGTTCTCCCTTTACTACCCTAGCCGATGGAGCGGAACGTAGGGTAGCAAGCACAGGAGCCGGGCAATCCAACTATTGACCAAAGACATGATTCAGATCTAATGCATATAATGCTAAATTCGGGGTGCCGAACACATATATCAGATGTGTTTGGACTGTGCTGCCATATTGTGGGGCGACAGGTAGCCCCTGGCGAATATTAAACGTAAAAGAGTGTCGATGCAGCAAATAAGCAGATCGGAATAAAAACGAAGTAAGAGGCGGAAACCACAAGAACTGGGCCACAAACTATTTTTATTATAACTGGATGGATACCTCAAGGCGTATTTTGTACATATGGTGTGAGAAGTGTCCGACCATTTAACATGCCGGAACGGGGCGCAGCGTGCGGGTCTTGAGAAATAAGTATGAATACCGTCAAGAAGAACGTATAAAGGTTACCCTACACACCTATGTTGCTTGCCACCGTTGTACTTCAGTCCTTCCAAAGGACTTGACATCAGGCCCGCGGAAAAAGGTGCCTGAAACAAGAAAAAGAGGTAAAGGTATGTGTGTCCGGGATCGGTCTGGCTGAATTGTACACCCCGGGTTATCTCGTGCCTCCGTCGATGTCCATGGAATTTTGAGTGCATAATTGTCTACGCGTGGTACAAATGCCACTACCTCATTGGGGCTGGGACGGAGGCCGAATTGCTAGTCAATCTCTTGACGAGCCACGCTGTCCTATTGCAGTGTAGTCTGGACCCGCTTGATGGTGTCTAAGGGCTTGGGAGCTCGATTATATTGCTGGTTGAGAAGGCCGCTCTATACTCCTGCTGCTAGGGCGGCGGTTTGCTCCTCTGTTAGGAGGGAGCGTTCCGTATTGCCATTGACTGTAATGACGCCGCGTGGACCAGGCATCTTGAGCTTGAGATAAGCATAGTGTGGCACTGCGTTAAATCTAGCAAACGCGGTTCGTCCGAGCAGCACGTGGTAGCCGCTGCGGAAGGGGACGATATCGAAGATTAACTCTTCACTTCGGAAATTGTCCGGAGAGCCGAAGACCACCTCCAGCGTGATTGAACCCGTGCAGCAGGCCTCTACACCTGGTATGACTCCTTTAAAGGTAGTCTTTGTTGGTTTGATTCATGAGGGATTAATGCCCATCTTCCATACTGTATCCTGGTACAGCAGGTTGAGGCTACTTCCGCCATCCATCAGGACTCGTGTGAGGTGGAATCCGTTGATGATTGGGTCAAGGACCAGTGCGGCCGAACCGCCGTGGCGGATACTAGTCGGATGATCTCGTCGATCGAAGGTGATCGGAAATGACGACCATGGATTGAATTTTGGGGCGACTGGCTCTACCGCATAGACATCCATGAGCGCTCGTTTGCGCTCCTTTCTGGGGATGTGTGTGGCGTATATCATGTTCACCGTTTTGACTTGGGGGGATTTCTTCTGTCCCCCTGTGTTCTTCTACCTGGGCTCTTCATCCTCGTCCTCACTTTGTGACCCCTTTTCTTTATTTTCGGCATTTAATTTGCCAGCCTACTTGAAGACTCAACAATCCCTGTTGGTATGATTGGCTTGCTTATCTGGGGTGCCGTGAATTTGGCATGGACGGTCGAGTATGCGGTCCTGGCTGGAAGGTCCTTCGATGTTTCTTTTGTAGGGTTTCTTCCGTTGGCCGGACTTGGAGCCACTGAATCCGGCGTTGACTGTGATGTCCTCAGTGTTGTCGCCATTGCTTCTGCGTTTGTGTCTATTGCGCCGGAGTCTGCCGGTGCTGTTCTTGGCCTCTGTGGGGCCTGCCTCGCTGGTTGTGTTTTTGCTATGAGCCAGCCAGCTATCCTCACCTACCCAAAAGCGGGTCATGAGTGCCGTAAGGACTGCCATTCACCCGCTCTCCTTTGGAGGGATTAGGGGCACTCTCCGCTTGCTCTCCGCCATTATAGATGGCAAGACCGGCTCGAACCGGGACCATATAGGCCGGGGGAGAAATCCCTTGGTCTGGAGCGTCACTAGCTCGCTATGCGGGATGGAGCATCTCTCCCAATATCCAGGCTGAGGGCTGGAAGGGCGAAAGGAGGAGTTACGACGGCTGGCCATGGTGGATTGGACCTTTGTCGGATGCGCTCTGATGAACACTCGCGAAGGGGAGAAGGTGTGCTTTGGATCTAAATCCTCGTCCCCTTAAATGGGCGGCTCATTTACGCGGCTAGGGGTGTGGATGTAAAAACACTCAGACTTTTCATATTCGTTTGACACATGGGAGACGGCCATTATTGGGCGTAGAAGCCAAGGAGCGCAACATTTACAAGAAATCGGACTTTATTCAACAGGTACACGAAATTCGGAGGAGAACCCGCCTTGCAATGCCGAAGACAATCTGCGTGCCACACTCATCGTCATTGAAGCCTGGTTCGGGGGCTATTGAGGGAGTCCTGGATTAGGGGGTGTCCGGACAGCTGGACTATATCCTTTGCCGGACTCCTGGACCATGAAGATACAAGATTGAAGACTTCGTCCCGTGTCCGGAAGGGACTTTCCTTGGCGTGGAAGGCAAGCTTGGCGATACGGATATGTGGATCTCCTACCATTGTAACCGACTTTGTGTAACCCTAACCCTCTCCGGTGTCTATATAAACCGGAGGGTTTTAGTCCGTAGGACAACATACAGAACAACAATCATACCATAGGCTAGCTTCTAGGGTTTAGCCTCTCTGATCTCGTGGTAGATCTACTCTTATACTACCCATATCATCAATATTAATCAAGCAGGACGTAGGGTTTTATCTCCATCAAGAGGGCCCGAACCTGGGTAAAACTTCGTGTCCCTTGCCTCCTGTTACCATCCGGCCTAGACGCACAGTTCGGGACCCCCTACCCGAGATCCGTGGGTTTTGACACCGACAAGTCCGTCTGTGGCATTTGGCCCAAGCGTGGTTAGGTTTGTCATGTCTGAATAAGTAGCCATCGTCGCGCCTCGAGGCACGTCCTCGTGATCCTAGAACGATCTTGTGTGTCCTGCTCTACTATCTAGAGTCTGTCGGAGGTCGTACGTATGACTCCGGACTCTTCTGTCCCTATTTTGACGGGGTGGTGGGGCGGTCTGCTGTTCGGCCTGAGTTGAAGTTTTATCTCGACCGCGGGATGGCCGTTCCGTCGCCCTATCCCGACCACGTGGTGGTGGATCCGCATTATGCGAGGGAGATATATGCTCCGGCGCCTCCTCATCGAATTGAGGTAGCAGTCTGCGTTTCGGGTAGCTCTTGGCTGGGCGGTTGAGGCTGTATTCTTCGGCTGCCAGGACATCAGTCCATCTATCGCCGAGCAAGTCTTGTTCAGCTTGAAGCTGTTGCTGTTTCTTTTTCAGGCTCCTTGCAGTGGCTATGAGCTGAAGCTTAAAGCGCTCCTGCTCGAGAGGATCCTCAGGCACGATGAAGTCTTCATTGCCAAGGCTTGTCTCCTCCTCGGAGGGCGGACGGTAACTATCATCCTTCGGGTCATCTTCTATCGCCTATTCGTCAGGGTTGTCTTGCCTGGTGTCGTGTTCCTGTTCGGATGTAGCCCCGGCGGGGTCTTCACTATTCTCGGCGTCGCCCGGAGTACTATTTTCTCCGGTGCCAGTGTTGTCATCCTTTGAGCGGTGGGGCTTGGGGCGGCGTTTGGGCCGCCGGCGCTTGGACTGTGTCTCGGAGGTTTTGTTCGTATCCGGCTCTTCTTTGTCGTCGCCAGATCCTTTAGGTGTATCAACCATGTACACGTCATATGAAGAGGTGGCCATCCAACGTCCAGTGAATGGCGGGTCTTGGCCATGCTCCTTGTCGGCATCGTCGTCCATACCGTCGATGTCTTCTGAGCCATAGTCAAGCACGTCGGTTAAGTCATCGACGGTGGCTATGAAGTGGGTGGCGGGTGGGAAGCGAAATTCCTCATCATCCATCTCTAGCTCGAACCGGACATAGTTCGGCTGTGAGTCCTTTTCCAAGGACAAATTGTTTAAAGATTTTAGCACGTCACCCAAAGGTGAGTGCTGGAACACGTCAGCGGCACTGAACTCGAAGATCGATAACCGATCTAGCTCGGTGTCCGCGGGTGTACACAGTCCGGAACTTATAGCCGGAGCGAGTCCGAAGTTCCGTTAAAGCGAATATAGCAGGGTGTCGCGTCCACGTGTGTCTCCAACGCCGCGGACTCTGAGGCCTCGGATGGCTCGATCTGCTTTGTCTCTAAGGTGGTTGCAGCCACCAGAACCATCTCCTGGGTGTGATCCGATGACAAATTTAAGTCACATTCATCGGGATGAGGGGCAACGATCGCCGCGGGCTCAAGTCCCTCGAAGATCAAGTCTCCACGGATATCCGTGGTGTAGTTCAAGCTTCTGAATCCGACCTGATGGCCAGGGGCGTAGCTGTCGATCTGCTCCAGATGGCCAAGCAAGTTGGCCCGCAGTACGAAGCCGCTGAATACGAGGATCTGTCTGGGGAGGAAGGTTCCTCCACAGACAGCGTCATTATTGACGATTGAGGGTACCATCGAGCCTTTTGTCGACGACACAGTGGAACTCTCAATGAAAGCACCAATGTCGGTGTCGAAACCGGCGGATCTCGGGTAGGGGGTCCCGAACTGTGCGTCTAGGATCGATGGTAACAGGAGACAGGGGACACGATGTTTACCCAGGTTCGGGCCCTCTCTATGGAGGTAATACCCTACTTCCTGCTTGATTGATCTTGATGAATATGAATATTACAAGAGTTGATCTACCACGAGATCGTAATGACTAAACCCTAGAAGTCTAGCCTATGAATATGGTTGAATATGGTAATGAGTATATGTGGTGTCCTTTCCGGACTATCCCCTTCGGTTTATATAGACACCGAGGGGATCTATGGTTTACATGGAGTCGGTTACATAAAAAGGAATATTCGATCGCCAAGCTTGCCTTCCATGCCAAGTAGAGTCCAATCCGGACATGGTGCAGTCTTCGGCCTTCATGTCTTTACAGCCCATCAGTCCGGCCCACGGATAATAGGTCGGACGCCCGAGGAACCCTTAGTCCAGGACTCCCTCAGTTGCTGGTGTTGTTGCTTCTACGAGCCAGCCAACTATCTTCTCCCGTGCAAAATCGGGGCATGAGCGCGGTGAGAGCTGCCATGGACTTCTGCTTTTCTTGGCCGAGGTGTCGGGCGAGCCACTCATCACGAACACTGTGCTTAAAGGCCACGAGGGCTTCAGCGTCCGGACAATCCACGATTTGGTTCCTTTTAATTAAGAACCTAGTCCAGAGTTTGTGGGCTGACTCTCCGGGTTGCTGGACTATGTTACTGAGATCATCGGCGTCCGGAGGCCGGACATAGGTACCTTGGAAGTTGTCTCTAAAGGCATCCTCCAAATCTTCCCAGCTACCAATAGAGTTCTCTGGGAGGGTATTTAGCCAGTGTCGTGCTGGTGCTTTCAGTTTTAAGGGAAGGTATTTGATGGCGTGGAGATCGTCACCGCAGGCCTTGTGGATATGGAGAAGGAAATCTTGAATCCATACCGCGGGATCTGTCACGCCGTCGTATGATTCAATGTTTACGAGTTTAAACCCTTCTGGGAACTGGTGCTACATTACCTCGTCGGTAAAGCATAAGGGGTCAGCGCCTCTGTATCAGGCAACGTCACGACGGAGTTCGGTGACATCCGTATGCGGTTTTCGGCCCTGGTGAGGTTATGCCTGTCGCGCCAAGCTTGACGGTTGTCTTCTCGCGTTGGGGCATTCCCCTTGATCCATAGATTGATCTTGTTTGGCCTGCTCTATTGCTCAGGTCTTGTCGTAAGTCGTAGGTGTATCCTGGAGCTGTTGTCTCTCTGCCCTTACGGTGAGGTGGTGCGGGTTGGTGTTCGGCGTAGGTGGCCACTTTATCTCGCCCACATGTCGGCCGGTCTGGTTCATCAGCGCGGTCATGTTTCGACAGGATTGGCTCGAAGGCCTCGTCGTCGAATTGTGGCAGTAGCCCATGCTTTGGATAACTCTTTGTTGGGTATTGGAGGCCATATTCTTCGGCAGCTAGGACCTAGGTCCATCTGTCGTTGAGTGTATCCTGATCGGCTTGGAGCCGTTGCTACTGCTTTTTACGGCTTCTTGAAGTGGCTATTAGTTGGCGCTTAAAGTGCTCCTACTCGAGGGGTTCCTCTGGCACGATGAAATCTTCGTTGCTGAGGCTGACATCATCCTCCTTGAGTGGTACATAGTTACTATCTTCCGAATCCTCGTTCCTGACCGGATCCTCGGGGTTAACTTGCCCCTCCTCCACATCATCCTGTTCGGATGTGGGCTCGACAGGGTCTTCGGTGTCCTCTGGAGTGTTATTTTCTCCGATGCCGGTACTACTGTCTTTGCCATGACGCAATTTTGAGCGGCATCGTTGGCGTCGACACTTTGGTGGTGCCTCATCAGGTTTGTCCTCCACCGGATCCTTCCTGTCTGCACCATCATCCTCTTTGGGTGTGTCCACCATATACACGTCGTATGTGGAGGTGGTCGTCCAATGTCCGGTAAACAGCGGGTCTTGGCCTTGTGCATCTCCGGCATCATCATCCATGCCGTCGATGTCTTTGGAGGTGTAATCCAACATGTCGGTTAAGTCCTCGATGGTAGCTCTGAAGTGGGTCGTGGGTGGGACGTAAGATTCGCTGTTCTGAGCCCCTAGTCCGGGCTGGGCATAGTTCGGAGGTGACTCCTCTGTAATGGCAAGGGACCGCATCAAGTCTAGAGCCTCGTTTAAGAGCAGGGATTGGACGGGGAAACGAGAGTCCGCGGGGCTGGCCAGGGAAAAGGCCTCTTGGCCATGCTTGCCAGGAGCGGGCTTCGAGAGTTCGGAGCTAGACTACGGGGGTGAGTCAGGCCTTTCCATGATAGGCGGAACCCAGCCTGACTCCGGGCTGGCCGAAGACAAAATCGCCTAGGGATCCCCGATTGTGAGTTTCGTAGTTGTCCGGCGGGCTTCAAAGTTCCATCTTCGGACCCGACAGTTTACTCCGGATCTAAGGCCAGAGCGGTGGTCGGGGCCGCGAACCCTTCGAAGATCAAATCTCCTTGGATACTAGCGACATAATTTAGGTTCCCAAAACTGATCTGATGACCAGGGGCGTAACTTTTGATCTGTTCGAGGTGGACAATTGAGTTGGCACGCCGAACATAGCCGCTGAACACAAAAATCTGGTCGGGAGGAAAGTTTCCCCGAAAACGACATCATTGTTGAGGATCGAACGAGCTATCTAACCTTCTGTCGACGACACAGTGGAACTCTGAATGAAAGCACCAATGTCGGTGTCAAAACTGGCCGATCTCGGGTAGGGGGTCTCAAACTATGCATCTGAGGATTGAAGGTAACAGGAGACAGGGAAACGATGTTTACCCTGGTTCGGGCCCTCTTAATGGAGGGAAAAGCCCACGTCCTACTTTATTGTATTTGATGAGTGTAGGGGTTACAGTAGTTGATCTACCTCGAGATCGTAATGGCTAAACCCTAGATGTCTAGCCTGTATGAATTCTAATAGCCTCTACAGACTAAACCCTCCGGTTTATATAGACACCGGAGGGCCTAGGGTTGTACAGAGTCGGTTTATAGAGAAAGGAAATTATACATCCGGACATTAAGCTTGCCATCCACGCATAAGAGAGTCATACCCGGACACGAGAGAAGGTCTTCTACCTTGTATCTTCGCGGCCCATCAGTCCGGCCCATATCAAATAGCCCGGATGTCACAACCCTAGAATTTGTCTGTCATTAGTTGCATCAAGGCATTCATGCATCATGTTTGAAGTTCATGAAATTTGAAATGGGGAGGACCAAGCCCTAGCACCTTTGCAATGCAAATAGGTTCAACTTCAAAATATTTTTCAAAGAACCCAAATTGGTTTGCAAAAATGTTCATGATTAATGGAAAAGGGTGAAAACCATTTCCAGAGATGATGGATATTTTTCCAAGACATTTTTGGATTTTTGAGTGAACCATATTGTATTTGACTTTGGGCATTTAAATACTATAAATAATTTAAATGTTCAAATAAATGTTGGAAATTGTTAAGGGTCACTGAAATAATTCAGAAAGCACCCATAATTGTTTCTAGGATTTTATTAAGTGATTTGATATTTTAAATCAAATCAAAAACAAATTGCAGAAAATAGAAAAGAGGAAACAGAGAGAGAGAGAGAGAGTACTTACCTGGCGCCTACCTGTGCGGCCTGCTGCAGAAGCCGGCCCAGCCCACCACTACAGCCCTCCGTCGTCTTCCTCCCCTCGCCCCGAAGCAGCTGCGTGCTCGCACGCGCACGGCCGCGCAGCCACCTCCTGCTTGCCGACGAGCCCCTGGACGCGTGGACGACTCCCGCAGGCCGTCCCGATCCCGCTGACCGTTTCGCTCACTCTCTCCCCCTCGACCCTCCCTCCTCTGCTCCCTCTCTCCCGCCCGGACCGAACGGAGCCGCCGCCACCGACGAGCTCCCTCGCGGCCACCGCCACCCCCACGCCTCACCGACGCCCCAGGGAGCTCCGCCTCGATCCCCTCTTCCTCCCCACCGAGCCAAGCCCCTCGGGAAGCCCTGCATCGCCTCCACGCCATCGTCTTCGTCCTCGACCGCCGCCGATGGTCGCCGTCGATTCGCCGCCATTCGTACTTCCCCGCGCTCGCTGACCCTCCCTGCATGATCCCCGTGAGCCCCTGCTTCGTTTCCCCCTAACCCCATGTCCGATTTCGAGCTCTAGCCGCCCCCTCTACCGGAGCCGAGACGCTCCGCCGCACGGGCTCGTCGCCGGCGAAACCCCGGTGACCATTTGGTCACGGGCGTGCACCCGTTGTGCTTGCCGTGACCCGTAGAGCCCCTCCAGCGCCTCAGCTCCCTCGTTTGTGAGCAGCAGCGTCGAAATGCCCGACGCCCGAACTCCGGCCGCCGCCAGGAGCCCGTTTCCGGCGAACCCCGGCCTCCCTGTGCCCAGCTGCGTGCGCCACTAGATGCGCGGGAGCACGGGCTCCCTCTTGGTGCCCTCAGCGCGACCAGCCACGGGCTGTAGCGCCATCCCGAGCAACTCCGGTGAGGTCCCGCCGTCGCCATGGTCGCCGGCGTCACAAGCCGACGTGGCCGCGTGATTAGCACTAATCACGGCCAGCTAACCCTCCCCAGAGCCGCTGACGTATGGGCCCCACGCCCTTATTTAATCCTTATCATTTTCTGTTAAGTCTTAACCTAACCACCGTGGGCCCACACGTCAGTTTTGACCAAGCTGACGTGGCTGTTGACCTGGTCCCACCTGTCAGTGAGCTAAGCAGCCCTGTGACACCGACGTGTGGCCCCCACACGTCAGGTTTGACTTGGACCCGCCCTATTGACCTGATGACGTCAGGGTGATGTCATACTGACGCAGTAAATGTTTTCTGGAGTTTTTAAATAAATCAGAAATGATTTATTTATTTCAGAAAATATCCAAAACTTCGAAAAATCATATAAAATCAACCGTAACTCCAAATTAAATAATTTATATATGAAAAATTATCAGAAAAATTCAAGGAATCCATCTGTACCATTTTCATGCATGTTTGAACAATGGTTGTCCTCTGTTTTGGACAAAACAAATAAAGGGCATTTAAATAATCATATATGGAGTTGGAATTTGAATCATGTATTCAAACCAACTTCATTTAAATCATAGCTAAGTGCATTAGCCCAAAACACATTCATATTGCCATGTCATAGCATGCATCATATTGTCGCATTGCATTGATTGTGTTTTTCCTTGTTTGCCGGTAATTGTCCCCTCTCGATAGACGTGTACCGGCGATGTGATCGATGACACCGACGAAGAGCTATATTATCTTCAGAAGTGTCAGGCAAGCAAAACCCCCTTGTTCATTCCGATAAAATCCCACTCTCTCGCTCCTGCTCTCTTTTACTGCATTAGGACAACAACGATTCATCTGTTACTTGTTGCCGTAGCTGAACCCCTTTATCCTTTGCATGACCTGTCATTGCCACAGTAAATAGATGAAACCCACTAGCATGAGTAGGAGTTGTTTGAGCCCTGTTGTGCCTACTCATTCATGTTTGTTTGTCATGCCTGCTACTGCTTAGAGTTGAGTCAGGTCTGATTCATCGGGGATGAATCAGAGGTGTGTGAACATGTCCTACTGTGTGTGAGCTAAGTGTGTGAACACGATTTGGTAAAGGTAGCGGTGAGAGGCCATGTAGGAGTACATGGTGGGTTGTCTCATTGCAGCCGTCTTCAGGAACTAAGTTCTGTGTTTGTGATCCATGACCAGTTACTACCACACATTGGGTTCCGGTAACTCGACCCCTCTCGACTTATTAATCAACATGATCTCTGTCCAGGAGTTGCAGCTAGTTTCTGGTGTTTGTAGGTAGTGTTAGTAGTCTACCAAGTGGCACCCGGTACAGGTGGGCTTGGGACAGACTAGGCACAGTGGCACGGTGTACCAAGTGGCACCCGGATGGTGGGCTTGGGAACCCTGCTCACATCGTTTGGGGCCGTGAGCGACACCCCGGCCGGATCTCCTTGCGGATGGAACCCGAATAGGCGATAAACCTGGACTAGAGACTTGTTCGGTTAGTCAGGTCGTGGCCGACTCCCTCGCCCGGCTTCCGCTTGAAGGTTGCCGAGGTACATGACGTGTACAGGGCGATAAGTGGCGAAAGCGTGTGTGAAGAAGTACACCCCTGCAGGGTTATCATTATCTATTCGAATAGCCGGATTCCTCGGATATGGAAACTTGGCCCCCTTGCATAGTTCATAGACAAGTGAAAGTGGATACTCTAAAATACGCAAGATAAGCGTGAGTGCTATGGATGGCGTTCTCGTAGGGAGACGGGAGCGGATCCATAGTGGTGTATTGATATGGTGAATATGTGGACTCGTGTGCGCCACCTCAAAAGAGTTACTTGCAGTCGTAGTTCAGGTTAGCCACCGAGTCAAAGCTGGCTTGCTGCAGTTAAACTCCACCACCCCCTTTGTTGATAATGATGCATATGTAGATAGATCTGATGTAAGTCTTGCTGGGTACATTTGTACTCACGTTGCTTAATTTATGTTTTTGCAGAGAGACTTCAGTCTCACTAGTAGTTCCACGTGGACTTCGACGTTTAGCTTGTTACCTCAGCTACGATCTTGTGCCCTCGGCAGGATCTGGTAGATAGTCAGGCTTCTCAGCCTTTTTCATTTATAGTTGTCTGTACTCAGGCATGCTAAGCTTCCGCTTGTGCTTTGACTTGTATGCTCTGATTGTTGAGTCATGAGACCCATGTTTGTAATATCTCGCTCCTTGGAGCCTAATAAAATACTTGAGTTGTAGAGTCATTTTGTTATACCATGTTGTATTTGCACATATCGAGCATATTGTGTGTATGTTATTGCAATGCTTCGTATGTGTGGGATCTGACTATCTAGTTGTTTATCCTTAGTAGCCTCTCTTACCGGGAAATGTCTCCTAGTGTTTCCACTGAGCCATGGTAGCTTGCTACTGCTCCGGAACACTTAGGCTGGCCGGCATGTGTCCTTCTTCGTTCCTGTGTCTGTCCCTTCGGGGAAATGTCACGCGATGAATACCGGAGTCCTGCTAGCCCGCTACAGCCCGGTTCACCGGAGTCCTGCTAGCCCAGTGCTACAGCCTAGATTCACTCGCTGATGACCGACACGTTCGATGCTGGGTCATGGATGCCTGTCCCTGTAAGTTAGTGCCACTTTGGGTTCACGACTAGCCATGTCAGCCCGGGTTCTTTGTCATATGGATGCTAGCGACACTATCATATACGTGAGCCAAAAGGCACAAACGGTCCCGGGCCAGGTAAGGTGGCACCCGTGGGAATACCGTGCGTGAGGCCGCAAAGTGATATGATGTGTTACATGCTAGATCGGTGTGACTTAGGATCGGGGTCCTGACACCGGACACCCGAGGACCCCTTACTCCAGGACTCCCTCACCAGGCGAGCACCACCTCTGTGCAACCCCACTCATCAGCCACTCCACGCGCTGACCCCACAACCGCTGACGTGGATCAGTGGAATCGCATTCGCGTGGGTATGTTTCCTCGTTCTGAAGGCGTATTTCGGTGCGGCTTAAACCAAGAATGCACTTTCCTATTCTGGAAAGTGTATTTCACCAAATACATTTTCTGTTTTTCCAATCAGGGAGTTATTTGTCAATTAATTTTATAGATAGGGCCCTAGCAGTCAAACCATCATATCTTTTTGCTCCCTACTCCAAAGGGTGTTGCTATGTGTCCGTCAGCATATGTATTGACATTATCCACCGCTTGGACAGCCGTTGGATCCCTGAGTTGTTAGCCATCCGATCTAGTGTGCGCGTCCCGCATGCCTCCCTCATTATTTCGGCAACATGCACATTGTTGCAAAAACAAGACAACAAACTTGCCCCCGGCCCTAAGAGAGCTGCGCCCAGCGCAGCGCCGCCGTCAACCCACCCCAAAATCAGCCCACCGTCGGCGTGCACAAGCTAAGTTGAACTCTCTACAACACCATGGCGTACCAAATCGCGCGTCAGATGCTTGGATTGGATGCAAATCAAGCTCACCGAGGGGCCCAACTTGGAGACAGGCACAACCTCTACTCCAGCATGACGTCGACGAGCTCCCACGCCAGGCACTCCTTTGACCATATCTGCAAGTGAAGCTATGTTTCTGAAACATGCGTCGTGTTGCAATGCTTGGCCTCGTACGCTCTAACATCGTGTGCTCCTTCAACGCTTCCTGCAATCGAGGCTATGTTTCTAAAGCAAGACCCCTCTTGCAGAGGAAAAAAGATCTTCGCAGCCAAACTATCTTTTTTTTGAAACAAGACCTCTGTTACAGAAACTTTCCAAAACTAAACCCTGTTGCTGAAAAAAAACTTCACCACCGAATCGTTTTTTTATTTATGAAACAAGATCTCTGTTGCAGAAACCTTTTAAAACAATATAGTTGTTGCAAAAAAGGGCTGCATAGGAGTTGTGGCCAGCGTGAGCGCTCGATCAAGATTGATCTGACGCCTATGCAGGCAGCGTACGCTGCACGTGCATCCACCAGCTGAAGGATAGCGTTTTAGTACTCCAAATGAGGTGATTCCAAAGCCCATTTCTTTGTATCATCGAGCCTGTTCTGTTGGTATCATTTTCATTGTTTTCACATTCTGAATATGACCATCATGCCCTTGCCTTATTCAGCCCCCTCCGAGAGAGAACAGTTTCTGGGGATTCTTTCCATGAGCTTCTCGCACTTCTTCCCGATGAATCCCCCCACCCCCAGGCAAGCTACACCCTCCATTTGCATGATTACAATGCAGTGACATGGTTTACTTATTTAAACTTGCTTCAAATTTGCATCAGCTACCTATGACTTGTTCATGGCATTTCTCGGAGTGATATTTTGATCTTGCTATTGCCATGATGTTGCTTGGAGTTCTAGAACTAATATTTTGTAGATGATGTGGATGACATGTTGCCATTGGATTATTAGTGGCTATTATGATTATTTTCATGATGGTATTTGATATTATTCTTTGGAGTATTACTTTGGATATGATGTCATCATGTTGGTTTATGGTTAGCTATCTTGCTTTTGGTTATTGGATTAATAGTATCATGTTTCTTGGATTCATCATGATCTTAGTTAATATGTTACCCTCGGAGTATTAGGTTATGACTATATTATTCTCTGGATTATGTGTTGGATATTGCTATGACTTGGATTATAGGTGGATATATGATATCTGAGTATCAGTTATACATTGGGGATAAATTCTGTCATTTCATTGGTCAGGTGCCACCGAACCGGGCTTTTCCAGTGCAACCACATTTGCCTTTATGGGAAGGCCCTAATGCATTCTATTGTGATGCCTCTCGCCGGTGCCTCCAACTAGGGAAGGTTATGCATGCGCGCTGCCCTGGCCCAGTAGGCGGTGATAGCCTTGTGTGCCCGTTGTGGTTGTACCCAGGTTGTCCCCATTTGAGACTGTTTTGTTTTGCCACAACGGTGGCCGTTGGATGTCCCGAGGTGACATCGGGGCCACCCATGACTTAGCCCAATGGGGAGTTGGTCGGAGTGGCCGGGAGAGTGTCATCGCTATAGACTGGTTTTGTTGGAATGTCGTTGGTCCACCCAGATGGGAGCAAGAGGCCATGGGTTCTGTGATGTGGGTACATTGTGCTAACCTCTGTAGAGTGTGTGTTCAATCTATCGATAGTCGCGTCCTCGGTCATGGGCACAAGTTCATACTAGGTCACACCGTTCGATCAACACTCACATGACGGAATGACTTATAGGTGATTTATATGTTGATATATTTGAGAAGTACAGCTTGGCATGATGATGATGAGGATATTGGGATGATCATTCAGTTTGTGATGTGGTCACGTGGTGATCACGTGGAGATATTGATCATGAGGTGATCGATGAGGATATTGGGATGATCATTCAGTTTGTGATGTGGTCACGTGGTGATCACGTGGAGATATTGATCACGAGGTGATCGAGGTGATTTATTGCTGGATAGCCAAGAGTGAGATGGTTCTTGAGATCTTGGTTCATCAATATTCTAGTAGTTCAAATCATGTTGAGTTATTGCTTCCACATCATAGTAGTTAATACTTTAACCTGCTAATGCTATGCTATTGTCTTGCCTTGATGCTTTTGGTTGTTGTGAGCTTGCAAGTACATTCAATATAGTGACCTGGCGTGTCATGCCAGATTGCAGGTGATGCCGTGATTGAATGCTTGTTGATTTTACCACGCATGAGAGCTAGATCGTGTCCTAGACAGAGTCCCTATGGAGTGGAGTTCACCACCTTCATTGTTGTTCCACTTCTAGAAGTATTCTGCTACTATGTGTTGTTCTGCTGCTAGCATAGAGCTACCTTAGCAAGCGTAGTGTCGCTGTGCTGATGTGATCTTTTGTAACATCAGGCCCTTGTACCCTTACCGTTTGTAATAAGACTTGATTTGTTCCATGTCAAGTAGTGCCGTATTCTAGAAGACTTGATCTCTGGGATGGAATATGGGGTGTTCCGGTTCCTCTGAGCCGGGGTGCCACAAGCTCTCAAGAGAAATTATTATGCAAATTTTTTATGCTCGACTTTCTTGTAATGATCAATACATGGTCGATATTTCTTGTAATGGTTCCTTTGTGAAGAAGACTATTGAATTCAGATGCGATCTTTTGGAAAGAATTAAACGCAACTCTGAAGACTGGGAACTCGATGAAGGCAAGGAGTCAGGTATAAAACTTGAGTTTGGTAGTGTTAAAACTTTTATGGATACCGATGCTTTTCATAATTTTAGCACTAAATATGGACTTGACTCTGAGATAATAACTTCTTTCTGTGAATCATTTACTACTCATGTTGATCTCCCCAAGGAGAAGTGGTATTAATATCATCCACCTATTGAAGTAAAACTAGTAGATCCCACTTAAGCTAAAGCGAAAGAAGAAATTATTACTTATAATGTTGATCCAGTTATTCCTACTGCTTATATTGAGAAACCACCTTTCCGTGTTAGGATAAAGCAACATGCTAAGGTTTCAACTGTGGTTAATAAAAGTAATATTATAACACCTAGACTCTTTGAACAAATACAGTTGAACCTAATGTTGCTATGGTTAAAGATCTCTTGGTCGATAATATAGATGGGTATGTTATTCATTTATGTGATGAAGCTACAAGAATTGCTAAACCCGATACTAAAGATAAAAATAAACCTGTTGTTGGCATGCCTGTTGTCTCTGTTAGAGAGGTTAGAGATACAACCACACCACTTGGGATTGTTAGAGATGTTGAAGTCTTGGGTTGGAAAATAAAATACCCTATTGATTTTCTAGTTCTTGGTTCCCCTCTAGATCATTTTTGCCCCGTTATATTTGCTAGACCTTTCTTGAATACGGTTAACGCTAAGATTGATTGCACAAAAGAAACTGTTAGTGTTAATTTTGGTGATGTGTCTCATGAGCTTATTTTCTCAAAATTCCGTAGAAAACCTTGTGATAAATAATTACCTAGCAAGGATGAAATTATTGGTCTTGCTTCTATTGTCGTGTCTCCCACTGATCTGATTGAAGAATATTTGCTAGACCATGAAAATGATATGCATATGAATGAAAGAAACAAAATAGATGAGATATTCTTTAAACAAATGCAAATTTTGAAACACAATTTGCCTGTTGAGACTCTTGGAGATCCTCTTCCTCCCAAGAGTTATCCCGTGTTTGAGCTTAAGCAATTACCCGATACATTGAAATATGCTTACCTTGATAAAAAGAAAATATATCCTGTTATTATTAGTGCTAACCTTTCAGAACGTGAAGAAAAGAGATTATTGAAAACTCTGAGGAAGCACCGTGCTGCTATTGGATATACTTTTGATGATCTTAAGGGCATTAGTCCCACTCCATGTCAGCAGAAAATTAATATGGAACCTGATGCTAAGCCCGTTGTTGATCACCAGCGCCATTAAATCCTAAGATGAAGGAAGTGGTAAGAAATGTAATATTAAAACTTCTGGAAGCATGTATAATCTATCCTATAGCTGATAGTTGATGGGCAAGTCTTGTTCATTGTGTTCCTAAGAAGGGAGGTATTACTGTCGTATATAATGATAAAAATGAACTAATCCCACAAAGAATTACAACAGGTTATAGGATGGTGTCGGCGTTCTGTGAACGGGGGTACCCAGACTTGCCTGCCTGCGGCCCACAGCATGGCTCCATCGATGGCCTGGTACGGCTGAACTTTAGCATCGACAACTCAAGACCCTCATGAGGGGCCAAGCCTGGCAAGGTGGACGACACCAAGACCTCCGCGAGGAGCGGCCTCCTCAGGCTGGTTCCTGAGGAGCAGAGATTTCTATGCAAGCTTCACCTCGTGAGGTTCGGATGACGTGAGCCTTCACGACCAAGGCTAGGCGGGCGCCAACAGGCGCAGTGTACCATTTTCCTCTTTGGTGCTAAGGAGGCAAGCACATGCGCAGAGTCCTGAGGAATCAGCCAAAGGTTTCCATTCCGGTGCAACAAGACCAACACCTCCAGGACGACAGGACGGAGGTCATCACCAAGCCCACCACAGCGTCACGACCAAAGGCTTTTGCAGGCGAAGACTACTTTTTTAGGATAACATGTGCTAGTTTTCTCCCTTCAAATTTGGCCATTGTGGGATCCCTTCCCGCCTTCATTAGGGAAGAGGACCAATGCCACTATAAATAGGGCCTAGCCACCACCATAGACCGGATCCGAATCTCGGAGATATTCCTCCCCCACCAGCTCACGAACACTCCTCCTCCCGAGGTTGTTCTCCTACTGTAATAGTTCATCTCCAGCCCCTCGAGGCTAATCCACCACAAAGCAGGAGTAGGATTTTACACCGCAAGGTGGCCCGAACCTGGGTAAACTACTGTGTCATGTTTCCTTCCTGTTCATCAAGCTAGGCCTAGATATTAGCGAGTAGGCAGACTGGGGAGGTTGAGTTATTCACACGCATCCCAAAGTTCGAACCGATCTCAAGGGTTTGCGGAAACCAAAATCAGACAGATGGTAATTGATTTTAGAAAAATAAACAAAGCTACTAGGAAAGATCATTATCCTCTAGCATTTATTGATCAAATGCTAGAAATACTATTAAAACATACACATTTATATTTTCTAGATGGATACTATGGTTTTTCCCAAATACCTATGTCATAAGAGGATCAATAAAAAACTACTTTTACATGCCCTTTTAGTACTATTGCTTGGAGACATATGCCTTTTGATTTATGCAATGCCCCTGCTACCTTTCAAATTATGTGTGATGCTAGTGATTATGTTGTTGGTGTTGTTATAGGACAAAGAGTTTATAAGAAACTAAATGTTATCCATTAAGCTAGCAAAACTCTAGACAGTGCTCAAAGAAATTATGCTACTACTAAAAAATAAATTTTAACAATTGTGTTTGCTTGTGATAAATTCAGATCTTATATATAGTTGACTCTAGAGTAATTGTTCACACTGAGCATGCTGCTATTAACTAACTTATGGAAAAGAAAGATGCTAATGTCGGAATTTTGGGACCGGGGGTACCCAGACTCGTCTGCTTGTGGCCCAGTGAGCGGCGTCATTAAAAGCCCGGTACGGCCCAACTCCAAAGCTTCAAGAGCAAGACCCTTGTGGGGAGGCCCGCCTCACGAGGCGAACGATGACAAGGCCACCCGAGGAGCATCCCCCCAAGCCTGCCTCCATAGGAGCGGGCATCTCTAGATAGGTGCCCACCTCGCGGGGCGCGTGATGACGTGGGCTATGATGACCAAGGCCAGGAGGGTGCCAGCGGGCGCAGTCCAGGGCAGTTTCCTCTTTGGTGCTAAGGAGGCAAGGGCTTACGCAGGTTCCCAAGGTATCCTCCAAAGGTTTCCATTCTAGTGCAGCAAGACCAAGACCACTGGCTCGATAGGGCGGAGGTCATCGTCGAGCCCATCACTACGTCACGACGAGAAGCTTTGTAGGCTAAGACCACCTTTAGTCAGGATAGGGTGTACTCTTGTCTCCTTTCAAATTGGCCGTGGTGGTATCCCTTCCTGCCTAAGCTATGAGGGATGAGGACCAAGGCCACTATAAATATAGTTTAGTCTCCACCTTGGGAAGGATCGAACCCTTCGTCCACTGAGCACTCCTGAGGCAGCTCGCACTTGTACTAGTTCATATCCATCCTCCTCATGAAGCAAACCACCACAAAACATGAGTAGGGTTTTACACCGCAAGGTGCGCGGTCACCGTCGGCGTCGATTACATATCAAGAAAGCAAATCCCTCAACTCAAAACTATTCTTTATTACATATCTCACGGAGTCGATTACATAGATAGAGATCAAAGCAAAAATCAAAGCTAGATCATACTAAATTTTTATTCTACTAGAGCAAGAGATAGCCAAAAGGATCGAACTAAGAAGAACGATAAAGATAAAGATGTGGTGATGATACGATACCGGGACACCTCCCCCAATCTTGGCAGTTGCCAAGGGGAGTGCCAATACCCATGTATTAAAACTACTAGGGAAAAGCCTAGTAGTAGCGTGGGTTTAATGCCTATTAGTAGCACGGAGAACCGCGCTACTAGTAAGGCGCTACAACTATTACTTAGCAGTAGCATGTGCGGCACACGCTACTACTAAGGCATATAGCCGCAACGTGTGTTTACTCCACCAGTACTGCTAATCTAACTAGTAGTAGCATGTTTCTTGTCCATCACTACTAGTATTTTTTATTTTTTTATTTTTAGTGTATTTATATGCCGTTATACAAATTTTGGTATAATACCGATTATGAGGTTGTTATATCAATATGTCCATAATAGTGTGTCAAATGAATGTGGATTAGCTTCAAGTGGAGGCAACATGTGGTGCATGTCAAAAGTATAATACTAATCCAAACTTGATCTAGTTTGGACTAGTAGTACTTTCGATGTGCACAACATGTTGCCTCCACTTGAATCTAATCCACCAATACAAGCTATTTAATCATCATCATAGTCATTACCACCAATAGTAGCTATTTAATCATCATATTCATAGTGTAGCACACATCATCATCTTCAAACTCATTCTAGCTAGCTAATCACCACCAACACTAGCTGCGGTGGCTATCTAATCACCACCAACACTAGCTAATAATAATCATCATAGTCATTACCACCAACACTAGCTATTTGATCATCATAACTCATTTCTAGATAGCTAATCACTCCCGCTTCTCTCTCTCAGGTAAAATAGCAGAAAACATGTGTAGCACTCCTTCTTCATCATGTTGGAGCATGCAGATGAACCTATCTCCTAATCGTGGGTTGCGCTTCTGATTGCTGCCCCTAGTACTTCTCTGCGATCGTTCACAATTTTGATCTAATCTTTCACTATTAAGCATTCCTCCCTTTTAGAAATCCTGAATGCACTAAAGTGCATTGTAGGATGTCTTGGCCGTAAGCTAACCATTCTCATGCGACCTTTAGTCTCGATTCAATGAGGCACACATTCATCAGGAGTCCCTGTTGAAGAACATCATATAGTAACATACTTAGCAATGAAGTTTAGCTTAAAAAATAATGTATGAAAAAGATGCATTGAGGACAAATAGTAAACATTTTACCATCTTTCCTAAACAGATGTGACTGTAGTTCACTACGAACACTATTGCTCACATGTTTTGAGTACTAAGATTTTTAAGTCCAGGAAAATAATTTGTCTTGACAATATGAAGATCCTCAAGCATTGAAACATAATGACCTATCTCCTCGCAGTTTAGTTCAGCCCGGGACAATGGACGGTCATGTCTACCAAGCGTCGGACATGTTTGCTTGAATGGAAATAAGCTGTCAATAGAAATTAGTTGTCAACTATTTTTGAATAAACAATATCGAAGACATAAATATGGTTGAGAAACTCACATAATGGTATAATTGGAGGCATCTTCACATCGACCCAGATGTCGATATTACCTTCAATATCATCTTCCGGACGAATATCAAAGGTGATAACCATATCAGGCTCAAATGCATAAGTCTTGCATAGTGCTTGCCAAGTTTTGCATTCAAAATAGGTGTAGGTGTCTGCGTTGTATAATTTTGCATGAAAAGTATAACCACACTCGGTCTTCAAGTAAACTAGGACTGAAACCTATCTTATCCAAAATAAAAACTCTTGCATGGCAGGGGATATGCTAGTAGAATAGTAAAAGATTTAAATTATAAGTTGAAGCAAATGAAGCAGATGTCATGCTTATTTACGAAAAAAGACTTGTCGTTGTGACTTACTGTATCCACTTCGAAGTTCTCGTCTAGCTTGATTCTGTCGCACAGGCCGCGCTCGTCTTCGCAGTATTCACAAATACCAAAATCCTTTTCATCGTCAGACATTTCCTATGTTCATAGTTGAAGCATTAATTGAAAATCAATCGAAGGCAACTACCAGGATAGTCAACACACAAATCCGGGGCACTCGATATTTCCTACATATTCTGGCACAAGTCATGCAAAAATTCATGGAAAAATCCGGCATGACCTTTGCTAAAATAGGACATATCGAGCGCCTGAAATTTTCCGGAACAGAAATGAATCAACACTCCGACAAAACATAGGCCACTCGGAGGTGTAACTTGCAAACATGACCGGCCACTTGGGCAAGCACATATCCTATTTGAGCAACACAAGATATACATTTCAAAATATCTTATAGGACTCATATTGACATGAGCATTCAATAAGCAAAACCAAATTGTAAAATAAATAAGTATTCAAATTAGCATGCATTCAATAAGCAAAAGTAAATCATCTCATGCGTCCGTACCTCGTCGAATATTATCACTAATACATCCCGAATAGTATCATACATATAACATTACTAATACAACTAAAAACCTAGCACACGACGGGTATCGGCGCGGGCAGTGGACACCCAAAGAGAAGGAACCATCACAGGATCATCGCTCAGTGAGATCCCTAGAGAACCTGCCAGGTATTGGAGAACATGTGCTCCAATGCAAACAAGTAGCGACGGACGTGCGCGTCCTCCTCGATGAAAGGGTGACGTACCACCTCCACGGGGTCCTCAAGCCTCTACACCGTCACTAGCCCACGCGACCGCCACCAAAGAAGGTTTGGGTCTATGATGGGCTGGCTCCTCACCAAGATGCGCCCCCCGGTAGGTAGCGCCTCCCAGTACCATCCCAGCGGAGCCCAGTCCCGGACATGGCCCATCTGGTCAAGCAGGTGTCCTTCGCCGAGTCGACGATGAGGATGCGGGATAGGCATCGTCGACGTCGATGCGGGAAAAATTTCTTTAACTAAAAAATAACAACAAATGTGACATGTTCAACTAGTTCTATTAATTCAACTAGTTCTTACTAAAAATAAACTTACTAAAAATAAAAATAAACTAGTACCTAATTAGTACCTACTCCTTCCATCCCATAATATAAGAGAGTTTTTGACACTACAGTAGTGTCAAAAACGCTCTTATATTATGGGACGGAGGGAGTAGTTCTTACTATCAAATTAGTACCTAGGAACTACTGCCCTAATTACTGTCTAATTTGATGAACCTAGGGGGTGGAAAGTGGTAGCGGATATTCCAATTATCCAACTTAAAAGTGAAACAAGTGGTCAAATTTTACCCGTTTTATTATGCATTATAATAGTGTTTATTCATCATCTAAGAAAACATCCGAGCTGCATCCGTATCCGATAACATCCGCATCCGATTCGTTTCCACCCATAGATGAACCCTAACTAATTTGATGCATCTAATTTGACGAAATGTAGGCAGAGGTATGGGAGGGAGAGGAGCAGGCGTGCTCACCTCGGGTGCTTGCAGCGAGGGAGGGGCAGGCGGCATCGAGGTCAGGGTCGGGGCTCGGGCGCGCGGCGGAGGGCGGCGTCGAGGTTGGGGTCGGGGGCGGTGTCGATGTAACACCCCGGATGTAATTTACCTTATTTGTATTCCAACTCTTGCCATTTTCGGCACTAAGTTATTTTATTTCCTCGTCGTCGGGTTTTTGTCTCCGTGTGTTTTGTCTTTGTCTTGCATCTCATATCATGTCATCATGTGCATTGCATTTGCATACGTGCTCGTCTCATGCATCCGAGCATTTTCCCCGTTGTCCGTTTTGCATTTCGGCGCTCCTATGTCCTCCGGTGTCCCTTTCTACCTCTTTCCGTGTGTGGGGGGTTAAACATTTTCGGGTTGGACCGAGACTTGTCATGCGTACTTGGTTTAATACCGGTAGACCGCCTGTCAAGTTTCGTGCCATTTGGACTTTGTTTGATACCCCAACGGTTAACCGAGGGACCGAAAAGGCCTCGTGTGTGTTGGAGCCCAACACCCTTCCAAAACTGGCCCAAAACCCACCTAAACCCTCTACATCACCTAGGCCGTTCGATCACGATCGCGTGGCCGCAAACCGCACCTCATTTGGAGCTTCCTAGCTCCCTCTACCTCTATTTGAAGACCACCGCCGACGCCACCCCGTCCTTCCTCCGGCCCCGGCGACCTCATCCCCGGCCGGCCTCCTCTCTCCGGCGACCCCATCTCCGACCAGCGAACATAGGACTCCGTGCCTGCTACAGTACTGCTACAGTGCTCGAGATCCAGATCCATTTTGCCCCGGTTGACTTTTTCCTCCCGAAACCCTAATATTTTGCATAGTTTGACATGCCATAACTTCCTCATCATAGCTGTGATTCGTGCGTGTAGCATATCAAAATGTTCGCCTCGACGAGTACATCATTTAATCTCATTGCATCATTTTCATTTGAGCTCATATTGATGCCCAAAATGCTGTTGGAAGAGGGCTATGTGATGATTATTTCAGATCTGTTTAAGGAAATGGCCTTTTGTCATTTTTGCCATGATTAATGTCTGCATGTTATGATCCTGAGCTCTACATGTGTTTTGATGTATGCCATGCCATCTTTACAAGGGTGTATGCCATGTATTTTTGTGATCTTTGTGGTGACTAGCACAGGCATGCAATGTAGCTTACTCGATGATGCTGATTTCAGGGACTTAAAGTTTCACTAAGTCCTTGTCCAGTTATTGTTTTATGCCATATGTTCATGTTGTTTCCTAGTGATCCGTGCATCTTTTGGGCATGATCAGTAAGGATGTTTTGTAGATATTGTGGTGCTCTTTCCATCCATGTATTTTTTTGCATTTATGGAGCACCCTAGCTTGAGTCAATCGAGCTACTTTTTCTATAAAATGTTCCTGGCAGATTGTTAACATGTTTTGCAATTTTGCCAAGCTTGTTGTTTTTGATCCGGGCATGCTATGATGTTGTTCTTGCCATGTCTAGCTTCTATGACAGGTCTAGTTGCTGGGTGTGTGCTTAGTTTGTCATGCAATGGCTCTTAGTGAGTGCATCGAGCTTGTAAACATGCCTACTCGTTATCTGTTTTGCCATGCTCCAGTTTTTCACCAAGTCTGAATCTGTTTATGTTATTGCTATGTTCACATGCTTGCAATTTTATTATCTTATCCCTTTTGGCTCATGGTCACTAAGGGACTTTTGTTATATGCTTTGAGTACCTTCATGCCATGCCTTGCTTTGCCACGATATGTTCCTATAGCATTTAGTTATTGTGCTCTAAGCATTGCTTCCTGATGATAAATTCCTGACATGCTGTTAATTTCACAAAGTCTGAAACCTGTTATCTTTTGCACCTTTTCCATGCTTGCTTGAACCTGTTAATGAGTCAATTAGCCGTAGCTCAGTGTTCTTATTTTGTCAAGCATCATGAGTGGATCCCTGCCATTTATTTTGTTGTCATGTTGGAGTGCTGTAGTATGTTGTTCTTGATGCATTTAGAAGGCTACTTGCTGTTTATCGCAGACCGGTGCCATATTTGTTTTGCTTGCCATTTCCAAACCGTGCATCCGATTCCGGTGATCTTTATATCAATTTCAACCGAAATCAACTCCTCTTTCCAGTGGCACTCTTGGATTTCCAAGTTGTGGACAGGTTCAATCATTCCTTTCCAAATCTTGCATATGCATCACATATCACATCCCGCATATCATACCATGTTTTGCATCATGTTGCTTGAGCATTGCACATGGTTGATTGTGTTCCGTTTGTTTGTTGTTCTTGCTTGGGTAGAGCCGGGAGACAAGTACGTGAACGAGGAGCCCGTTGAGTACGCTTACAAGGATCAAGGCAACTCTGAGAACTTTGCAGGCAAGATGACCATACCCTTGAAATCACTTCTATCTTTGCTTGCTAGATGCTTGCTCTTTTGCTATGCCTATGCTACGATACCTACCACTTGCTTATCATGCCTCCCATATTGCCATGTCAAACCTCTAACCCACCATGTCCTAGCAAACAGTTGTTTGGCTATGTTACCGCTTTGCTCAGCCCCTCTTATAGCGTTGCTAGTTGCAGGTGAAGATTGGAGATCGTTCCTTGTTGGAACATGTTTATTGTTGGGATATCACCATATTATCTTGATTATCTTAATGCACCTATATACTTGGTAAAGGGTGGAAGGCTCGGCCTTATGCCCGGTGTTTTGTTCCACTCTTGCCGCCCTAGTTTCCGTCATATCGGTGTTATGTTCCCGAATTTTGCGTTCCTTACACGGTTGGGTTATAATGGGAACCCCTTGACAGTTCGCCTTGAATAAAACTCCTCCAGCAATGCCCAACCTTGGTTTTACCATTTGCACTAACAACCTAGCCTTTTCCCATTGGTTTCCGGAGCCCGAGGGTCATCTTTACTTTAACCCCCCCGGCCAGTGCTCCTCTGAGTGTTGGTCCGAACTGAGCTGCCTGCGGGGCCACCTCGGGAAAACTTGAGGGTTGGTTTTACTCATAGCTAGTCTCATCTGAGTGTGCCCTGAGAACGAGATATGTGCAGCTCCTATCGGGATTTGTCGGCACATTCAGGCGGTGTTGCTGGACTTGTTTTACCATTGTCAAGGATGTCTTGTAACCGGGATGCCAAGTATAATCGGATTGTCTTGGGAGAAGGAATATCCTTCGTTGACCGTGAGAGCTTGTGATGGGCTAAGTTGGGACTCCCCTGCAGGGATTTGAACTTTCGAAAGCCGTGCCCGCGGTTATGGGCAGATGGGAATTTGTTAATGTCCAGTTGTAGATAACCTGAAACTTAACTTAATTAAAATGCACCAACCGCGTGTGTAACCGTGATGGTCTCTTCTCGTCGGAGTTCGGGAAGCGAACACAATGTTGGAGTAATGCTTGTCGTAGGTTGTTCTAGGATCACTTCTTGATCATAGTTGTTCGACCGTGCTTTTGCCTTCTCTTCTCTCTCTCGTTTGCATATGTTAGCCACCATATATGCTAGTCGCTTGCTGCAGCTCCACGTCATACCTTTGCCTTACCTATAAGCTTAAATAGTCTTGATCGCGAGGGTGTGAGATTGTTGAGTCCCCGTGACTCACATATTACTTCCAAAACCAGATGCAGGGACCGATGATACCGTTCCAGATGATATGACCAAGCTCAAGTGGGAGTTCGATGAAGACTCTCGTTGTTACTACGTGTCTTTCCCAGATGATCAGTAGTGGTGCCCAGTTGGAGCGATCGGGGACTTTGTCGCATTTGGGGGTTGATCTTTATTTGGTTCCGTAGTCGGACCTTGAGTGTATTGGATGAATGTAATGACTTATTTATGTATTTGTGTGACGTGGCGAGTGTAAGCCAACTATGTATCCTTTCCCCTTTATTTATTTACATGGGTTGCTGTGACGATTACCTCACTTGCGACATTGCTTTCAATGCGGTTATGCCTCTTCGTGCTTCGACACGTGGGAGATATAGCCGCATCGAGGGCGTTACAAGTTGGTAATCAGAGCCTTCCCCGACCTTAGGAGCCCCCTGCTTGATCGAATCGTTGGCGTTGTTGAGTCTAGAAAAATGTTTTGAGTCATTTAGGAATTATATATCGGAGAGTTAGGAATTATTTTTACTCCTCAGTCCCTTCGTCGCTCTGGTGAGGCATCCTGACCTAGAGTTTTGACTCTTCTCTTCTCAAATTTCACTAAAAAAAATTTAGGATCACGCGGGTATCTTGGAATCGTTCTGATGGTTTTGTGACGAGAACATTGTTCTTGGTGCTTCCTGACATTTAGGTGCTGTGGCAGTATCCCGGGGAGTTGAGCTCCAAGGTGTTGTCGTCACAATTTTATCGTTGAGATTCTGGAATACCTGAGTTTCGCCGACATAAAAAATCTCTTTTATGCAGTTGTTGGTGAGATAACCTCGACGCCACCCAGTACTGGGGCGGGAGTTCGGGAGTATTGCCATAACTCGTATAACAAATGCTTTTTGAAGGTTGAGGTAAATGATTTTCGAAGGTTTCTGGGTTATGAGTTAAAGGATGGATACAGCTGGACGTAGGATTTGCTAGCTTTGGGTGAGATATTATGCTTCCCCTGTATCCCCAACACCTGATTGCATAACCGGAAAGGTTCGGGAGTTTCATAGGTGGGAATTCTTGTAGCTCTAGTTCTTCTTCCGCGAATATTTGGTTTGGGATTGGGTAATCCTCACCAAGTATTTGTTCTTGTCCGTACCTTGTTGTTTTATTCTTCTACCTCTATCTAAGTGGATTCTCAATTTATGGAAATGTGACCATTTCAATAGGAATGCATTCGT
This sequence comes from Triticum dicoccoides, assembly GCF_002162155.2. Taxonomy (NCBI): domain Eukaryota; kingdom Viridiplantae; phylum Streptophyta; class Magnoliopsida; order Poales; family Poaceae; genus Triticum; species Triticum dicoccoides. The sequence continues at coordinate 289,810,675 of NC_041382.1, read as the reverse complement.
TCATTTTGTTCGGATGTGAAGACTATAAGTTGCAATTTCTATCCGTTTGATTCAGCTTTAAATTTTTGTCTGTCAAGATGCTAACGGATGTCACCCTCTTCATGATGGCTCCTGCTAAGGGCCAGAATCAGAATCAGGATCCGCCACCACCACCTCCACCTCCGGAGCATGGCAAGCTGTGATGGCCGTTACCAATGCAAACACACAGCTGATCATTCAAATTATGCAAGAGCGCAACCAAGGCCATGGCAACAATCAGAATTAGTTTGCTACACTCAACTAGTTCCTTGCTAACCAGCCAAAGACCTTCAGCAACTGTGTCGAGGCCTCAGACGCTGATGATTGGCTCGTGGATATCTGCAAGCATATCAAGTGAAGTAACGTCAGGCCTGAGGACTTTGTCAAGTTTGCCTCCTTCCAACTCAAAGACCAAGCTGCAGAATGGTTTCAGCAATACAAAGATTCTAGAGGAGGCAGTGTGATTACCTGGGATGAATTCCGTCAAGACTTCAAAGCTCATCACATTCCTCAGAGTGTTGTTGAAAGCAAGCGTGAGGAATTCCACAACCTGAAGCAAGGCAGCTTGTCTGTTTACCAGTAGAACATTCTGTTCCAGAGGCTCGCTCGTTTCGCCAAGCAGGACATCCTTGACGAGAAGAGCATGCTTTATCAGTTCAGGGGTAGCCTCAGAGAAGAACTCCAAGTAGCTCTCGTCCTTTTTGAGCCGAAGAAGTACGATGAGTTCTACAATATTGCAATCAAGCAAGATACTGCTCAACTCAAGTGCGGTGCTTCCAAGAAGCGAGTCAGAGATGCTACTCCTTCTTCCTCAACTCAAGTGGCTAAGCAGCAAAAGTATTGGCTGGCTCCTCCTCCGTCCCGTCAGCCTTATCAACAGAAGAGCAAAGGTGGCAATGGATCTTCCCACCCACCCAACCCAGGCTTTCAGAACAAGACTTCGTCTCAAGCTCCAAGATCAAGTGCTCCGTATCCCCGTCCGCTCTCGGAGGTCACATGGAAAAAGTGCTAACAGAGAGGTCACTATGCCAAAAAATGCTTCAATCAGAGGCGTCTTCCTCCTCCTCCTCCTGTGAGATCTGCTAGCAATGCAGCGGTCAAGCATAACCCCGAGCACGCCAAGGTTAACTTGTTGAATGCAGCTCAGGTAGAGGACTCGTCAGATGTCATCATGGGTAACCTTCAAGTTAACGATGTTCCAGCAAAAGTTCTTTTTGACTCTAGTGCATCGCATTCTTTCATGTCATTCCCATTTGCATCGGAGCACAATTTTGGCACTAAGGCTTTACCTAAAGCATTGCAAGTTGTTTCTCCGGCTAAGCATCTGAGTTCTAGCATGATGGTCCCGGATATTTCTATCATGATGAGTGATTTCTAGTTTCTGGCTTCTCCAATGATCCTTGGTAACTCGGATATTGATCTTATTCTAGGAATGGACTGGCTTTCTAAGCACAAGGCTTAGCTTGATTGTGCTGCCAGGCAGATTCAATTGACTCATTCGTCTAAGGATGTAATCGCCTTTGCCGCTCGGGATAATACCATCCGACTGTTTTCTCTCAATGAGAAGGGCGACCTAGATGCCTCTCTCAAATTCCATTCGTTTGTGAATATCAAGACATCTTTCCAGAAGAGCTTCCAGGAATGCCTCCACACCGGCCAGTTGAATTCTTCAACGATCTTGAGCCTAGCACGGAACCTGTTTGCAAACGTCCGTACAAGCTTGGACCTGAAGAGTTGAAGCAGCTGAAGAAGCAACTCGATATTTAAGAGCGAAGGGGTCTCATCTGACCAAGTTCTTCTCCATGGGGTTGTGGTGTTCTTTTTGTGAAGAAGAAGGATGGAACGGACCGACTCTGTGTCGACTACCGTCCATTGAACAAGAAAACTATAAAGAACAAGTACCCACTTCCCAACATCAATGAGCTGTTTGAACAACTCAAAGGTGCTCAAGTATTTTCCAAGCTTGATCTCCGTATGGGCTATCATCAGATTCGCATTCATGAACAAGATATTCCCAAGACAGCATTCAGAACAAGCTATGGTTCATATGAATACTCTGTCATGTCTTTCGGCCTCGTTAACGCTCCTCTGACATTCTCTCGCATGATGAACTTCATCTTCAACGCCTACACAAATGACTTTGTCTTGGTCTACCTCGATGACATTTTTGGTATTTTCCAAGAACAAGGAGGATCATGCCAAGCACTTAGGTTTGGTGCTGGATAAGCTCAGAGAACATCAGTTCTATGCCAAGTTTTCAAAGTGCGAGTTTTGGCTCGATGAGGTTCTCTACCTTGGGCATATCATCTCTGCCAAGGGCATAGCGATGAATCCTGAGAAGGTGTCTGCAATTGTGAATTGGGAACCACCTCAGAATGTGAAGCAACTCCGCAGCTTCCTTGGTCTCACAAGCTATTGTCGAAGGTTCGTCCAAAACTTCCTCAAAGATCGCGAAGCCTCTTTCCAACCTTCTCCAGAAGCACGTGAAGTACGTCCGGTCTCCTGAATGTGACATCGCTTTCAACACCGTGAAAGAGAAGTTAGTCACTGATCTAGTTCTGACACCTCCTGATGAATCCAAACCGTTTGAGGTCTTTTGTGATGCTTCCCTTCAAGGTATTGATGCAGTGTTGATGCAAGAGAAGAAAGTTGTGGCATATACCTCTCGCCAGTTGAAGCCCAACGAAAAGAACTACCCCACTCATGACCTCGAGTTGGCGGAAGTTGTGCATGCTCTTTTAACTTGGAGACATCTCTTATTGGGAAGAAAAGTGGACATCTTCACTAATCATAAGAGTCTCAAGTACATCTTCACTCAGCCTAATCTCAACCTCAGGCAGACTCATTGGGTCGAAATGATTCAAGAGTATAATCCGAGTATCGAATATACTCCAAGCAAGGCCAATGTAATTGCTGATGCATTGAGCAGGAAGGCTTACTGCAACAGTTTGATTCTCATGCCTTACCAACCCGAGCTTTGTGAAGCTTTCCGCAAACTCAATCTGCAAGTTGTTCCTCAAGGATTTCTGGCCAACCTTCAAGTCTCTCCTACTTTGGAAGATCAGATTCGTGTGGCTCAACTTCTTGATGCTATGGTGAAGAAGGTGAAGATTGGGATTGCCAAGAGTCAACCTAAGTACAAGTTCTATCGTCTGGATGACAAGCGTACTCTATTCTTCGAGGATCGCATTGTTGTGCCTAAAGGTGACCTTCGTAAAGTCATTCTGAACGAGGCTCACAATTCACTACTCTCTATCCACCCTGAAAGTACAAAGATGTACCATGACCTCAAGCAGTCGTATTGGTGGACTCGAATGAAGTGTGAGATTGCTCAGTTCGTGAATGAATGTGATGTCTGCAGAAGAGTGAAGGCAGAACACCAACGACCAGCTGGTCTCCTCCAACCTCTTGCCATTCCAGAATGGAAGTTTGACCACATTTAGATGGACTTCGTGACTGGATTTCCAAATTCCAAGTGTGGCAATGATGCTATCTTCGTTGTCATCGACAAACTCACTAAAGTGGCTCATTTCCTTCCTATCAAAGAATCTATCACAGCAGCTCAATTGGCAGAGCTGTATACCTCCCAGATTGTCTCTCTACACGGCATTCCGCAGTTTATATCTTCATATCATGGCAGCACTTCACCTCCAAGTTTTGGGATTCTTTTCAGAAAGCTATGCGCACCAACATCCGTTTCAGCACAACTTTTCATCCTCAAACTAGTGGCCAAGTCGAGCGAGTAAATCAAATTCTTGAATATATGCTCAGGGCTTGCATCATCTCCTTCAGTATGAAGTGGGAAGATTGTCTTCCATATGCCGAGTTCTCCTACAACAACAACTTCCAAGCAAGTTCGGGCAAGGCCCCATTTAAAATTCTCTTTGGCAGGAAGTGTCGTACTCCTCTTGTCAGAGACTACTGAACATCAACTTCTTGGCAATGACTTGATCACAGAGGCAGAAGAGATGTGCAAAGTCATTCGTGATAATCTCAAAGCCGCGCAATCGCGCCAGAAGAGTTACTATGACAGCAAGCATCGTGACTTGGCTTTCGAGATCGGAGACCATGTCTACCTCCGCGTCTCTCCAATGAAAGGTACTCGTCGCTTCGGTATCAAAGGGAAGCTTGCCCCTAGATATGTGGGTGCTTTCAAGATCGTCAGCAAGAGAAGCGATCTCGCCTATCAACTTGAGCTTCCCTCCAACTTTGCAAACGTGCACGACGTGTTCCACGTGTCTCAACTCCGCAAGTGTTTCAAGACTCCTGACCGCGCCGTCAACTTTGAAGACATTGATCTCCAAGAAGACCTGTCTTATCATGAGCACCCAGTTACTATTCTTGAAGAAACTGAGCGTAAGACTCGCAAAAAGTCTATCAAATTCCTCAAAGTCAAGTGGTCACATCATTCCGACCATGAAGCCACCTGGGAACGCGAGGATCAACTCCGTTCTGAGTACCCGGAGTTTTTCCAGTCCTAGATCTCGGGAGGAGATCCTTTCGTAGTGGTGGAGTGTTGTAACACCCTGGATGTAATTTACCTTATTTGTATTCCAACTCTTGCCATTTCCGGCACTAAGTTATTTTATTTCCTTGTTGTCGGGCTTTTGTCTCTGTGTGTTTTCTCTTTGTCTTGCATCTCATATCATGTCATCATGTGCATTGCATTTGCATACGTGCTCGTCTCATGCATCCGAGCATTTTCCCCGTTGTCCGTTTTGCATTCCGGTGCTCCTATGTCCTCCGGTGTCCCTTTCTACCTCTTTCCATGTGTGGGGGTTAAACGTTTTCGGATTGGACCGAGACTTGTCATGCGGCCTTGGTTTACTACCGGTAGACCACCTGTCAAGTTTCGTGCCATTTGGACTTCGTTTGATACCCCAACGGTTAACCAAGGGACCGAAAAGGCCTCGTGTGTGTTGCAGCCCAACACCCTTCCAAAACTGGCCCAAAACCCACCTAAACCCACTCCATCACCTAGTATGTTCGATCACGATCGCGTGGCCGCAAACCGCACCTCATTTGGAGCTTCCTAGCTCCCTCTACCTCCATTTAAAGACCTTCCCCGAAATTTTTGGGTCATTCTACCCTAACCCTAGCAAAAATCCCCTCTCCGCCGCCGGACATCGTCCACCCTAGCCGGACGTCCCGCCGCCGCCAACCACGTCCCGCCACGTGGCACGCCGCCGCTGGCCAGGAGAGCCCAGGGCGGGCCCTCCCCGACCCATCTCCTCCCACCGCACGCGCCCTCGTCTTCCTTGCCCGTGGCGACCGCGCTTGCCTCCTCTTGCCGGATCGCCACCTCCGCGCCATTGCCGGCCAGAGCAAGCTCCGCTGCGGCAAGTCCTCACCGCCCAACGCCGGTGCCACCCCGACCTCGACGCCGGCGAGCTGCACCGCGCCGACCACCGCCTACGCCGTCCCGTCCTTCCTCCGACCCCGGCGACCTCATCCCCGGCCGACCTCCTCTCTCTGGCGAACATCGGACTCTGTGCTTGCTACAATACTGCTACAGTGCTCGAGATCCAGATCCAGATCCATTTTGCCTCGGTTGACTTTTTCCTCCCAAAACCCTAATATATTGCATACTTTGACATGCCATTACTTCCTCATCGTAGGTCCGATTCGTGCGTGTAGCATATCAAAATGTTCGCCTCGACGAGTACATCATTTCATCTCATTGCATCATTTTCATTTGAGGTCATCTTAATGCCCGAAATTCTGTTGGAAGATGGCTATGTGATGATTATTTCAGATCTGTTTCAGCAAATGGCCTTTTGTCATTTTTGCCATGATTAATGTGTGCATGCTATGATCCTGAGCTCTACATGTGTTTTGATGTATGTTATGCCATCTTTACAGGGGTGTATGCCATGTATTTTTGTGATCTTTGTGGTGACTAGCACAAGCATGCAAAGTAGCTTACTCGATGATGCTGATTTCAGGGACTTAGTATTTCACCAAGTCCTTGTCCTGTTATTGTTTTATGCCATATGTTCATGTTGTTTCCTAGTGATCCGAACATCTTTTGGGCAATGTCAGTAAGGATGTTTTGTAGATATTGTGGCGCTCTTTCCATCCATGTCTTTGTTTGCATTTATGGAGCACCCTAGCTTCAATCAATCGAGCTCTACTTTTCCTATAGAATGTTCCTGGCAGATTGTTAACATGTTTTGCAATTTTGCCAAGCTTGTTGTTCTTGAGCCAGGCATGCTATGATGTTGTTCTTGCCATGTCTAGCTTCTATGCCAGGTCTAGTTGCTGGGTGTGTGCTTAGTTTGTCATGCAATGCCTCGTAGTGAGTGCATCGAGCTCGTAAACATGCCTACTCGTTATCTGTTTTACCATGCTCCAGTTTTTCACCAAATCTGAATCTGTTTATGTTTTCGCTATGTTCACATGCTTGCAATTGTATTATCTGATTCCTTTTGGCTCATGGTCACTAAGGGACTTTTGTTATATGCTTTGAGTACCTTCATGCCATGCCTTGCTTTTCCATGATATGTTCCTGTAGCATTTAGTTATCGTGCTCTAAAAATTGCTTCCTGATGATAAATTCCTGACATGCTGTTAATTTCACTAAGTCTCAAACCCGTTATCTTTTGCACTTTTGCCATGCTTGTTTGAACCTGTTAATGAGTGAATTAGCCGTAGCTCAGTGTTCATATTTTTTCAAGCATAATGAGTGGATCCCTGCCATGTATTTGTTTTTCATGTTGGAGTGCTGTAGAATGTTGTTCTTGATGCATTTAGAAGGCTACTTGCTATTTATTGCAGATTGGTGCCATATTTGTTTTGCTTGCCATTTCCAAACCGTGCATCCGATTCTGGTTATCTTTATATCGATTTCAATCGAAATCAACTTCTCTTTCCAGTGGCACTCTTTGATTTCCATGTTGAGGCCAGGTTCAATCATTCCTTTCCAAATCTTGCATACGCATCACATATCGCATCCCGCATATCATACCATGTTTTGCATCATGTTGCTTGAGCATTGCATGTGGTTGACTGTGTTCCGTTTGCTTGTTGTTCTTGCTTGGGCAGAGGCGGGAGACAAGTACATGAACGAGGAGCCCGTTGAGTACGCTTATGAGGATCAAGGCAACTCTGAGAACTTTGCAGGCAAGATGACCATACCCTCGAAATCACTTCTTTCTTTGCTTGCTAGATGCTCGCTCTTTTGCTATGCCTATGCTACGATACCTACCACTTGCTTATCATGCCTCCCATATTTCCATGTCAAACCTCTAGCCCACCATGTCCTAGCAAACCGTTGTTTGGCTATGTTACCGCTTTGCTTAGCCCCTCTTATAGCGTTGCTAGTTGCAGGTGAAGATTGGAGATCGTTCCTTGTTGGAACATGTTTAGTGTTGGGATATCACCATATTATCTTGATTATCTTAAAGCACCTATATACTTGGTAAAGGGTGGAAGGCTCGGCCTTATGCCTGGTGTTTTGTTCCACTCTTGCCGCCCTAGTTTCCATCATATCGGTGTTTTGTTCCCGGATTTTGCGTTCCTTACACGGTTGGGTTATAATGGGAACCCCTGGACAGTTCTCCTTGAATAAAACTCCTCCAGCAATGCCCAACCTTGGTTTTATGATTTGCACTAACAACCTAGCCTTTTCCCTTGGGTTTCCGGAGCCCGAGGGTCATCTTTACTTTAACCCCCTCGGGCCAGTGCTCCTCTGAGTGTTGGTCCGAACTGAGCTGCCTGCGGGGCAACCTCGAGGAAACTTGAGGGTTGGTTTTACTCGTAGCTAGTCTCATATGAGTGTGCCCTGAGAACGAGATATGTGCGGCTCCTATCGGGATTTGTCGGCACATTTGGGCGGTGTTGCTGGACTTGTTTTACCATTGTCGAGGATGTCTTATAACCGGGATGCCGAGTCTAATCGGATTGTCTTGGGAGAAGGAATATCCTTCATTGACCATGAGAGCTTGTGATTGGCTAAGTTGGGACTCCCCTGCAGGGATTTGAACTTTCGAAAGCCATGCCCGCGGTTATGGGCAGATGGGAATTTGTTAATGTCCGATTGTAGATAACCTCAAACTCAACTTAATTAAAATGCACCAACCGTGTGCGTAACCGTGATGGTCTCTTCTCGGTGGAGTCCGGGAAGCGAACACGGTGTTGGAGTAATGCTTGGCGTAGGTTGTTCTAGGATCACTTCTTGATCATAGTTGTTCGACCGTGCTTTTGCCTTCTCTTCTCACTCTTGTTTGCGTATGTTAGCCACCATATATGCTAGTCGCTTGCTGCAGCTCCACATAATACCTTTGCCTTACCTATAAGCTTAAATAGTCTTGATCACTAGGGTGTGAGATTGCTGAGTCCCCATGACTCACATGTTACTTCCAAAAGCAGATGCAGGGACCGATGATACTGTTCCAGATGATATGACCGAGCTCAAGTGGGAGTTCGATGAAGACAATCATCGTTACTATGTGTCTTTCCCAGATGATCAGTAGTGGTGCCAAGTTGGGGCGATTGGGGACTTCGTCGCATTTGGGGGTTGATCTTTATTTTGGTTCCGTAGTCGGACCTTGAGTGTATTGGATGAATGTAATGACTTATTTATGTATTTGTGTGACGTGGCGAGTGTAAGCCAACTATGTATCCTTTCCCCTTTATTTATTTACATGGGTTGCTGTGACGATTACCTCACTCGCGACATTGCTTTCAATGTGGTTATGCCTCTAAGTCATGCTTCGACACGTGGGAGATATAGCCGCATTGAGGGCGTTACAAGTTGGTAATCAGAGCCTTCCCCGACCTTAGGAGCCCCCTGCTTGATCGAATCGTTGGTGTTGTTGAGTCTAGAGAAATGATTTGAGTCATTTAGGAATTATATATCAGAGAGTTAGGAATTATTTTTACTCCTCAGTCCCTTCGTCGCTCTGGTGAGGCATCCTGACCTAGAGTTTTGAATCTTCTCTTCTCAAATTTCACTAAAAAAATTTAGGATCACGCGGGTATCTTGGAATTGTTCCGATGGTTTTGTGACGAGAACATTGTTCTTGGTGCCTCCTGACATTTAGGGGTTGTGGCAGTGTCCTGGGGAGTTGAGCTCCGAGGTGTTGTCGTCACAATTTTATCGTTGAGATTCTGGAATACCTGAGTTCGCCGACATCGAAAATCTCTTTTATGAAGTTGTTGGTGAGATAACCTCGACGCCACCCAGTACTGGGGCGGGAGTTCGGGAGTATTGCCATAACTCGTATAACGGATGATTTTCGAAGGTTGAGGTAAATGATTTCCGAAGGTTTCTGGGTTATGTGTTGAAGGATGGATACAACTGGATGTAGGATTTTCTAGCTTTGGGTGAGGTATTATGCTTCCCATGTATCCCCAACACCTGATTGCATAACCGGAAAGGTTCGGGAGTTTCATAGGTGGGAATTCTTGTAGCTCTAGTTCTTCTTCCGCGGATATATGGTTTGGGATTGGGTAATCCTCAGCAAGTATTTGTTCTTGTCCGTACCTTGTTGTTTTATTCTTCTACCTCTATCTAAGTGGCTTCTCAATTATGGAAATGTGACCGTTTCAATTGGAATGCATTCGTTCATTTTGTTCGGATGTGAAGACTATAAGTTGCAATTTCTATTCGTTTGATTCAGCTTGAAATTTTTGTCTGTCAAGGTGCTGACGGATGTCACCCTCTTCAGGATGGCTCCTGCTAAGGGTCAGAATCAGAATCAGGATCTGCCACCACCACCTCCACCTCCGAAGCATGGCAACCTGTGATGGCCTCTACCAATGCAAACACGCAGCTGATCATGCAAATTCTGCAAGAGCGCAACAAAGGCCATGGCAACAATCAGAATCAGTTTGCTACACTCAACCAGTTCCTCGCTAACCAGCCAAAGACCTTCAACAACTGGGTCGAGGCCTCACACGCTAATGATTGGCTCGTGGATATCTGCAAGCATTTTGAGTGGAGTAACGTCAGGCCTGAGGACTTTGTCAAGTTTGCCTCCTTCCAACTCAAAGACCAAGCTGGAGAATGTTTCATCAATACAAAGATTCTAGAGGAGGCCGTGTGATTACCTGGGATGAATTCCGTCAAGACTTCAAAGCTCATCACATTCCTCAGAGTGTTGTTGAAAGCAAGCGTGAGGAATTCCAGAACCTGAAGCAAGGCAGCTTGTCTGTTTACCAGTATAACATTCTGTTCTAGAGGCTCGCTCGTTTCGCCAAGCAGGATGTCCCTGACGAGAAGAGCATGATTTATCAGTTCAGGGGTGGCCTCAGAGAAGAACTCCAACTAGCTCTCGTCCTTTTTGAGCCGAAGAAGTACGATGAGTTCTACAATATGGCAATGAAGCAAGAGACTGCTCAACTCAAGTGCGATGCTTCCAAGAAACGAGTCAGAGATGCTACTCCTTCTTCCTCAACTCAAGTGGCTAAGCAGCAAAAGTATTGGCTGCCTCCTCCTCCGTTCCGTCAGCCTTATCAGCAGAAGAGCAAAGGTGGCAATGGATCTTCCCACCCACCCAACCCAGGCTTTCAAAACAAGACTTCGTCTCAAGCTCCAAGATCAAGTGCTCCGTATCACCGTCCACTCTCGGAGGTCACGTGCAACAAGTGCCAATAGAAGGGTCACTATGCCAACAAATGCTTCAATCAGAGGCGTCTTCCTCCTCCTCCTCCTCCTGTGAGATCTGCTAGCAATGCAGTGGTCAAGCATAAACCCGAGCACGCCAAGGTCAACTTGTTGAATGTAGCTCAGATAGAGGACTCGTCAGATGTCATCATGGGTAACCTTCATGTTAACGATGTTCCAGCAAAAGTTCTTTTTGACTCTGGTGCATCACATTCTTTCATGTCATTCCCATTTGCATCGGAGCACAATTTTGGCACTAAGGCTTTACCTAAAGCATTGCAAGTTGTTTCTCCGGCTAAGCGTCTGAGTTCTTGCATGATGGTCCCGGATAGTTCTATCATGATGAGTGATTTCAAATTTCTGGATTCTCCAATGGTCCTTAGTAACTCGGATATTGATCTTATTCTCGGAATGGACTGGCTTTCTAAGCACAAGGCTCAGCTTGATTGTGCTGCCAGGCAGATTCAATTGACTCATTCGGCTGAGGATGTAATCGTCTTTGCCGCTCGGGATAATACCATCTGATTGTTTTCTCTCAATGAGAAGGGCGAGCTAGATGCCATCTCTCAAATTCCAGTCGTTTGCGATATCAAGACGTCTTTCCAGAAGAGCTTCCAGGAATGCCTCCGCACCGGCCAATTGAATCCATCATCGATCTTGAGCCTAGCACGGAACCTGTTTGCAAACGTCCTTACAAGCTTGGACCTGAAGAGTTAAAGGAGCTGAAGAAGCAACTCGATATTCAAGAGCGAAGGGGTCTCATCCGACCAAGTTCTTCACCATGGGGTTGTGGTGTTCTTTTTGTGAAGAAGAAGGATGGAACGGACCGACTCTGTGTCGACTACCGTCCATTGAACAAGAAGACTATAAAGAACAAGTATCCACTTCCCAACATCAATGAGCTGTTTGAACAACTCAAAGGTGCTCAATTATTCTCCAAGCTTGATCTCCGTATGGGCTATCATCAGATTTGGATTCGTGAACAAGATATTCCCAAGACAGCATTTAGAACAAGCTATGGTTCATATGAATACACTGTCATGTCTTTCGGCCTCGTCAACGCTCCTCCGACATTCTCTCGCATGATGAACTTCATCTTCAACGCCTACACAAATGACTTCGTCTTGGTCTACCTCGATGACATTTTGGTCTTTTCCAAGAACAAGGAGGATCATGCCAAGCACTTGCGTTTGGTGCTGGATAAGCTCAGAGAACATCAGTTCTATGCCAAGTTTTCAAAGTGCGAGTTTTGGCTCGATGAGGTTCTCTACCTTGGGCATATCATCTCTGCCAAGGGCATAGCGATGAATCCTAAGAAGGTGTCTGCAATTGTGAATTGGGAACCACCTCAGAATGTGAAGCAACTCCGCAGCTTCCTTGGTCTCACAAGCTATTGTCGAAGGTTCGTCCAAAACTTCCTCAAAGATCGCGAAGCCTCTTTCCAACCTTCTCCAGAAGCACGTGAAGTACGTCCGGTCTCCTGAATGTGACATCGCTTTCAACACCGTGAAAGAGAAGTTAGTCACTGATCTAGTTCTGACACCTCCTGATGAATCCAAACCGTTTGAGGTCTTTTGTGATGCTTCCCTTCAAGGTATTGATGCAGTGTTGATGCAAGAGAAGAAAGTTGTGGCATATACCTCTCGCCAGTTGAAGCCCAACGAAAAGAACTACCCCACTCATGACCTCGAGTTGGCGGAAGTTGTGCATGCTCTTTTAACTTGGAGACATCTCTTATTGGGAAGAAAAGTGGACATCTTCACTAATCATAAGAGTCTCAAGTACATCTTCACTCAGCCTAATCTCAACCTCAGGCAGACTCATTGGGTCGAAATGATTCAAGAGTATAATCCGAGTATCGAATATACTCCAAGCAAGGCCAATGTAATTGCTGATGCATTGAGCAGGAAGGCTTACTGCAACAGTTTGATTCTCATGCCTTACCAACCCGAGCTTTGTGAAGCTTTCCGCAAACTCAATCTGCAAGTTGTTCCTCAAGGATTTCTGGCCAACCTTCAAGTCTCTCCTACTTTGGAAGATCAGATTCGTGAGGCTCAACTTCTTGATGCCATGGTGAAGAAGGTGAAGATTGGGATTGCCAAGAGTCAACCTAAGTACAAGTGCTATCGTCTTGATGACAAGGATACTCTATTCTTCGAGGATCGCATTGTTGTGCCTAAAGGTGACCTTCGTAAAGTCATTATGAACGAGGCTCACAATTCACTACTCTCTATCCACCCTGGAAGTACAAAGATGTACCATGACCTCAAGCAGTCGTATTGGTGGGCTCGAATGAAGCGTGAGATTGCTCAGTTCGTGAATGAATGTGATGTCTGCAGAAGAGTGAAGGCAGAATACCAACGACCAGCTGGTCTCCTCCAACCTCTTGCCATTCCAGAATGGAAGTTTGACCACATTGAGATGGACTTCGTGACTGGATTTCCAAAGTCCAAGCGTGGCAATGATGCTATCTTCGTTGTCATCGACAAACTCACTAAAGTGGCTCATTTCCTTCCTATCAAAGAATCTATCACAGCAGCTCAATTGGCAGAGTTGTATACCTCCCGGATTGTCTCTCTGCACGACATTCCGCAGTTGATATCTTCAGATCGTGGCAGCATCTTCACCTCCATGTTTTGGTATTCTTTTCAGAAGGCTATGGGCACCAACATCCATTTCAGCACAACTTTTCATCCTCAAACTAGTGGCCAAGTCGAGCGAGTAAATCAAATTCTTGAATATATGCTCAGGGCTTGCGTCATCTCCTTCGGCATGAAGTGGGAAGATTGTCTTCCATATGCCGAGTTCTCCTACAACAACAGCTTCCAAGCGAGTTCGGGCAAGGCCCCATTTGAAATTCTCTATGGCAGGAAGTGTCGTACTCCTCTTAACAGGTCAGAGACTGGTGAACGTCAACTTCTTAGCAATGACTTGATCACAGAGGCAGAAGAGATGTGCAAAGTCATTTGTGATAATCTCAAAGTCATGCAATCGCGCCAGAAGAGTTACTATGACAACAAGCATCGTGACTTGGCTTTCGAGATCGGAGACCATGTCTTCCTCCGCGTCTCTCCAATGAAAGGTAACCATCGCTTCGGTATCAAAGGGAAGCTTGCCCCTGGATACGTGGGTCCTTTCAAGATCGTCAACAAGAGAAGCGATCTCGCCTATCAACTTGAGCTTCCCTCCAAGTTTGCAAACGTGCACGACGTGTTCCATGTGTCTCAACTCCGCAAGTGTTTCAAGACTCCTAACCGCACCGTCAACTTCGAAGACATTGATCTCCAAGAAGGCCTGTCTTATCATGAGCACCCAGTTGCTATTCTTGAAGAACCTGAGCGCAAGACTCGCAACAAGTCTATCAAATTCCTCAAAGTCAAGTGGTCACATCATTCCGACCGAGAAGCCACCTGGGAATGCGAGGATCACCTCCGTTCTGAGTACCTGGATTTTTTCCAGTCCTACATCTCGGGACGAGAGACTTTCGTAGTGGTGGAGTGTTGTAACACCCCAGATGTAATTTACCTTATTTGTATTCCAAATCTTGCCATTTCCGGCACTAAGTTATTTTATTTCCTCGTTATCGGGTTTTTGTATCTGTGTGTTTTGTGTTTGTCTTGCATCTCATATCAGGTCATCATGTGCATTGCATTTGCATACGTGCTTGTCTCATGCATCCGAGCATTTTCCCCGTTGTCCGTTTTGCATTCCGGCGCTCCTATGTCCTCCGGTGTCCCTTTCTACCTCTTTCCGTGTGTGGGGGTTAAACGTTTTCAGATTGGACCCAGACTTGTCATGCGGCCTTGGTTTACTACCGGTAGACCGCCTGTCAAGTTTTGTGCCATTTCGACTTCGTTTGATACCCCAATGGTTAACCGAGAGACCGAAAAGGCCTCGTGTGTGTTGCAGCCCAACACCCTTCCAAAACTGGCCCAAAACCCACCTAAACCCTCTCCATCACCTAGTCCGTTAGATCATGATCGCGTGGACGTAAACCGCACCTCATTTGGAGCTTTCTAGCTCCCTCTACCTCTATTTAAAGACCTTCCCCGAAATTTTCGAGTCATTCTACCCTAACCCTAGCAAAAATCCCCTCTCCGCCACCGGACAACGTCCACCCTAGCCGGACGTCCCGCCGCCACCAACCACGTCCCGCCACGTGGCACACCGGCACTCTCCCCGCCGCCGGCCCAGAGAGCCCAGGGCGGGCCCTTCCCGGCCCATCTCCTCCCGCCGCCCGCGCCCTCGTCTTCCTTGCCCGCGGCGACCGCGCTCGCCTCCTCTTGACGGATCGCCGCCTCCGCGCCATTGCCGGCAAGAGCAAGCTCCGCTGCGACAAGTCCTCACCGCCCAACGCCGGTGCCATCCCGACCTCGATGCCGGTGAGCTGCACCGCGCCGACCACCGCCGACATCGCCCCGTCCTTCCTCCGGCCTCGGCGACCTCATCCCCGGTTGACCTCCTCTCTCTGGCGAACATCAGACTCCGTGCCTGCTACAGTACTACTACAGTGCTCGAGATCCAGATCCAGATCCATTTTGCCTCAGTTGACTTTTTCCTCCTGAAACCCTAATATTTTACATACTTTGACATGCCATAACTTCCTCATTGTAGTTCCGATTCGTGCGTGTAGCATATCAAAATGTTCGTCTCGACGAGTACATCATTTCATCTCACTGCGTCATTTTCAATTGAGCTCGTCTTAATGCCCGAAATGCTGTTGGAAGAGGGCTATGTGATGATTATTTCAGACCTGTTTCAGCAAATGGCCTTTTGTCATTTTTGCCATGATTAATGTGTGCATGCTATGATCCTGAGCTCTACATGTGTTTTGATGTATGCTATGCCATCTTTACAGGGGTGTATGCCATGTATTTTTGTGATCTTTGTGGTGACTAGCACAAGCATGCAAAGTAGCGTACTCGATGATGCTGATTTCAGGGACTTAGAATTTCACCAAGTCCTTGTCTTGTTATTGTTTTATGCCATATGTTCATGTTGTTTCCTAGTGATCCGAGTATCTTTTGGGCATGATCAGTGAGGATGTTTTGTAGATATTGTGGTGCTCTTTCCATGCATGTCTTTGGTTGCATTTATGGAGCACCCTAGCTTCAGTCAATCCAGCTCTACTTTTGCTATAAAATGTTCCTGGCAGATTGTTAACATGTTTTGCAATTTTGCCAAGCTCGTTGTTGTTGACCCGCGCATGCTATGATGTTGTTCTTGCCATGTCTAGCTTCTATGCCAGGTCTAGTTGCTGCGTGTGTTCTTTGTTTGTCATGCAATGCCTCGTAGTGAGTGCATCGAGCTCGTAAACATGCCTACTCGTTATCTGTTTTGCCATGCTCCAGTTTCTCACTAAGTCTGAATCTGTTTATGTTTTTGCTATGTTCACATGCTTGCAATTGTATTATCTGATCCCTTTTGGCTCATGGTCACTAAGGGACTTTTGTTTTATGCTTTAAGTACCTTCATTCCATGCCTTGCTTTGCCATGATATGTTCCTGTAGCATTTAGTTATCGTGCTCTAAACATTGCTTCCCGATGATAAATTCCTGACATGTTGTTAATTTCACTAAGTCTCAAACCTGTTATCTTTTGCACTTTTTTCCATGCTTGTTTGAACCTGCTAATGAGTGAATTAGCGGTAGCTCAGTGTTCATCTTTTGTCAAGCATCATGAGTGGATCCCTGCCATGTATTTGGTTATCATGTTGGAGTGCTGTAGAATGTTGTTCTTGATGCATTTAGAAGGCTACTTGCTATTTATCGCAGACCGGTGCCATATTTGTTTTGCTTGACATTTCCAAACCGTGCACCCGATTCTGGTTATCTTTATATCGATTTGAACCGAAATTGACTCCTCTTTCCAGTGGCACTCTTGGATTTCCAAGTTGAGGCCAGGTTCAATCATTCCTTTCCAAATCTTGCATATGCATCACATATCGCATCCCGCATATCATACCATGTTTTGCATCATGTTGCTTGAGCATTGCACATGGTTGATTGTGTTCTGTTTGCTTGTTGTTCTTGCTTGGATAGAGCCAGGAGACGAGTACATGAACGAGGAGCCCATTGAGTACGCTTACGAGGATCAAGGCAACTCTGAGAACTTTGCAGGCAAGATGACCATACCCTCGAAATCACTTCTATCTTTGCTTGCTAGATGCTCGCTCTTTTGCTATGCCTATGCTATGATACCTACCACTTGCTTATCATGCCTCCCATATTGCCATATCAAACCTCTAACCCACCATGTCCTAACAAACCATTGTTTGGCTATGTTACCGCTTTGCTCAGCCCCTCTTATAGCGTTGCTACTTGCAGGTGAAGATTGGAGATCGTTCCTTGTTGGAACATGTTTATTGTTGGGATATCACCATATTATCTTGATTATCTTAATGCACCTATATACTTGGTAAAGTGTGGAAGGCTTGGCCTTATGCCTGGTGTTTTGTTCCACTCTAGCCGCCCTAGTTTCCGTCATATCGGTGTTATGTTCCCGGATTTTGCGTTCCTTACACGGTTGGGTTATAATGGGAACCCCTTGTCAGTTCGCCTTGAATAAAACTCCTCCAGCAATGCCCAACCTTGGTTTTACAATTTGCACTAACAACCTAGCCTTTTCCCTTGGGTTTCCGGAGCCCAAGGGTCATATTTACTTTTAACCCCCTCGGGACATTGCTTCTCTGAGTGTTGGTCCGAACTGAGCTGCCTGCGAGGCCACCTCAGGGAAACTTGAGGGTTGGTTTTCCTCGTAGCTAGTCTCATCTGAGTGTGCCCTGAGAACGAGATATGTGCAGCTCCTATCGGGATTTGTCGGCACATTCGGGCGGTGTTGCTGGACTTGTTTTACCATTGTCAAGGATGTCTTGTAACCGGGATGCCGAGTCTGATCGGATTGTCTTGGGAGAAGGAATATCCTTCGTTGACCGTGAGAGCTTGTGATGGGCTAAGTTGGGACTCCCTGCATGGATTTGAACTTTCTCTTCTCGCGGTTATGGGCATATGGGAATTTGTTAATGTCCGATTATAGATAACCTGAAACTTAACTTAATTAAAATGCACCAACCGCGTGCGTAACCGTGATGGTCTCTTCTCGGCGGAGTCCGGGAAGCAAACACGGTGTTGGAGTAATGCCTGGCGTAGGTTGTTCTAGGATCACTTCTTGATCATAGTTGTTCGACCGTGCTTTTGCCTTCTCTTCTCGCTCTCGTTTGCGTATGTTAGCCACCATATATGCTAGTCGCTTGCTGCAGCTCCACATAATACCTTTGCCTTACCTATAAGCTTAAATAGTCTTGATCGCTAGGGTGTGAGATTGCTGAGTCCCCCTGACTCACAGATTACTTCCAAAAGCAGATGCAGGGACCGATGATACCGTTCCAGATGATATGACCGAGCTCAAGTGGGATTTCAATGAAGACTCTCGTCGTTACTACGTGTCTTTCCCAAATGATCAGTAGTGGTGCCAAGTGTAACACCCAGGATGTAACTTTCCCAATTTGTACTCCAACTCTTGCCGTTTCCGGCGATAAGTTATATTAATTTCTCGGGTTTGGGTCTTTGTCTCCGTGTGTTGTTTTCGTTTTCATGCATCTCATATCATGTCATCGTGTGCATTGCATTTGCATACGTGTTCATCTCATGCATTCGAGCATTTTCCCCGTTGTCCGTTTTGCATTCCGGCGCTTCGTTCTCCTCCGGTGGCCATTTCTAGCTTTCTTTCGTGTGTGGGGATTAAACATTTCCGGATTGGACCGAGACTTGCCAAGCGGCCTTGGTTTACTACCGGTAGACCGCCTGTCAAGTTTCGTATCATTTGGACTTCGTTTGATACTCCAACGGTTAACCGAGGGACCGAAAAGGCCTCGTGTGTGTTGCAGCCCAACACCCCTCCAATTTGGCCCAAAACCCACCAAACTCTGCTCCATGTCCTAGAGCGTTCGATCACGATCGCGTGGCTGAAAACCGCACCTCATTTGGACTCTCCTAGCTCCACTTATGCCTATAAATAGCACCCCTCCAAATTCGGATCTTCTTCCCCGTCCAAACCCTAGTCTAAAAAAAAGCAGATCCGCGCTGATGGACATGTCCGGGGCCTTGCCGGACACGTCCGCCACCGCCTCTCGTCCACTCCGCGCCCGCCACGTGGCGCAGCCGACCGCCGCCGCCGCCGGCCCGCGGAGGCCCGCGCCCGGCCCCCGACGCCGCGCCTCGGATCCGGCCAGGCCCCGCCGTCCTCTTCCTCCTCCTCCCACGCCGGCCTTCTTCCCCGTCAAGTCCGGTGAGCTGCTACAGTAACTCCGGCATGCATCGGGAAGCCTGCGGATCTGGATCCAGATCTGTGAAATTCATCTCGGTTGACTTTTCGTCCCTAACCCTAAAATTTTTGTGCATACTTTGACTGCCTGTAACTTTGCATCCGTAGGTCCGATTTGGGCATATTATATATCAAAATGTTCGCCTCGACGAGTACATCATTTCATTCCATTGCATCCTTTTCATTTGAGTTCATCTTGATGCCCAAAATTCTTCTAGAAGGAGCCTTCGTGAGTTAATTGTCAGATCTGCTAGTTCATCTTAGACTTTTGTCATTTTTTGCCATGATTATTGTGTGCATGATATGCCTGTGAGTCCTTCATATGTTTTGTTAAGGATTTTGTCTTCTTTCCAGAGGTGCAACCCATGCATTTTTAGGATGTGTGTGGTGACTTGTGCAAGCTTGCAAAGTGAGGCACCCGGTAAATCTGTTTTCAGGGACTTAGTTGTTTTCACTAAGTGTGGGATTATTTAGTTCATGATGCCATATGTTCAGCTTGTTTCCTAGTGATCCGTGACTCTTTTGAGGATGATCAGTAAAGGAGTTTTGTTAATCATGTTATGCTCTATCCATCCATGTCTTTTTTTTGCAATTATAAAGCACCCTAGCTTGAGTCAATCGAGGTCTGCTTTTGCTTCGTGGTGAATCTGGGCAGATCGTCAACTCGTTTGCGATTTTGCCGATGTTATTGTAGTTGATCCGTGCATGCTATGCCCTTGTTCTTGCCATGTCTAGCTTGTATTTTGTGCCTTCTTAATGGATTTATGCTTGCCTTGCCATGACTTGCACCGTAGTGAGTGCATCGAGCTCGTTTACATGCCTTCGTGAGTTATATTTCAGCATGTCTCAGTTTTCACAAAGTCTGAAAACTGTTTGTGTTTTAGCTATGTTCGTGTGCCCGTTAGTATATTTTGTGAACCCTTTTGGCCCCAGGTCACTTTGTGTCTTTTGTTAAGCTTGTTGAGTAGCTCCATGACATGTTCTTACTTGTCATGTTCAGGTAATGTATCATGTTGTTTTGCTGCTCCGAAGAGGGCTTCGTGATCTGAAATTTCAGACAAGTGTTAATTTCACTAAGTCTGGAATCTGTTTTGCATTTGCGTTTTTGCCATGCTTGTTTGAACCTCATAATGGATGGATTGGCCGCCGCTCAGTGCTGGTCTTTTGTTAAGCATCTTGTGTGCATCCCTGCCATGTATTTCGTTGTCATGTTTCGTGGCTGTAGCAGATTGATTTCGTTGTAACTTGATGCCTACTTGCTATAAATCACAGACCGGTGTCATATCTTAAAACGCTTGCCATTTCCAAACCGTAACTCCGATTCGGATGATCTTTATATCGTTTTCAAGTGATTTCATCCCCTATTTCCAATGGCACCCTTGGAATTCCAAGTTGAGGCCAGGTTCATGCATTTCCTGTAATATCTTGCATTTTGCATCCTGCATCGCATCCCGCATAGCATACCATCTTTGCATCTTATTGTTTGAGCTTGCACGTGGTTGATTGTATCCTTGTTGCTTGTTTGTCTTGCTTGGGTAGAGCCGGGAGACGAGTTTGCTACTGAGGAGCCCGTTGAGTTTGCTTGTGAGGATCCAGCCAACTCTGACAACTGTGCAGACAACATGATCATACCCTCAAAATCACTACTATC
The DNA here is from genome assembly GCF_002162155.2 of Triticum dicoccoides. Lineage (NCBI taxonomy): Eukaryota > Viridiplantae > Streptophyta > Magnoliopsida > Poales > Poaceae > Triticum > Triticum dicoccoides. Next base: position 289,790,075 of record NC_041382.1, on the reverse strand, counting down.
TTTGCTATGCTAGTTTGCTCGCTCTTGCTATGCCATTGCTACGATGCCTACCTTTTGCTTGTCAGCCTCCCAATTGCCATGTCAAACCTCTAACTCACCATGTCCTAGCAAACCGTTGATTGGCTATGTTACCGCTTTGCTCAGCCCCTCTGATAGCGTTGCTAGTTGCAGGTAAAGTTTGGAGGCCGTTCCTTGTTGGGATATCATTATATTGCTATGTTATCTTAATGCATCTATATACTTGGTAAAGGGTGGAAGGCTCGGCCTCTCGCCTAGTGTTTTGTTCCACTCTTGCCGCCCTATTTTCCGTCATATCGGTGTTATGTTCCCGGATTTTGTGTTCCTTACGCGGTTGGGTTATAATGGGAACCCCTTGATAGTTCGCCTTGATTAAAGCTTCTCCAGCAATGCCCAACATTGGTCTTACCATTTGCCACCTAGCCTTTTCTTTCCCTTGGGTTCTGCAGACTCAAGGGTCATCTTATTTTAACCCCCTCGGGCCAGTGCTCCTTTGAGTGTTGGTCCAAACTAGAGTCCTGTGTAGCGCCCCCTCGGGGAAACTCGAGGTTTGGTTTTAGTTGTATGGAGCGCTCATCTGAGTGTGCCCTGAGAAAGAGATATGTGCAGCTCCTATCAGGATTTGTCAGCACATTCAGGCGGTGTTGCTGGTCTTGTTTTAACCTGTCGAATTGTCTTGTTGTACCGGGTTACCGAGTCTGATCGGTGTGTCTCGGGTGGAGGTCTATTCCTTCATTGACCGTGAGAGCTTGTCATGGGCTAAGTTGGGACTCCCCTGCAGGGATTGAACTTTCGAAAGCCATGCCCGCGGTTATGGGCAGATGTGAATTTGTTAATGTCCGGTTGTAGAGAACTTGAACCTTAATTAATTAAAATGAATCAACTGAGTGTGTTACCGTGATGGCCTCTTCTCGGCGGAGCCCGGGAAGTGGACACGGTGTTGGAGTTATGCTTGCGCAGGTTGTTCTTCTAGATTCTCGCTCGCGCTTTGCCTCCTCTTCTCGCTCTCTTTTGCGTATAAGTTAGCCACCACATATGCTAGACGCTTGCTGCAGCTCCACATATACTTGCCTCATCCTTCCTATAAGCTTAAATAGTTTTGATCGCGAGGGTGCGAGATTGATGAGTCCCTGTGGCTCACAGATACTATAACTCCAGATGCAGGTCCAGGTGATTCCGCTCCAGGTGACGAGTACGAGCTCAAGTGGGAGTTCGACGAGGACTCTCAGCGTTACTACATGTCTTTTCCTGATGATCAGTAGTGGTGCCTAGTTGGGGTTCGATTCAGGGCCTTGTCGCATGTTGGGTTTTCTTCTATTTTGGCGCCGTAGTCGGGCCATGAGTGTTTGTATGATGGATGTTATTTATGTTCTCTGATGTGACGTGGCGAGTGTAAGCCAACTATGTATCTTCCCCTTTTATCATATATTACATGGGATGTTGTAATGATTACCTAACTTGCGACATTGCTTTCAATGCGGTTATGTCTCTAAGTCGTGCCTCGACACGTGGGAGCTATAGCCGCATCGAGGGCGTTACAAGTTGGTATCAGAGCCTTCCCCGACCTTAGGAGCCCCATTGCTTGATTGTTTTTAGAGGCCGGGTTGTGTCTAGAAAAATGTTTTGAGTCTTTAGGAATTATATATCGGAGAGCGTAGGAATTCTTTTTACTTCCCAGTCTCCTCATCGCTCTGGTAAGGCATCCTGACGTAGAGTTTTGACTCTTCTCTTCTCAAATTTCACTAAAAATTTTTTAGGATCACGCGAGTATCTTGGAATCGTTCCGATGGCTTATGATGAGAACATTGACTTGGTGCCTCCTGTCAGGGGTTTAGTGGAAGTGTCCCGGGGAGATGAGCTCTGAGGTGTTGTCATCATAATTTTATCGTTGCAATTCTGGAATACTTGAGATATGTTCGCCGACATCGAAAATCTCTTTTATGCAGTTCGTTGGTGAGATAACCTCGATGCCACAGTTCGTTGGTGAGATAACCTCGATGCCACCCAGTACTGGGGCGGGAGTTCGGGAGTATCGCCATAACTTGTATAACAGATGCTTTTCGAAGGTTGAGGTAGATGGTTTTCGAAGTTTTTCTCGGTTATGTGTTGAAGGATGGATACAGCTGGATGTAGGATTTGCTAGTTTGGGTGAGATATTATGCTTCCCCTGTATCCCCAACACCTGATTGCATAACCGGAAATGTTCGGGAGTTTCACAGGTGGGAATTCAAGTAGCTCTAGTTCTTCTTCCACGAATATTGGTTTGAGATTGGGATTTCTTACCGATTATTCGTTCTTTATCTGTACCTTGTGGATTTGTTTCTCTACCTTAATTCTACGTGGCTTCTCAATTTATGGATATGTGACCATTTTAAGAGGAGTGCATTCGTTCATTTTGTTCGGATGTGAAGACTATATGTTGCAATTTTCATTCCCTTGGATTCAGCTTCAATATTTTCTGTCAATGTGCTAATGGTGGTCAACCTCTTCAGGATGGCTCCTCCAACGCGCACGACTCCGAATCCTGATCCGCCACCGCCTCCACCTCCTCCAGAGGCATGGCAAGCTGTGATGGCTGCAACCAATGCAAACACACAACTGATCATGCAAATTCTCCAAGAGCGCAATCAAGGCAGTCAAGGGAATCAAGGCAGCAATCAGAGTCACTTTGCCACACTCAACCAGTTCCTTGCTAACAGGCCAAAGACTTTCAGCAATTGTGTTGAGGCAACCGATGCTGATGATTGGCTTGTGGATCTGTGTAAGCATTTCGAGTGCAGCAACGTCAGGCCTGAGGACTTTGTCAAGTTCGCTTCCTTCCAACTCAAAGATCAAGCTGCAGAATGGTTCCAGCAGTACAGGGATTCCAGAGGTGGACGTGTTATCACTTGGGATGATTTCCGTCGAGATTTCCGAGCTCATCATATTCCGCAGAGCGTGGTTGAAAGCAAGCGTGAGGAATTCCGCAATCTGAAGCAAGGCTCTTTGTCTGTCTATGACTACAACAAGTTGTTCCAGAAGCTTGCCCGCTTTGCCAAGCAGGATGTTCCTGATGAGAAGAGCATGATATATCAGTTCAGGGGTGGTCTCAGAGAAGATATTAAGCTCGCTCTTGTTCTCTTCGAGCCCTTGAGATACGATGAGTTCTACAACATGGCACTGAAGCAAGAGGCTGCTCAGTTGATGTGTGATGCTTCCAGGAAGCGAGTCAGAGATGTTACTCCTTCTTCCTCTACTCAAGTGGCCAAGCAGCAGAAGTTTTGGCTTCCTCCTCCTCCGTTCCGTCAGCCATATCAGCAGAAGAGTAAAGGTGGCAGTGGTTCTTCCCACCCACCCAACCCAGGCTTTCAGAACAAGACTTCGTCTCTAGCTCCAAGATCGAGTGCTCCGTATCACCGTCCGCTTTCAGAGGTCACGTGCAACAAGTGCCAACAGAAGGGTCATGATGCCAACAAGTGTCTCAACCAGAGGCATCTTCCTCCTCCTCCTCCTGTCAGATCGGCAAGTACAGCTGTGGTCAAGCATAACCCCAAGTACGCCAAGGTCAATATGGTGAATGCAGCCCAAGCAGAGGACTCGTCAGATGTGATTATGGGTAACCTTCCTGTTAACGATGTTCCTGCAAAAGTTCTTTTTGACACGGGTGCATCACATTGCTTCATTTCCAAACCGTTTGCATCAAAGTATGAGTGTGATTATCAGTATCTGCAAAGTTCCTTGCAAATTGTGTCACCGGGCAAGCAGATGACAGCTAACACCTGCGTCCCTGAGGTTACTATCACATTGGGTGACTACAAGTTCCTTTCTTCCCCAATTGTTCTTGGTAACTCAGATATCGATCCTATTCTCGGGATGGATTGGCTTTCTAAGCACAAGGCTCAGCTTGATTGTGCTGCCAGGCAGATTCAATTGACTCATTCGTCTGAGGATGTAATTGTCTTTGCCGCTCGGGATAATACTATCCGTCTGTTTTCTCTCAGTGAGAAGGGTGAATTGGATGCCATCTCTCAAATTCCTTTCGTTTGCGAATATCAAGACGTCTTTCTAGAAGAGCTCCTAGGAATGCCTCCGCACCGGCCAGTGGAATTCGTTATTGAACTTGAGCCTGGCACGGAACCTGTGTGCAAACGTCCTTACAAGCTCGGACCTGAAGAGTTGAAGGAGCTGAAGAAGCAACTCGATGAGCAAGAAAGAATGGGTCTTATACGGCCTAGTACTTCTCCGTGGGGTTGTGGTGTTCTTTTTGTGAAGAAGAAGGATGGAACGGACTGACTTTGTGTTGATTACCGTCCAGTGAACAAGAAGACCATCAAGAACAAATACCCACTTCCCAACATCAATGAGCTGTTCGAACAACTCAAAGGTGCCCAAGTATTCTCCAAGCTTGATCTCCGTATGGGTTATCACCAGATTCGCATTCGTGAAGAAGATATTCCTAAGACAGCATTCAGAACAAGTTTTGGTTCATATGAATACACCGTCATGTCTTTTGGCCTCGCCAACGCTCCTCCGACGTTCTCTCGCATGATGAACTTCATCTTCAACGCCTACACCAATGACTTCGTTTTGGTCTATCTCGACGACATTCTGGTTTTCTCCAAGAACAAGCAAGATCATGCCAAGCACTTGCGTTTGGTTCTTGATAAGCTTAGGGAACATCAGTTCTACGCCAAGTTCTCCAAGTGTGAATTTTGGCTCGATGAGGTTCTTTATCTTGGTCATATCATCTCTGCCAAGGGCATTGCCGTGAATCCTGAGAAGGTGTCTGCAATTGTGAATTGGGAACCTCCTCAGAACGTGAAACAACTCCGCAGTTTTCTCAGTCTCGCAAGCTATTGCCGAAGATTCGTTGAAAACTTTTCTAAGATCGTGAAGCCTCTCTCAAATCTTCTTCAGAAGCACGTCAAGTACGTTTGGTCTCCGGAGTGTGATATTGCTTTCAACACTTTGAAAGAGAAGTTGATCACCGCTCCAGTTCTGACTCCACCTGATGAATCCAAGCCATACGAGGTCTTTTGTGATGCCTCTCTCCAAGGTCTTGGCGCAGTTTTGATGCAAGAGAAGAAAGTTGTTGCTTATACATCTCGCCAGTTGAAGCCTAATGAGAAGAACTACCCCACTCATGATCTCGAGTTGGCGGCAGTTGTGCATGCTCTGTTGACTTGGAGACATCTTCTATTGGGAAGAAAAGTGGACATTTTCACCGATCACAAGAGTCTCAAGTACATTTTCACTCAGCCTAATCTCAACCTAAGGCAAACTCGATGGGTCTAAATGATTCAAGAGTATAATCCGAGTATCGAGTATACTCCAGGCAAGGCCAATGTGATTGCTGACGCTTTGAGAAGAAAGGCCTACTGCAACAGTCTGATTCTCAAGCCTTATCAACCCGAGCTTTGTGAAGCTTTCCGTAAACTTAATCTGCAAGTTGTTCCTCAAGGTTTCCTTGCCAACCTTCAAGTCTCTCCTACCTTAGAAGACCAGATTCGCCAAGCCCAGCTTCTTGATGCTATGGTGAAAAAGGTGAAGATTGGGATTGCCAAGAGTCAGTCCAAGTACAAGTGCTACCGCCTTGATGACAAGGACACTCTCTTCTTCGAGGATCATATTGTTGTGCCCAAAGGTGAACTTCGTAAAGTGATCATGAACGAGGCTCACAATTCTCTCCTCTCCATCCACCCTGGGAGCACGAAGATGTATCAGGACCTCAAGCAAGCTTATTGGTGGACTCGAATGAAGCGCGAGATCGCTCAATTCGTGAATGAATGTGATGTCTGCAGAAGAGTGAAGGCAGAACACCAAAAGCCAGCTGGTCTCCTCCAACATCTTGCCATTCCAGAATGGAAGTTCGACCACATTGAAATGGACTTCGTGACTGGGTTTCCAAAGTCCAAGCGTGGCAATGATGCTATATTTCTTGTCATCGATAAACTCACCAAAGTGGCTCACTTTCTGCCTATCAAAGAGTCGATCACGGCAGCTCAATTGGCGGAACTCTATACCTCTCACATTGTCTCTCTGCACGGTATTCCTCAAGTGATATCTTCAGACCGTGGCAGCATCTTTACCTCGAAGTTTTGGGATTCTTTTCAGAAGGCCATGGGTACCAACATCCACTTCAGCACAGCTTTCCATCCTCAAACAAGCGGTCAAGTCGAGCGTGTCAACCAGATTCTTGAAGATATGCTCAGGGCTTGTCTGATCTCCTTCGGCATGAAGTGGGAGGATTGTCTTCCTTATGCTGAATTCTCCTACAACAATAGTTTTCAAGCAAGTTCGCGAAAGGCCCCATTTGAAATTCTGTATGGCAGGAAGTGCCGTACCCCTCTTAACTGGTCTGAAACCGGTGAACGTCAGCTGCTGGGTAATGACTTAATCACAGAGGCAGAAGAAATGTGCAAAGTCATTCGTGATAACCTCAAAGCAGCCCAATCCCGCCAGAAGAGCTACTATGATAGTAAGCACCGTGATTTGGCTTTCGAGATCGGAGATCATGTTTACCTCCGTTTCTCTCCTATGAAAGGTACTCGTCGCTTCGGTATCAAAGGAAAGCTTGCCCCTAGATACGTGGGACCTTTCAAGACTGTCAGCAAGAGAGGCGACCTCACCTATCAACTCGAGCTTCCTTCAAACTTTGCAAATGTTCAGGACGTGTTCCTTGTCTCTCAGCTTCGAAAGTGCTTCAAGACTCCTGACCGCACCGTCAACTTCGAGAACATTGAGCTCCAAGAAGATCTCTCCTATCGTGAGCACCCAGTTGCTATTCTTGAAGAGACTGAACACAAGACTCGCAACAAGTCAATCAAATTTCTCAAAGTCAAGTGGTCACACCATTCCGACCGTGAAGCTACCTGGGAACGCGAGGATCACCTCTGTTCTGAGTACCCAGAGTTCTTTCAGTCCTAGATCTCGGGACGAGATCTTTTCGTAGTGGTGGAGTGTTGTAACACCCCGGATGTAACTTTCCCAATTTGTACTCCAACTCTTGCCGTTTCCGGCATTAAGTTATATTTATTTCTCGGGTTCAGGTCTTTGTCTCCGTGTGTTGTTTTCGTTTTCATGCATCTCATATCATGTCATCGTGTGCATTGCATTTGCATACGTGTTCATCTCATGCATTCGAGCATTTTCCCCGTTGTCCGTTTTGCATTCCGGCGCTTCGTTCTCCTCCGGTGGCCATTTCTAGCTTTCTTTCATGTGTGGGGATGAATCATTTCCGGATTGGACCGAGACTTGCCAAGCGTCCTTGGTTTACTACCGGTAGACCGCCTGTCAAGTTTCGTATCATTTGGACTTCGTTTGATACTCCAACGGTTAACCGAGGGACCGAAAAGGCCTCGTGTGTGTTGCAGCCCAACACCCCTCCAATTTGGCCCAAAACCCACCAAACTCTGCTCCATGTCCTAGAGCGTTCGATCACGATCGCGTGGCCGAAAACCGCACCTCATTTGGACTCTCCTAGCTCCACTTATGCCTATAAATATCACACCTCCAAATTCGGATCTTCTTCCCCGTCCAAACCCTAGTCTAAAAAAAAGCAGATCCGCGCCGACGGACATGTCCGTGGCCTAGCCGGACACGTCCGCCGCCGCCTCTCGTCCACTCCGCGCCCGCCACGTGGCGCAGCCGACCGCCGCCGCCGCCGGCCCGCGGAGGCCCGCGCCCGGCC